>NW_004524579.1:29173226-29203226 GCF_000260255.1 Octodon degus | reverse complement strand
ACTGCCCAAAGCTATCTACATATGCTACACAATTTTCATGAAGATACTAATGACATTCTTTTCAAAAGTAGAAAAATATTACAAAACCGTTTGTTGACTCCCCACCCCAAATAAAACCCAAATAAAGATAGCAATCCTGAATAAAAAAGAACTAAGTAGGAGGCATTATAATATCTGACTACACACTACAAAGTGATAGCACAATAGCATGGTATTAACACTCACAAAAAACAAACACCTAGACCAGTGAACCAGAATACAGAACCCATAATGGAACCCATATACTCTCAGCCAATTGATTTTTGTTAAAGGCAGTAAGAGTACATATTGGAAAAAGAAGAGTCTCCTCAATGAATGTTACCCAGAAAACTGAATGTCTAAATGCAAAAGAAAGAAACTAGACAACTCCTCACTATAAGCCAAAATCAATGCAAGAGGAAGCAAATATTTAAATGTAAAATCTGAATTCATGAAACTATTACCAGAAAATGTGTCAGAACCTAAGCAAAGTTATTTAAGCATATGACCACAAAAGAATAGGAAACGAAGCTCAAAATGGACAAGTAAAATTACACCAAATAGAAAAGGCTTTTGTATAGAAAAGGAAACAGTCAACCAAATGAAAATACAGTGCACAGAATGGGAGAAAATATTTGCAAACTATTCATTTTACAAGGAGATAATCCAGAATATATAAGAAATTCAAATAACTCAAAACCAAAAATAATCTGATTTTAAAATTAAATCAATTTATATACTCATCAATAGACACATGGACAAAGAAATATGGTACTTATACACAATGAAACACTTTTCTGCTATAAGAAGGATGAAATTGAATCATGTGTAGGAGAACAGATACACCTTGAAAGCATAGTATTGAGTGATATAAATCAGACACACAACTTTTTTATTATTTATTTGTTTATTTATTTTATTTTTGTATTTTAAGGAAGAGTCTTCAGGGTGTTCAGGACTGTTTACAACCTCCCAAGAGGTGGGATTACAGGCGAGCACCACCACACCCATCTCTCAATGTGCCCTGGGGTGGGGCAGGAACAGCAGACCTAGGGGATCAAACCCCCTTGTACCTGCTGCAGGAACTTTAATCTGCTGAGCTATTTGACGGCCCCAGACACACAACTTTATTTTTTTACTTTTTTTTTTTTAATTTTATTTTTTGGCTGAACCTGGGGATTGAACTCAGGCCCTTGCACTTGCCAGAGAAGCGCTTATTCTACTGAGTCATCTCCCCGGCCCCAACACACAATTTTAAAGACTGTGGTTTCTCTCATTTGAGAAATCCAAAGCACAAGAGCAAAATAAAAACTAGATAAAAGAAACAGGAAAATGAATCCACTGCAAAGGGAAGTGAACCAGGGGATGAGAGAAGAGTAAGGTGGGAAGGGAAAGGGGATGAAAAATAATAATTAAGAACAGTCATGTATGTGTACCAAACACCCACAGTAAAAGTAGTAATTTTGTGTCACAGGCAAGTACTAACAAATAATTTTTTTTTTAAAAAAAAAGTGATCTGGATAGACACAACAAAAGAAAAAGCGAAAGATAAGGAGTTAGGGAATGAAGAAAGGAATGTTAATACGTACAAGCGGTTAGTTGGCCAGGAAGAATAACTTCTAATGTTCTACAGCACAGCAGATAATTATAGATGACAATAATTACTTAATTATTTCAACAGAGTAAAGGGAATTTTAAATGTTTCCCAGAAGTATAAAGAAATGAGTGCAGGCCTGATAGCTCAGCGGATTAAAGCGCCTGTTTAGGCAGAGTACATTGACTCACGTTTGATCCCAACATGTTGTGCTGGCCCTGCCCTCGGAGCACACTGAGATGGGGATTTAGACTGGGCGTGATGGTGCACACCTGTAATCCCAGCCCTTGGGAGGCTGAAAAACAGGAGAATCACTACGAGTCTGATCTATGTAGTGAGACCCTGTAGACCCTATAGATAGAACCTGTCTTAAATACAGAAAAATAAAGAAATGAAATATATCTAAAGTTATATACTAATTATTATGATCTGATAATTACAAAACATGTATGCTGTTAAAATGCACACTGGGGCTGGGGAGATGGCTCAGTAGAATAAGCACTTCCCTGGTAAGCTCAAGGGTCTGAGTTCAATCCCGGGTCTGCCACAAAATAAATAAATAAATAAATAAATAAAATGTACGCTAACCCCCACTAATATGTGCAATCACTGTATGTCAATTAAAAATGAAATATATTTTAAAACAGTTTTGAGGGGTCTAGGCAATAGCTCAGCAGTCTAAATTTCTGCATACACAAGTGCAGGGACCTGGGTTTGATCACTGGTATCATATGACATGAAAGCTCTGCCCTGGGCACACTGAGCCAGCCACCAAAACTGGGCATGGTGGTGCACACCTATAATCCCAGCACTGGAGAGGCTGAAACAGGAGGATCACTATTAGTGGTATTTTATTGGAACTGAATAGTAATAAATATACATATGTATATGTCTCAGTTACTTTTTTTTCATTGCTGGAACAAAATACCCAACATCCGGAATTAAAGAAGGAAAGGTTTAGCTATCTAACAGTTTGTGCAGATTTCAGTCCATACTCAGCTGGCTCCAAGGCAGACAGGCACATGGCAGAGGGCAGCAGTTCATGGCAATGGAAAACAGCAAAACAGCAAGGTCCAATGGGAGGAGTAGTGGCAACAATGGCTACAGAGAGCAAGCCTGTCTCTCTTAGCACTCACACTCATAATCCCAGCAGCACCCACACCCATAAACCTGGCAGCACTAACACCCATAATCCTAGTGGATCATGAGTCAATCATAAACTCTAGAGTTCCATTCTATAACTTACATGAGGCTTTGGGGGGGATGACTAGACACAAGCCATGACAGTATATACACTAAATACATATATGTAATAGACATAAGTACATATATATGACACATGTGACAAGAGGGTCTAGTAATTAAAAATGTGAAATGTGAAGAACTATATGGATTCAAATTCAAGTAAGTTTAGGGAATTTATTTGAATTTTTCCCCATTTCCTCTTCATCTCTCTTTTGTTCTTTGTATTTCTCATATAAGAGAAAGCATGCAATATTTAAGCTTATGTGTTTGACTTATTTCATTTAACATAAGTTTAAAAATTAAAATGAAAAAAATTCAAATAAAGCGTGCAGTTCCTAAGCTTCCTGACCTTGGTAAGCACTTTAGTCATTTTGTACCTCAGCTTCCTCATTGTGCCAACAGCAGAAAGAGAAAATTCTTTCCTGTTTATCCCCCAACAAAAATCACAGAGGAGCCTTTCCTCTTTCTGAGTGCAGAAGAAGTGAGATGGGCTCACACACACCCGGGAGACACTGCTCTGCACCTGTTGACACCTCTTATTCTTTCTCCCCTGAACAGACTTGCAGAACATTGCAAATTAAGCATGCCTATCCCTACACAAAAATTTAATTCCCTAATGGAGACATAGGGCCTGTTTTACTACAGCTCACAAACTGCAAGGAATTTTTTGTTGTATTTTCTAAAGGCCTTTTTATGAAAAAAAAAATCACAAACAACTAAAACAGAAAAGCTGCATTGAAAATAACACCTGTACTCCAAAAAGAGGAAAATTTTTTTATTCTGGGGTCCTTTTGACAAAAAGTTAACCAAGCCTGCAAAATTGGAGCATCCCAGTCCCAATTTAGTTCATCCTAAAATGTGAGGAGAGGCTGGAACTCTGTTTCAAAACTCAAAACCTTTATATTTAAGTGGATGCCACTTGAAGATATACTCATAAGTGAAATAAACAAACACACATGTGTAAATATCATATAGTTTTCCTAGTATAAGAACTCAAAAGAAGAAATATAAACACAAAGGTATAATACAAGTAAAAGGAAAGCAAGAACTTGAGGACTAGACAATGAAGAGAGAGCAAAGAGAAGAGCTAGGAAACATGACAGGGGCAAACCATACAGGTATATGTACAAGATGGGTAAGGCAATGATCCTGAAAATCATCAGAAGATTTTTGAATCTAGCACTAAATTGGAAGGATTCACACCCTGACTAACTATATATACTGCCACCTGTGAACTAAGCAACTGCACTGAAGATGGCAATTTGTAATAGTAGGTTCATGCTTGCAGTGCCTGTCATTCTAGTCCTCTGAATACAGGCTGCTTGTTATGACACACCGGCTGCTGCCGTGCTGTCTCTCTGGTAGATGATTGTTTAAACAGGAAGGGGGTGGTGAATGAAGGCAGGAGACAGGAAAAGGAGTGTTGCCAGACTGTCCTGCTATAATGTTGTATATGGTTAGATTTCTGGACTTATGTGTAAACATATATAATTCTTTATTCTTATTTTTAAATATATTTTACTTTTGTAAATTTTTTTCATCATATTCAGTAAGGACTTAAAGTTTAACATATCAATACTTGATGAAAAGTACCTGTTACATGTTATGCCTAAGATGTTTGATATTCAGACAGATAGTGAGGTTAAGCTCAACAGCCTAGGTTATATGGTAATAATAATAATAATAATAATAATAAGCTTCTCTTCTGGAGGGTTAACAACCTAAATTCACAGACCAAAATTAGAGAAAAAGGAGGGCCACAAGGAAAGCCAATATTTTGGCCCTAACCTTCAAAGGACAATTAAGACTCAGGACAGACGAGAACTTGTACTGTAACATCATGTAACTCAGTTGTGTCCCTAATTTTCTGATCAAGGAGAATATGGGGCCAAAGCGGAAAGTAATCAATGATGTAGAGTGTGCCTAAGAAGAGTCACATGGAGAGAAAACATTCTCTCAGGCTTTCACAGAGAGTACATTGGTCAAGCAATGGCCGTGACTCATCCACATGGCTGACACTGACAAAGGATCTACAATCTGAGGTACAGGGTCTCAGGATAAATCCCAAGGGAATTTCACTGTGCTTATCAGATACGAAAGCTACAATTCTTGTTACATAGGTCTTGCTTTATTTGGTTTTAACCATCCAGCAGAAAAGTATAAAAATGAAGTATAAGAAGTGAAGTCATGTTGTTATGTTGAGCTGTAGGGGACTCAGGTCAACTTCTAACATTGCCAGTCATGCAGAAGACCCAATACTATTATGAACTACTGGACTATTTTGGAATGTTTTGCTGAATTCACACACCTATAATATTTAAATGACGGCACTAAACAAAAAAGGGGATACAGATGAATGTCCATTTTGTATATGTGTATTCAGAATGGTTAGGATAGATATATAGTTACATTCTCTTAATGAATAAAAGGATTTGTTCTAATAGTGTTTGTAAATAGGATATCATTTTTGCATCTTATACAACAAACAACCACTAGGAGGGCAGTATGCATTCTATTTTTTATTGGAACTGTCCTACCAATTTGATTTGAAACTGTCTCATTGCTTTATTTCTCAATAAAATTATGGGGGAAAAAACCGTAACCACAGGGTTAGCCAAATAGCAGGCGCAGGGGATGGGGGTTCTATCTCTGGGCCTGTGGTGCTGGCCCCACCCTTGGGGTGCACTGAGATAGTAATTGAGACTGGAGTAGCGGTGCATGCTTGTAATCTCAGCTCTTGGGAGGCTGCAGACAGGCAGATCACTAAAGTTCAATCTAGTAGTGAGACCCTGAACATCCTGCAGACCCTACCCTAAAATACAAAAATAATAATAATAAAAATAAATGATGAATATTTTAGCACTAATTAACCAGTCCATCTCTTCCTTTTCATCTGTTCATAAATTTAGAATCTCCAGGAAGCAATTCCCTAAATTAGCAGACACTAAGGATAGCGCTAACTTCATTTTTCTTATTCTTTTCCATTCATCCTTTATGGTGTTAGGATTTTTAAACTACTGGTATTACTATTGTCCTCCCCTACCCCAGATGCATTTTCTTTCTTGCATCGAGAACAGATTGTCAAAGCAATGGACAAGAAACAGGGTTCCAATAATGTCTGGTTGACACTAATGACAGGAGCGAGAAATAAGGCAACTTTTCCCTCCTCTTCACCATCTTGACATTTAAGTAAGAAACAATGAATGACAAGCTTATTAAAAATAAATAGCAAGTCATCAAGACTTTAACAAAGGCAATAATTAAGCCACATTGACCCATGGGTTAAGTTTTGCTTGACAGCTAATGGCCATCTGGAAAGGCAGAGTGCATAGGATAAGGCTTAAGCTATTATGCTATCCCTGTTGAGTTCCATATTATCCACCAAGAACATTTGTTTCCATGGTTCCTGATTTCATTACAACCATTCATTTCATGTTTACACCTTTACCTCTGTTGGAAATGTTTTTTTTATCCTTTATTTTTACATTTTTTCATTCTTCTACTAAGAATTTACTAAGATTTTCCAGTGTAGGTCCAAATAATAGAAATCATGACATATCCTGACCCCATAAAAGGAACCATTTTTGGTGATTATTGACACTGACATAGCTCTGAAAACCTTCTAAAGATCTTTAATAACTTATAAATAATGGAACTGTAATTACCTATCTAGAGATGTTTGAAAATTACCATTTCTAAAGTCATATCACTTCTGCAGATGCCTTTGAGTTGTTCTCTAGAATATATTTTTATTGCATGCACATTGTTCAAGACATAGTTTAAAAGTTCACTTTCTCTGTGAAATCTTCCCTGACAGCTTCCGAAAGAAAAAAATGTTCTTCCTCTAAATTCTTTACTATTTGTTGTCTCATTACAAGGACTATACAAGGTACATTCTGTTGTATTTTATATTGTCACCTTATTAACCAAATTGCATCGTTTTTAAGGGTTTCACGTGTCCTCCAGATAAGCAGGAAGAACCAAGAGTCACATTTTGCATTCTCCATATTCCTGAAAGTTGGGTAGAATGCCTCAGGTGCTAAGAAAATGTTTGCCAACTTGATTGATTGCTTAATAAACTCATAAGTGAGGACTGCATTTTTGCACAGGTGGATTTCTTTTAATTGTACTAAAATGGTGGTTCCAAAACTTGTTGAACATTACCAATCACCCAAAGAACTTTTAAAAATTCAGTTGACAAGATTGCACTTGTTATCAATTAAATTGGAACGCCTGCGAGGGAGAGCCAGACAAGAATATTTTTTAAAGTTCCCTGAATGACACCAAAGTTCACTGAAGTTTAGGACTTAGTACATTAAATTTAAGTAGTAAAGCTAGACCCTCTATTTAACTCTGAACCTCAACTTTTATTTCTGTGAAGTTATGGAACCCAACTAAACGCTAGATATTTCATTGTGTGTTATATGTATCATGAACAAACTATGCATGAACCCCATATTCAGGGCTATATAACATGATAAAGGTAATAAACCTAAAGCATTCCTTTTATAGCATTCTTATAGTGCATTAATGCTCTAGATGACTATTTAAAGCTAAATAGGGAATCAAATTATGCATATACTGACAGCAGTTATATCCATGTGCTTATTTACCTTTCCTGTTTTAAACACTCTTGGAACACTCCTAGGTAGGCTCTAAGTTTCTTCATAAGGCCCTCCAAGAACAAATACAATATTACATGCAAACAGAGCAAAAAATGATGATAAATCTGATGATGATAATTACTATAATTGTTGTTCTGATAGAAACCACCTAATAGAAATTTTTTTAATTTCAATTTTTAGTGGACCTCAGCAAAAGATGGAAAAGATCTAACCACTGGGTTGTAAATTATTTTTCATATCCCACAGAAACAGGGATCCTCTGGATTTGCAGTAAATCTTAGACTAAAGCAATCAGTACTTCAGAACCATTATTTAGTGCCCTTAATGGAGAATGAATTAAATACATAAACATTGAATAGGTATGCTGAAATGTTTTGTGTTTTATTGATGTTATGTGCAGGTATACTAATTGGCAAGCTGCTCTACAGTGAATCCACTGGAAAGGTGAAACCTAAATTATATTAACCCAAATGTTCAGGGATTTTTGATCGTGGATCCTTGGCTACTCATGATTCCTTGATTGTTTTACCTCTTCTCTAGTTCATTTTTACATTTCTGATCATTTTTCACTGCTGTTTTCCAGAAGCCCATTTTAGATGCTCTCTCCCCTAGATGTGAGGCTCTGAGAACCGGAAAAAGAATCTGGTGCCAGATCATTTTGCTAATGGAAGATAATTATTGTGATTATCTCATCCTTGCTTAAAAGCTCTAATAGTACCAAGCAGACTCTGACAGGGTGAAGTTTCAACCAAAATATGTTGACTCTCATTATAGAAAAACTTGTCATATTCCTCTGAATGAGGCAAGACTACAGATAATTCTTAAAGGAAGACTAAGGAGAAGGTTATACAGCACCACAGAAAAAGAGTTTTTTGAATCATCATCCTCAGAACCTTGCTCTGGTTTGACTACCAGGTTTCTCTATCACCTGAGTTGAGTCCTGAAATCATCCTGGACTTTAAATTCCTTTCTTGAATTAAAAGAAGCACTGGAAAGAAAGCAATGGCAAAATGAACACAGGTATTATCTTAAAAACATGAGGTGAGTTTATGAATTTATCAATGTGAGCTAGTTACTTATAAAATGATAAAATTATACATGATGTATTCTATAGATTTAAGTAATGGTTATTAATACCCACTCTCTTATTTTGAAACAAATGTTCCACTGTCTACTTATTCCAATCAAAGTAATGTTTCTATATTTAGGGGGCAAAATCACTGCTCAGTTCTTTAAGAGATGTATAACTTTGGGCAACTTACTTAACCTCCTGTGGCTCCAATTTCTTCATCATTAAAATAATCATTAATTATTCCTACCTTGGAAAGAGCCGAAATTCTTTTTGTAAAGATAGGTTAACAACAATAGATCCAAAATCTGACAAATATAACTCTGTACATCTTCAAAAAATCTTGCCTATCATTTTTATATCAATACTGAGGCTGGAAGGATCTCAAATATGAATTCTATAGTAAATCAGAAGTATAAAATATAATGATTACATTCATTAGTAAAATAGCTACATGATACAAGCCATTAAATCATTAAAAATGGGGCCAGGGAGATGGCTCAGTGGAATAGGCACTTCCCTGGCAAATGCAAGGGCCTGAGTTCAATTCCCGGTTCCACCAGAAAAAAAATAATAATAATAATAAATGTAAAGAATGGACTATATTTCTATTTAAAGCTAAAGCAATTTAAAATAATTTAGTGCTTACTCAGGAAAATAAACTCAGCATAATTTCAATAATACTAGACTGGGAGTAAATTTTCCATAAAATGTCCATAATGTATACAGGGATTTATAATATCACAAATGTGATTGTAAGTCAGTGAGAGAAAAAAAAGGAATGATATCAGAAGAACTACACCTATCTAAGCAAGTTTGGATTAGAATAGTCACACATTTCAGCATAATTCCTAGTATAAAAATACCTAAAGTTGTTTAATAAATTATATACAAATATATAAAAGTAGCAATAATAATTATTCTAAGTAATTTAACATGTTTAAAGTTTTAATCAGTGAAAATCTTACTTCAACATTCATATAGATGCCATGAAAATGCTTTTGTAAGTTTCATTGTAATCAAAGTAAAAGCCTAAAGTGGCTTTTTACATGAAAAATTAAGAGAACGGAGTCAAAGAATACAAAGTCTCAGAGAAAATGATCAATGAAAGAACCCCAAAACAATGGACAAAATATCAATAGTAAATCCTTGCCTACCAATAATTACTTGTACTACAAACACATTCCATTCTCCAGTGAAAAAAGATTGTAGCTGAATAGATTGTTTGAAAAAAAATCTATGACAATATGTACATCATGTAAGAGGTTCATTTTCTCTGTGAGCAAACAGGTAGAAAGAAAGTGAAAGAATGGAAAAAGATATTCCATGAAAATGAAAACCAAAAGAGGGTGAAAGTAGGTATAACTTTTATCAGACAAAATAGACTTTAAGTCAAAAATGGTGACAAACAATGTTATTATATAGTATGAAGGGGGGATGGCAAGATAGCTCAGTGGTCTAAAACACCTGTTTAGGTAAGCTTAGGCAAAACACAGGGACCATCGTTCGATCCCCCGCACCACATGCTGCACTAGCCCCACCTCTAGGGTGGGCTGAGCTGGTCAAAAAAAAAAAAAGAAAGAAAGAAAAGAAAAAGAATATGAAGGGCTCACTTTGCCAAGAAGATAAAGTAATCATATATGTCCCCTAACATGGAAGCAATCTATGAAGCAAATACTAACATATGTAAAGGGGAAGAAAAGATAGCATAGTGTAATATTGTAATAGGGAAATTTAATACTATACTTTCAATAATGAATCTATATCATTCATATAAAAACAATGGGAAATATGGAACTTGAATTACATTTTAGACCACACTGGTCTCAATAAATACATAGAGCTTTCCATTCAACAATACAGTCTTCATATGCACATTAAACATCCTTCAGGATAGAGTACAGCTTAAGCCACAAAGCAAGTCTTAACAAATTTAAGACTGACATCCTATCAAGTTAATTTTTTCCCAGCTACAATGGTATGAAATTAGAAATCAGTAATAACATAAATCTTGGAAAACTCAGATGTGTCAACAATCTTTTAAGCAGAAAATACGTTAAAGAAGAAAAAAGAAGGAGATTTTTAAATATGTTGAGAAAAATGCAAATCTAGCGTATCCAAACTTCCAAAATACAACAAAAGTAGTTCTGAGAGGGAGGTTAATAGCAATAAATGCTTAACATTTAAAACAAGAACAAATTGGCTGGAGATGTATGTGTAAAGCTCTGGATTTAATCCCCTGGACACCAAAAGAAAACAAAGGAATAAGAAGAGAGAAGGAAAATGTCTCAAATAACCTATTGCTACAACCAAAATAACTAGAAAAAAAGAAGAAAGTCAGCCAAAAATCAGTAGAAGAAAGGTAACAAAAATAAGAGAAATAAATGAAGAGAATTTTTTCTAATCACAACAACTAAAAAATGTTTTCTTCTTTGGGCCAGCCAGATAGCTCATCAGATTAAAGCATCTGCTTAGGCAGACCAGAGGCCAGGGTTTGCTCTCCAGCATGTATTGCCAGCCCCACCATCAGGGCAAGCTGCGACAGCAAATGAAACTGGGTCTGGTGGAGCGCGCCTGTAATCCCAGTGCTTAGGAGGCTGAAAATAGCAGAATCACTACAAGTCTGATCTGTGTAGTGAGACT
Organism: Octodon degus; assembly: GCF_000260255.1. NCBI lineage: Eukaryota > Metazoa > Chordata > Mammalia > Rodentia > Octodontidae > Octodon > Octodon degus. The sequence goes on along the minus strand of NW_004524579.1, from coordinate 29,192,032 downwards.
CTGTAGATCCTCTACTAAGTACCAAATAAAAAAAAGCTGTTTTCTTCAAAAAGTAAATATAACTGACAAATTTTTCTCTAAGGAAATGACACAACATTCAAAATCAGAAAGAAAAGGAAATCTTAGAGCTGGCATGACAGAAACTCAAAGGATCAGAAAAGACTACTGAGTCAAATTCAATTTTGTTTTCTTTTTTGGTGGTAACAGAGATTGAACTCAGGACCTTGTGCTTGCCAGGCAAGCACTTATTCTACTGAACTACTAAATGGAAAATGAGAATTTAAGGATTAAACAACCAAGAGAGGACAAGGAGAAAAGTTAGGAAACATGGCAGGGGAAAAACCATACATTTATATACACAAAACATTTAAGGCAATGATCCTGAGAATCTCCAGCAGGTTTTTGAAACTAGCAGTGAATTGGTAGGATTCTCACCCTGACTAACTATATATGCTGATGCTTGTGAACTAAGCAACTGCACCAAAGATAGCAATGTGTAATACTAGGGCCATGCTTAAAATACCTGTCATTCTGGTCTTCCAAAAGTGTACTGCTTCTAATATCATATCAATTACTGCTATACTCTCTCTCAAGTAAATGTTTGTTTTTTAAAAAAAGAAAAGGTAAAAAATGAAAACAAGAGACAAGGAAAAGTCCTAGGACTGTCTTGCTACAATGTTGTATATCGTTAGATTTTTAAATTTCTGGGTAAAAATCCGTGATTGTTTATTTCTATTTTTTAAATTTTTTTCACATTCTGTATGGATTTAAAGTTTAGCATATAGATAATTGAGTGAAATGTTGCATGTTATGTCTAAGGCATTTGATATTCAGACAGATTCTGATGTTAAACTCAACAGCCTACGTTCTAGGATAATAATATCATTAAGCTTCTCTTCTGGAGGATTAACAACTTATGTTTGCAGACCAAAAATTAGAGAAAAAGAAGGGCTACAAGGATAGCCAACATTTTGGTCCTAGCCTTTCAACATCAGTGAGGACTCAGGACATAAGAGAACCTGTACTGTAACATCCTATAACTCAGTGGTGTCCCAAATTTTCTATTCAAGGAGATTACAGGGCCACAAAGTAAAGTGATTGATGATGTAGAGTATACCTAAGGAGAGTCACATGGAGAGAAAATATTTTCTCAGGCTTTCACAGACAGCAAATTGGTCAAGCAATGGTCATGACTCATCCACATGGCTGACCCTGACAAAAGATCTACAAACTGCTGTACAGGGATTCAGGGTAAGTCCTGAGGGGATTTGACTGACCTTGTCAAGTACAAAAGTTGCATTTCATGTTATATAGGTCTTGCTTTATCTTGGTCTTAACCATCCAGCAGAAAAGTATAAAAACAAGGTATAAAAAGTAAAGCCATATTAATATGCAGAACTGTAAAAGACTCAAGTCAACAACTTCTGACATTGCCAGTCATGCGGATAACCCATTACTGTTATAGACTACTAGACTATATTTGATTACTTTACTGAATTCATGCACCTACAATATATGAATAGCAGTAGGATACCCATCTCTGACAAAAGTAAACAAAAAAGGAGGATATAAATGAAGGACCACTTTGTAGTGAGAAAAAAAGATATATATATGTATATACAAAATAGTTGGCATAAATATACAGCTACTTTCTTCTAGTTCAATGAGAAGAAAGTTTTGAACTAATAGTGTTTGGACAGGATATCATGTCTGCATCTTGTACTATGAATAACTACTACAAAGACAACAATATGCAATGTATTAATTATTGTAACTGTCCTATTAACATGTTTTGAAACTATCTTGTTACCTCTTTCTCAATGAAATTATAAAAAAGAGAAAAGACTACTATAAGCAGTTTTACATACAGAGAACTGGACCAATTCATATTAATATAAAATACACTAAGCCTAAATTATGAAGAAGTTAAACATTTGACCTGACAATAACAAGTAAACAGATTGGTTCAGGACTAAGATGCCTTTCACCAAAGAAAATCCCAGGATCTGAAGGCTTCTTGCTTGATTCTATCAAGTATATATTAAAAAAGCCAATATTTTTCAAAATCTTCCAAAAAGTAGAAGGAATATACCAAAACTCACTTTACAAACTAGCATTACCATAACATAAAACAAGACAGTGATATTACAAGAAAATTTAAAGCAATTTCCCTAGTAAATATTGATACAAAATCTTCAATAAAATACAAAAATACAATTCAGCAGCATATATAAAAATTCATACAACATAATCATTGGAAATGCTCCATAGAATACATGGACTGTTCAACAGGAGCAAATAAGTACACACAGTGTACCATATTAAAAGAGTGTACAACAGAAGCCATATGGTTCAGCACACAATGCTGAAGAAGGGCCAGCCTGATAACTCAGTGGACTAAAGTGCCTGCTTAGACAGAGTGCAGTGGCTGGGGTTCAATCCCTGGCATGTTGTGCCAGGCACGCTGAGATGGCAATTGAGACTGGGCATGGTGGCTCACACCTTTAATCCCACCATTTGGGAGGCTGAAAGCAGGAGAATCACTATGAGTTTGATTTACGTAGTGAAACCCTATGGACCTCGTAGATCCTGTCCTAAATCCAAGAAAAAATAAAATGCTGAAGAAGCATTTGATAAAGGAAAGAGCTTTATCTATTTATGTAAGCAGGATGATTTGGACAACTAGACTGTGCATTTCTGCTGGTCTATGAGAAAGAGAAGATAATACTTAATTTATTTTGTCCCCTTTTTTTCAATTGTTTCCACTTTTACTCATAGTTTCTTATACATTTCTTTTTTCTTTCTTCTTCAATTTTCCATGCATATACCTGGTAATATGAATAACTGGTTGGAAGACAACACTATGTATTACAACAAATCTAAGTGAAGATCCATATCACTTATATTTTTTCTGTTTTAATTCTAATTTGTACTTTCTCTAAAATTTTTTTTCAAAATTCAACATCTTTTCATGATAAAAAGTCATAATAAAGTAGAGAAGAAATGTACCCCCAATTTCATACACAAAAGTTCACAGATATCATATGCAACATCGAAAGTTAAAAGAGCCTTTCACATACAATAAAGGAGGAGGATATCTATCCACATCACTCCTATAAATATAGTACTTGAAGTTCTATCCATAACAATGAGGTAAGAAAAAAAAACAGAATTGAAATTGGAAAAGAATAATGTAAACTAGCCCTTCACCTTCATTTGCTGATGGTCTTATTTTAGATAATAAAAATCCTAAAGACTCCACCAGAAATGTTAGAGTAAATCTGGTAAAGATGCAGAATACCAAAATTAATCTACAAAAATGGGCAGTATTCTTGTATGCCTGTTTCTACCTAAAAAAAAATTCATTTCAACAGCATTAAAAAGAATAAAAAATTAAGAATAAATTTAATCAGTGAAGTGCTAGATCACTACACTGAATTGATGATTATTGATTCAATAAATTATATAAAACAAATGATATGAAATATAGTCTGTGCTATATAGATAAGAAGAATCTTGTTAAAATGTTCATATTTTCCAAAGTTCTATAGAATTTCTCACAAAATAGAAATTAATATAAAACACCAAAGAACCTCAAATAACTACACAATCTTGACCAGGGGTATCAAGCTAGAGGAATCATATTCCCTGATTTCAAACTATATTAAAAATTACAATAATGAAAATATGATATTGGTCTAAAAACAGACACATAAACCAATGAAATATAGTAAGCCTCTGACTTAGGAATGCTCACGTTGCAAACTTTAGCACAAGTGAACCTCACACTATGAACGTTCCCAGATAAGAACAAATCGCAGCAGTGGCTCACATGTCAGGCTGCTGTGTGCTCCCTATGCACTGCAGTAGTGTACGCTGGTACAGTGCTCAGTCAGTCCACGATGTCTGGATGCAAGAAGAAAAGAAGTACCAAAATAGAGCAGACTGCTAGAAAGCATAGAACAATACACATTGTGTGTTTGTGTCAAAGGCGTGGAAGACTAGCTTTGTCAGATTTAGCAACAAAGCTGATTTATGAACATTCTCTCAGAGTGAAGCTCATTCCTAAACAGGGACTTACTATAGAATGAAGACTTTAGAAGTAAACCCATGCATATATATTTTAATATATTTTTCACAAAGGCACTAGGAATACACAATTAGGATAATAAATAGTGCTTGGAAAACTGAATATCCACGTACTAAAAACAGAAGAAGAAAGAAACTAACACTTCATTTATGCTATATACAAGAAATAAATACAAAGTAAATCAACCTTAAGCATAACTCTTATCAGGAAATATAAGGGGAAAAAAAAAGCCTTGACACTGGTGTCAGTAGTTTTTTTTCTTCTGTTATTATTATTTCCTATTAGCCTTACAAAACATTGGATTTCAGAGCACAGGTTTTGATGCTATCCATCCCAGCTAGTGCCCTCTCTTTCATGACGCCACCTCCCTCTCCTTTATTCCCTTCCTTCATTCATAGGTCAGCCAACAAAAGCAAAAATAAACAAGTGAAACTACATAAGCTAAGAAATCTCTGTACTTTGTGTATTTTAATCAACAAAACTAAATGGTAATGTACAACATAGAAGAAAATATTCCTAAAGCACATATCTTAGGGTTTTTTTTAAACAGGGTATTTCTGTATACTTCAGATCAGCCTTTAGCTCACTCTGTAGCGCAACCTGGCATTGAACTCAGAGAATCTTCCTTTCTCAGACTCCTGAGTGCTGTGATTATAGGCATGAGACACAATGCCAGCTCCTAAATCACATATCTGATTAGAACTTAATATCTCAAATATCTGAGAAACTCATATAACTCAATCACCTAAAATATCAACCATGGCCCTATTAAAAGAGGGTAAAGGGGGCCAACCAAGTAGCTCAGTGGATTAAAGTGCCTGCTTAGGCAGACGTAATGGCTGGGGTTCAATCCCCAGTGTCCCGTGATGGCCCCACCACTGGGGTGCGCTGAGACAGAGACTGAGACTGGCGCACACCTGTAATCCCAGCTCCTGTGAGGCCGAACACAGGTAGATCACTATCAGTCCAATCTATGTAAGGAGACCCTGTAGACCCTGTACTAAAAATATATAAATAAATAAATAAATAAATAAAGGTAAAGGATTTTAATAGACTTTTCTAAAATGAAGACATACAAATAGCTAAAAAGTATATAGAAAAATATTCAATATTACTAAACATCAGGAAAACATAAATTAATACTACAGTAAGACATTTTTTTCACAACTTGTTAGTATGTATATTTTCAAAAAGCTAGAGATGGCAACTATAAGCAAGAGTGGGAATTAAAAGGAATCTTTGAATAATTGATATAGTAATTATGTAAAGTAGTATAAAATTCCACTAAAATTTAAAGAAACAACACTACCAAATAGAACTAGCAATTCCACTTTTGAGTATATATTCATTTTTTAATAATTTTATTAAGTATATACTCAAATAAATAAAAATCACCATCTCACAGAGACATTTACATGCTCATGTTCCTTTTGGTACTATCCACAGCAGCCAAGGTAAAGAAACACACTGTCAGTGGATAAATAGGTATAGAAAATAGAGACTCTAACAAGAAGGAAAATTCTAAAATTATCACAACATCAACACACCTTGAGGATATTAGGCTAATTACAATAATCTAGACAGAGAAAGACAAATGTTGAATAATTATATGTGGATGCTTTAAGAAAACTAGCTGGGTTATGGTGTTCATTTCACAAAATATAGATGTCAGAACAGCCACTTGTGTACGCTCAATAGATGCAATTTTTGCTCAATAAAGCTGGGAGGAAAAACAATACCAGAGTAAAAAAAAGTCTAAAGTATTGGGAAGATGCCATAAAAATTATATAACAACTCTGAAGAATAATCTTAAAATACAAAAGAAAAGGTTCTAACATTTGTAATACATAAGGAGCTTTCACAAACTGGGAAGACAAGGAGGAACTCAATAGAAACAAAGTATGTAAGGAAGCAAGTCACAAAAAGAGACACAATTGGGCAGTCAATATCAGAAAATATTTTTTTTAGATATGTAAGATGTTTCCAGGCTTTATTTTATTTTGACAATAAAATAAGTCACATTAAACTCACATTTTAATACATATATTACTTTTAAAACAGAATTACTCAATAGCAATATTTTTTCCTAAACAACAGGTACTCCTTGCCATCTCACAGGAGTCCTCTAAGAAAGATGAAGATGTTGGCTAAGCTTTTCATAGATCTGATGCCAAGAGAAGAAGAAATTACATCCATCATTTTATTTCCTTTCCTTTGCCTTAAGTAAAGAATTTATACCATTAAAATTTATAAGAGTAAAAGGAAACACATTTCTTATTTTTTTATTATTTTTCTTTACTTTTTGATGGTACCGGGGATCGATCTTGGTACTCTGCACATGCCAGTCAGGCTCTTATGAAGCTGAGCTGTCTCCCAAGCTCAAAAGGAAATACATTTCTATCTACTAGCTTGATATGGTTTTACAGGTTTAAAAACACATGGCTTTGACTACACTGTGACATATAAAACAGAGAAAAATAAAATTGTAAAAAAATATTCCCTACACATTAATGGAAATATAAGTTAGTAAAATCTTTTGGGAGACTGTACTGGAACTATTTATCAGTATTAAAATGTATACTCCTCATCCTAAAACTCCTGCTTATAGCCACTCAGTCTGACAGTACTGAGAGGGATGTAAAAATTTCATGACTATGTTAGTACCTTTATGTGGATATGTGGTTGGATAGACATTGTTGGGGCAGTTAAACACTTTTCAATCCTACATACTCTGTATAATATAAATGGTTTTCATGTGCACATACAACTGTCCTACCCTTTGAAAAAACAGGCAAAGAAACTAAGACTGTGTCCCAGACTTTAAAGAGTTGATACAAAGATTAGTGATACTGTAGGTAACAGGTCCAGAACATACCTTGGCACAGAGTGAGTGGTCACCAACTGAATTTTATTGATAATATGTTCACAATATTATCAAAATATTGATAATATTTTTTGTGAAAAAATATAGTTCCCCCCTACTTGTTATTATCATCTCTCTTAGATGACTGTCTAGCAAAATCATAAACATCCTCAATTTCCTTATCCATGCAATGTAATCTTAGCAAATGTGAGGTCCGAATAGAACTTTAGAATAGAGAGTACTCCTGGAGAAAGATTAGGAAATATCTAGTTCAAATTTTGGGGTTGATTTTAGGGATTTTTATGTATTTAGTACAGGGTCTACAGGGTCTCACTACATAGATCAGTCTTGTACTGATTTTTTTTTTTTTTTTCAGAACAGGGGATTGAACACAGGGCCTTGCGCTTGCCAGGCAAGCGCTTACTCTACTAAGCCATCTCCCCAGACCCTGATACTCCTGTTTTCAGTTTCCCAAACACTGAAATTACAGGTATGAAACTCCAGCTGCTTCACTCTGCCTAAGCAGGCACTTTAATCTGCTGAGCTATCTGGCCTGCTATACTTTTTTTTTTCATGCAGGATCTCACTATGCAGCTTGAACACATAATGATCCTCCTGTTTTCAGAGTCCCCAGCGTTGGGATTACAGGTGCACACCACCACACCTGGACTTCGTTGCCAGCACAGCACACCTAGGAGTGGAGCCACTACAGCATGTAGTAACAGGGATCAAATCCTGGCACCGGCACTTGCCTAAGCAGGCGCTTAGTCTGCTGAGCTATCTCACCAGCCTGAGGTTGATTTTAAAATAATAAAGTGGGCTGAGGAGATATCTCGACAGCTAAGTGCCTGCCTGGCAAGCGTAAGGTCCTGAGCTTGATCCCTGGTACCACATGCTTTGCAGGCCCCTAAACTGGGTATGGTAGGGCACATCTATAATCCCAGCACTGGAGAGGCTGAGATGGGAGGATCACAGAGTCCAAGCTGGGTATTGAGACCTTATATCCAAAACAGAAAGCAAAACAAACAAACAACAACAACATTTAAAAAAAAAAAGGAAACTTGGACTGATATTATATAGATAGATAAATAAATTTAATAAAATAATTAATGGATTCCCTTGGAGAATTGATTTTCTTGAGAACCCAGCATTTTTAAGGCTAAGGGTAGCCACACCCCACACCAAAGGAGATTCTGAGGTAGGGAGGGTGGTGGTATTTAAAAGGTATGAAGGAAACTTGTGAAAATAGGATCAACTAAGAGTTGCACTTAAGCAGCAACAGCACAATGAAATTATGCACCTATCAAGTACTGAGCATTAGTTCAGAATGCCAATTGTCACCAGGTCACCAAGAGTAAATCAGTCTGACACACCCAACAGAAATGTTCTTCTTGAAGTTAGCAAGGATAAAATCTCAAAGGTGCCTTTCTAAACCTTTCTTAGGGGGAACTACCCACTTGGGAACCCCTCCTGTCCCTCTCTTGGACAGGAGCTTTCTTTCCCTCAATAAATATATTCTGCTCATAAATAAATAAATAAATAAATAAACCTTTCTTAGTATCTCAGTGATCAATGTACGTTATTCTACTGAGAATCTAAGTCCTAGGACCTAGATCTTTCTAGATTTCTGTTGTTTTTTCTTTTTCTTTTTCTTTTTTCTTTTTTGATGGGGGGAAATATGGTTTTGGTGATTGAGCCCAGGGCCTTCGCACTGAGCTATTTCCCCAGCCCTTTTGAGGTAGGGACTTATTAAATCACTGCATTGTTTAGGCTTGGCTTGAATGTATAATCTTCCTGTGCAGTCTCAAATTGCTGGAATTACAGGCATGTGCCTCCATGCCTGGCTGCATTCTACACTCTTAACCAGCTTTAGAATTTTTTAGTTACTGCAGGCTGTGCAGGCCCTTAAACTGGGTGTGGCGGACACAATTTCATTGCACTGTTACCCTGCAAAAGAACAGACTTTCTACTTCTTGTGTTAAGGGTTGAATGAAGTGGATTGTTGTATTGAAGTGGATTGTTGCAGCACCTTACAAAGTCCAAGAGGTTGTTCACATGTAAACTATCACTGATATTCTGATCATCATTTGGCTTTCTTTTCCCATTGTTTTCTGTCTTTGCTAAGCAGCTTGGCTTCAGTAGCACATAAAGATACACTTTTTATGTTTCCATAAAATGTTAGTACATAGAACTTTCAAAATAAGGGAAGACTGTGAGTAATACATCAAGGGAAGCATGCTGCAGAGGGAGCTTGTGCAGCCCTCGGTGCAGGCCGACACTGGCCAACTCCTAGCTGGCTGGTTAGCAATGCTATATCTTTGAAGATCTGAAAATTGGTAGTGTTCCTCTGAAAAGGGTGTGAAAAGATACCCTCCCACAGATCTTCTCTGGAAGCACAAAAAAAATTTTAAGGTTAGAAGGAAACTTCATAGCACATTTAGCAGTTAATTCTACAAACCATTGATTGCAGCAAATTCAGAAATTAATTAGCTTAAAATTCATAAGAATTTGCTTTTATTCTTTTATAATGCCTTTATATATTCTATTTCATATTTATTTATTCTATTTGATATTTACTTCATGTTTACAGTGAATAGGTCATGGGTACCTGTCATCCTAGAAATTTCCTAAGCTGGACAATTTTTAAAGAACTTGCTTGTGTGAAACATACCTATTGCCTCCTTCCAACTCAGCGGCAATTTGGATAAATAAATGTTTACATTTAAATTTCCATTCTTCCTACTTTTGAAAGTATTTCTCCCTTGTCTCCATTTCAATGGTGAGAAACTCTAGTTTGTTTGCATTTTGCCCTGTTTTAAAAATCTATTATTTATTTATTTATTTACTCATTCATTTGATATAGGATCTTGCTTCACAGCTCAGACTGTGTCTCATCCTCCCCAGAGCTGGAATTACAAGCCTGCACTACCACACCTGCTTTCCAGGCAGCCAGCACTGGATGTAGGACTGGGGATTGAACCCAGGTCCTTGCACTTTCATAGACAACTTTTATGAAGTTATTGTGATAGGTAATTGATTGCGACAATTGGAGTAAGAAATGATCAATTAAATTGGCTCAGCATATTTCTGCATGTAGAAGAATCACAGTAGGGAGGGTTGTCACCAGGATGGTGAAAAGGGGCAGAGGAAGCTCCTTCTTTTCTTCAGAGGAGTCCAGCCTTCACCTTCACCTCCACCTTCACCTTGGACCCTCCACCTTCACCTTGAATATGCTCAGAGGAAACACTTCAGCCTTTCATTGTACATCCTTTGCCTTCCTGATGTGGACTCGCACAGGACACTGCACTGAGCTCCAGGCCTTCCACTGGATCCTCCCAACCTGCAGTGCATGAGCAGTCCTTTTGTACTTTTCCTCACCTGACACTGGGCAGCCAATGGGAGCCAATCTAGGAATTCTTATATGTTTATATACCGTGCAATTGAATCTGTCTCTGCAGTGAATACTAAGTGATACCATTATTGTTACTTTTAGTAGGTTTATAATCTTAATATTTTAGAATCTTAGTACAGTCTCCTATGTTCTGAAATAACATTATTATGTATCCTGATGGAGGTCTATTGTCACATAATTTGGGGAGAAACTATATAGGCTCCTTTCAACAGAGACCCTATGTACCTCAGCCTTGGACACCTTTTGTGCATGATTTGTCATTTTCTTCCATCAATTTCTTCCCTTTTTTCTGAATCTTGTGTGTCAGATTATGGACCAACTAGAAGAAATCTATACTTAACTCACTGTTGTCCTTTTTATATACCATTATTCATCATTTAATGAGCTACCCATTTGATCACTGTTTGGACTTACAGACTATTTGTTTTGTACAGTTCTGTCCATCATGTTTACAGAGCATTAATGTATTTTATACAGTATACTTTGTATATAAAATACTGTAATTTCTGCTGACTATACTACATAGTACTGTGGTTTTATGCTCTGTTATACATTGTAGTACTCCATGTAAGAGTTATAGGCAAACAAAAGTAAAGTCATCAAGTGGGAGATTTTTTTGACCATTTCTTTGTTCTGAATATTGGGAGTATAATTCCTCCTTTAGCAACCAATTCATTAGATGACCTAGTTCCAGGGTTAAGTGACTGCTAAATAAGGAATATCTGTATATCACTGTAAGAGTTCTTGCTTTTCTACTTAAGAAGAAAGTCCTAACTGTTTTACTCTTGTTTTTGTTTTTCTTGCTATCCTATTTTTAATTTTCAGAAGCTCTTTTTGTTTTCTCAGAGGACCTTTCACATACATCCAGCTTGAAAATGATAGATGTGTGTCTTCCTCCTAGCACCTCTGAAGATGCTAATGAGGTTGTTTCTCTATGCTCTCATGCTGTTTTGTCTGTCATCTGCTGTGCGTGATGTTAGCTTGGCTATAAGTACGGCTGATGATCCTCTGCTATCTGCTCACATAAAAGAGGGATCATTCAGAAACTCAACAGTCATCAGCTCTTTAAGCAATTATTTTCTCTTTTATTAGCCAAATCACCAAGAATATTTCAGTCTCTGTATGAATGGAATTAGCAGAGCTGCAGTTCTTGCTACAGCCAAGAAAGAGAAATTGTCGAGGATGTTAAGGTTCCCAGCAACATCCTACATCATGTTCTTATTAATATCACTGGTGGGTTGGTATTTTAACCCTTCCATACAGTGTGCTCCCATAATCTCCACATCCTTGCTCCAGAGGATAAACTTCCAGTTTTTGTACCTGAGGTGTAGGAGAGAATTTTTCCAAATGGGAAGGCTGATGTGTGGGATTTAGAAGCTACTACTAATTCAGCTTGTTAGCCAATTTGTTTTCAACCCTCCCATTTCCCTCACTCAGATGTTGTGTCTTTCTACCTCTGTAACACCGATCAAGATCTTTTCACTTCGCTCATTGCTTGCTGACGTCTTCCTACCTAAAGCTGTCAGTCACTTACCATGTGTTCATGTTTCCAATATTTTGATACTTTTATCTTTTCTAATGCTCTCTTTGTCCTAAGGATTTAATTTTTAATCCTTTAATTATTTTAGTAAGATTTCAATGACTTAGAGATGAGAACACATGTTTGAACAATGATATTTAGCATAAACTAAGGAGAAATTTTGAAGACATTAAGAGTGAGGGAACAATCAACCCACCAGTGAATAATGCCTTCTATATATTATTTATAATAGTCATTAAGTAATCACTTCAATAGCTTTCTACCTTTATATTTTACCACGCCCCTACAGAAACAGTCAAATTTCAGTTTTAAAATCCCAGAATCTTTAAAGAGGTCATATTCAAATGAAGGTCATAAATAATGGCTTGTTCAGTTTCTGGATTCTCCCAGAGGAAGTTGAACAAAACAGTGACTCTTTGCTAATAAATATTTCAAACTGCTATTAAAATTATGAAGTTTAAGATGCCATAAGAAATTATAACAAGATATACATAATTTCTACTTAACAGTTAGACTGAACATTTTACTCTGGGTTCTAAATAAAAGGAGGACAAAAATGTAGAAAGCACATATATTTGATGTTTGAAAATAGGCATCTCATATTTTTTAAAAAAGTTAAGTCCTTCATCATTTTATCTTCTCATCTTTCAAAAAAAACAAAACAAGTCATTGCAAGTTTTCACTTTCTTTTAAAGATCAGAACTTTCTTCCCCATTTGCATGGAGATTGAAATGTCAGAGGCAAAAGGCTATTCGAGAAAATCATCCCCACAGGAAACCCCAAATTTATGTCATATCCCATCCAGCATGACACTCCTTGGTTCCTGTGGGGCATTTCAATAAATTAAATTAAAACCATTGACCTTAGGAAATAAATTTAAGTAAACAACAACATCATTAAGCAGCCTTGACTGACACAGGAGAATTATTGGGGCAGCAAATGTTTTCCCTGTATTATTCTTTCATGATTTTCCCTATCAAAAGTTTGATATGCACTTTCTACTTTGGTTAGAAGTGAGAAAACACAGAAAATGCAGAGAGATTGTGATCTGATTACATTGCTAGGGTATTGTTCATTTTGTCAAGAGTTCAGGCCCTAAATCCTAAGGCTGTCTAATGACTTCAGAACAACTCCCACCAATCGATGTGTGCACACAATCTATCTTTCAGCTCCCACACAGCAAGTTAAAACCTAAATGATGCTACCTTCTCTAGCCTCAAAGCCAGAGCTCCAATAAACACTTGTCAAAGGAAATAGCTCTTAAAGACCATCACATCCTCTAGCTAGCCATCTCTAAGGCTGGAAGGAGCAAGGCATGATCCAGCCAGATTCCAGAATTTTGCTCTGCAAAAATGTCTCCTCCAATTGTTCTGTGTGAGGGAGTTGCAAAGAGAAATTTGTTTTGACATGATGGTGCTGAATGTCTCAGAAGTAAAATATTTTTTATTATGACAGCTAACTTGAATACCTGCTGACTATATCCTAGAATAGACAGCTATAATTCATGATTAGAATGAATATTCTCGTCTTATTTCACTTGATGTAAGGGGGTTATGCCTAAAGGACCAAATCTTAAACTGATTCCTCTGAAAACATCAGTATCCATAAGGAGAGGAGATACTACATAAAGAGCCTAGATATGGCTGCCTTATTACCTGCTAATGAGGTTAACTCTCTCCGTACGCACACAAACACCCACACACACCACAGATATGTGAACATCTATGAAAATAAACAGTACAAAGATGGCGTCTCCTTTACGAACATGATTGCCTCATATGCACAATGTTGAGACAGTCAAAAACAACTCCTTCTCTCCTCATCATTCTCCATCCAGTGGTTGCTGCACTTCTCAAATAGCTCTCCCCCTCAGTTCTATGCTGTGTGCTTATAAAGAACTGTATCATTAGCAGATGTTTTAGAGGAAATTAAGAAGAAATACAACGCTTGTTTTCTCTGAAATTCAGGTACAAGCATACCCAGACTGGAATAACTTCACATAATTGAAGTAAAACATGAACATATCTCCTGAAAGGTCTCACAGATTAAAAAGAAATGAATGCAAGAGTAGAGGAGTGGATGACAGAGACCATATAAGCAAATGTTTCAATAGTGCACAGTAGTTGCATCTTTTGTATTTGACGTTTTAAATGACAGCACTAAGCAGTCCACAATGAAAGAACTAATTCTCATTTACAAGTAACCTACAAAGTATCTCTTCAAAGCTCCTATTTTTGCCAGGAAAGACAATAAATTTCATAGGGAAAACTGATTTAATTGAGGTGTAGAACTCAGTCAAAGAGCAAAGTCAGGCTCCATTTCTTGTTTCTGACCCACTATTTGGTACTATGCAGTAATGTCCTGTCTTCTGACTTCTCTAAGAGGCATCTCAGTCTAGGCAACAGTGGTACAGCTTTTGGCAGTGTGTGCTCTGTTTTTTGTTTTTCTCTGAAAAAGGTCCTGTACAGAATTTACAAGAAGGAAAATTTCTTACCTTCACGAATACCTCTTCTCATTAAATAAGGCCCACTTATTGACATTTCTTCCTGATACTGTCAGAGCTAGGTGATTTCCAGGTTTGGATGTAGAGATGCCAGCCAGTAAAATGGATGAGGACTTTGTGAATCAGAGAGTTACAAGAGGGTTTTAACAGTTCTAAGTATTGTGTCTACACATAGCTACATTCAATATCAGGTAATTGGACTGTCACAAGGGAGACTTTTCTTTTCTTTCTCTCCTTATTTTAGGAAGAGAAATCTTGTTAAAGATGTAAGATCAACTTCTCTTTACATTCTATTGGCATAAGTTATCTGTGTGTCCATTTACAGATTTGTGATGGCAAAGGCCTCCTTTCTAAGAACTTATTGTTCAAAAAACAAGCTTTGGGAAAAGGGCTTCCAGAAATTTGCTCATCTCTAAAACCAATAAGACCATGGACACTGTCATTTGTCATTAGAGCTGTCCCTCAGTTGTAGATATTCAAGGCTACAAGGATAGATGAAGAAAGAAAGAGTCATTTATAAAATTCAAAAGTAAAATGGCAGAATGTATCTATTGCAAAAAAATAAAATGGATAGGATACTATTATGGATAGTCAGTCAGATAGTTCTGGGCCCCTGTAGAAGTCAGAGATGATAAGAACACATTACCGCTGTGGCTGGAGGCACATTCACAGAAGGCCAGACCTCAAGATAAACATGGAATAACTGTACTTACCTACTTCCCCAAGGGATAAACAATAATGATCAATATTCAAAATAGGCATCAGTCACTTGAGTGGGTAACCAAGATTTTCTGATGCATTTCTTTTTTTATTTTCTTTAATTTCTTAAAGACAGTACAAATTAGAATTAAAACAGAAAAAAATTACAAGTGATACAGAATTTCACTTAATAAAGTAATATGAATTTCACAGTATTTGTTATAACACATAGTGTTGTCTTCCAGCCAGTTATTCATGTTATCAAATATATTTATGTAAAATTTGAAGAAGATGAAAGGAAAGAAATGTATAAAAATTAAGAAAAGAAAAAGATAATACTTAATTTGTTTTGTTTCTTTTCTTCTGACCCATTTCAAGGATTGTTATTCATTCCATGTTCACTTGTTATGTGACTTGCTACCCCACTGGATTATAATACCTAAGAAACTGTACTTACAATTTTATTGATGTTTGTAGGTTTGTTCTTCATTGTACCTTCCTCATGATTTTGTACCTGCATCATGATTTTGCACTATAAAAATTCCTTTGAGAAGAATGCTCATGGGCAACCCACTTTCTGGGTCCCATCCTGTCTCTCACAGGCAGGAGCTGTCTCTCCCTCAACAAAATTTCCTACTCTTAACCTCCACTATTCCTCACAATTCATTATTTGATTTAGGGGAATCCAAACTCAGTGTATCAGACATCTAGCAGGTGGGGAGTTATATTTACTGCCCCTAAATCATTGCAAGTCTTGTATCAGTGCTGGCCTCAGATTCATAAATAACTCCTCCATAGATTTTTATAACATATTATAAAATAAACATATTAATCTCATGAATATACTTTTATAGGATTGAAAAAGGTGATATTTGTTTCCCATCTTTAAGTTCACATTCATCAAACTTCCTGAAGTACACTATAAAATCATACCAATGTGAAATATCTCATTAGTAGAAAATTTTTATTGTGCTATATTTTTAAGTGATAAAAGTTTCAATGTGTTGAATGCTAATATGTTTAACACACCTATGTACTCATATATAAACTTTCTTTTGCACATCTTCAGTTGAAACTTTACTGGCAATTTCAAGTTAAAAGATTGGGGTCTCTTTTCATCCCTAAGAAACCAGAAGTCTTGGGTTGTATTGTATACCAAGCATTCTGGTGACTTAAAAGAGAAAAATGCAGTGAAATCAGGAAGCTTGAGACAAAGCCTCTATGAAAATATTGTAAAAGATTGTGATCACATAACAACTTCTTAGAACCTTCATACTCAAAACGTGGTCTGCACAGCAGCAACAGTAGCAGATCCTGGTGGTTGTTAGAAAGGCAGAACCTCTCACCCCATCATGAGAACCACTGAGTCAAAATCTGCATTTAACAGGATGCCCAGGTGATTCACGTGCACATTAAAGTTTGAGAAGTGCAGCCTTTGAAGACTCCCAGCCAGAAATGTCACTTTGTGGAGAAGGAAGCGATGTAGGAAAGGGTAACTGACTCAACAAGGGCACTTTGGTGAAGTAGTGGCTTACCCTGAAACTGTTCTGAATTTAATGCTGTGCTGTGTTTTTAAAGTCCCTAAAACTGCAAGTACAAATTGAAGAGATGCAAACATAACTAGCCCAACACCCTGGGCAGGTGGTAGAGATCTAAAAATGGATAGGAATATAAACACGGATTCCCATTTGAAGGAAATTCATCTGTAAACTAGGCTTCCAGTGGATGCCCATAACTTTTAATTGGGTCTTTGTTTTACTCATGCCTTCCATCCCCAAACATTTGGAAGACATGCTGTTTTTCCAGAATTGGCCAAGATTGTTGCCAGTATATTTTAGGAATATTGATGTGATATTTCTTTTGGAAAGGGTATTTAATTACAAAGCTAAAGGGAGGAGAAAAGTACTTGAATTTATAGAATGGCCCATATGAGGTTTACAAATCCCTGATTTTATCAGTAAGATTGAGTGAGAGAAAAGTCCATATTAGCAGTGACTTAAACAAGGTCAAGTTTCTTGCCATATAAATATTTGTGTCCAGGGAGGGATGTTAGAGAAACGACCTATTTTCTTCTCAATACCCTACCATACTTACCAATATAATTACCATATACAGTACAGCATGAAGGAAAAGTAGAAATATTATCCCTTTTCTGATGATTTTCAGGAAATTGAATTCAACACTTCCACTTACTTTTGTTGATCACAGCTTAAGTTATCTTACTAAACCCAGGTGCAAGGGAAGTTAGGTGCACTAGGCTTTGTTTGGAGGGACCACATGCCCAATATAACAAAAAAGCCATGTAGCAAGATTTTACCTTCTAATTAAATTAGATAATTTTTGATGAATATTTGTTGATCACTAAGTGTGATTTACTCATCATCCTTCTCCTTTGTAGTATACAAGAAGCAAGAAGAAGAGAGAGGGAGAGAGAAAGAGAGAACAAAGCCTCTGCTTCTATAAACTCTCGGGCCCCTGCTAACACAGAGCTAATCTGTAGAATTTCTTCCATGAGAACTGACCCTCTGTTGATGCTTGTTCCTGGATTTCTTTGTAATTCCTCTTAACCTCTACATGCATGTCCTTACATTTGTAACAAGAAGTGGGTTACATGGCAGCAAAGAAGCACCTGGAGATAAACCCTGACCACTCGATTATTGAGACCTTGAGGCAAAAGGCCGAGGCCGATAAGAACGACAAGTCTGTGAAGGACCTGGTCATCCTGCTGTATGAAACCGCACTGCTGTCCTCTGGCTTCAGCCTGGAAGACCCGCAGACCCACGCGAATACAGGATGATCAAGCTGGGTCTAGGTATTGATGAGGACGACCCCACCGCTGATGACACCGCTGCTGCTGTTAATGAGGAGATGCCTCCCCTCGAAGGAGATGACGACACGTCACGCATGGAAGAAGTCGACTGAGCTCGGCCCGGAGAAGCACTAATTCGTGCTCAGTGCTTTAATCTTCATTCCCTCTGATGATATATATTTTCAAGGATTTTTTTGTTCAGTTGTTCAGTCTGTGTGGCATGATAACTGCTTTTAAGGGGAAGATAAGATTTCTTTCTACTTTTAATTAATACTGTGATATTGTAGGCACTAAAGCAGAGCTAGCAGTGCTTTCTCGAGTTTCACCTTGGTTTACTTTAGCAGGCTGAGATGTTTGTGGTAAGATGTAACTTAACTGTTAACTCTGAGCTGCAGAGCCACATTGCTTAGTAGACCAGATCTTGTGTCTCTGAAGTGTTGAGATTCCCTCATGTTTAAAGGAATATTTGTTAAGATAGCTTGAGTTTTCTTACAGGATCTTCTATTAAACTTTCCCCAGTAGTTTCAGATCCGCATGTCCTAGGCTTCTAGAAGTACGGTATACTGAAAACTTGATGGCAAGAGCTGCACGGGCTTGTTTTCCAAAGAAAAGGACTGTTTCAAGAGAGAGACAACTTCTAGGGATACCGCAGAGCTATTTCAGAAATTATTCGGAACAAGGTCTGTGAGTGGAAGTGAGTGCCCAGGTCACATTCTGCTAAGAGGTAATAAACACAGCTGAGTTTAAAAACAAAACAAAACAAAACAAAACAAAACAAAACAAAACAAAAGTGGATTGGGGCTGGAGAGATGGCTCAGTGGTCTAAAGCACCTACTTAGAACAAGCTTAGCAAAGCATCGGGGACCGCGGTTCAATCCCCCAGCACCACA
>NW_004524579.1:29164992-29173126 GCF_000260255.1 Octodon degus | reverse complement strand
CTCTCTCTCTCTCTCTCTCTCTCTCTCAAATAAATAAAAATTAAAAAAAAAAGTGGATTGAGGCAATGGACAATTGAAACTTCCTAAGTATTTCTTAATGTTAAAACACCATCAGCATCTAGCATGTGATGTTCAGATGTCTGGCTCTCGAGAATAAATAGTTGACTACCCCATCCATTATCTTTGTGACACATTTAAAGAGTGTGTTTGCATCCACAAGAGCTAAGCACTAAAGTCTGTCCCATTCTCAGTCTTCATTGCTCCAAATCCATTAAAAGCAGAATAGTGTTGGGAAAATACAATGGTTAAAGTTTTTAAATATATTTTCTAACACAACAAACTAAAATTCTCCCTTTCCCAACAAACAAAGGTATTAATTGGTCTTCTAGTAGGTACAGGTTGCAAGTTTTCCTTTGCTTTAGGGACTCTAATAACCCTTCCTTATATAGTTCCTGATATTCACAGGGAAGGTATTGAGAAGTGACATGTCATAGCACTGTCCTCATTCCAAGAAGTAAATGAACTTCTCTGGCTAGAAAACAGGGACATGGGTATGAGGATGTGTGAAAAAGAAATAGTTATTTCATTCTAACAACTCAAGAGTAATATTCCCTGAGGGAAGTTAGAAGCTATATGGATGGTGTCATGACATACTTCACATTACATTTAGTTCAAAACTTGCATCCTTTCGACCAGGCTTTGTCTTGTATTCTTGAAATTATATACATCATGACTGAAGTAACTGAAATAGAATCTGATCTGGGGAAGGCAAGAGGCTAGTCTATTTTTTTCCAGCTCTGAAACACTGAAATTGGCATGATTAAAATGATATTTTATAAAGATTAATCTCTCCTAGGTAAAAAAAAAAGCCAAGTGTTAACATTCCTATTAAAACAACATGAAAAATTTTAAGTGTCTATGTCAGTAAGTCATCTTTCACATGTACTACAACTCAAATGCATTTAAAAACTTCTTTCAAGCATTTATCGAGGTAATTTAGAGCACCTGTCTCCTGGGTGGAATTTTTCTCATTTCTTTAACAACACTGGCCTTCCTAATGGATTCTGGAGTACACTTAAGTATATAACCCTTTGATTCCACACTTTACCTACCAACCGGTGCTCTTGACACCTCACCCTTAATATATATAAAACTAACTCTGCCGTGACTGTGGAGAGCAGACTCTTGCCCTCTCCAGTCCATGAATAGTGCTGTGTAATCACAGCAGTGATATTGGACTCCGTCTTCCATTATCCAGTGTTCCACTCAAGAACTCCATCTTACTTCCAAGGGCTCTCTCATATCTGTGTCTGCATCTATATTCACTCCTGACTCAGTCTTAGTGGTTGTCAAGTTTGGGGCCACTTCCTTATGACCAAGTATGGATATCAGCAGTAGATAGTCTAAGACATGACCTAGAAAATGTCACCCCTTTCAAAACTCTATAGATTTCAAAAACTCTATAGATATCTTATACTTTCCTCACAAAGTATAAGATAAAGAGGCTACTAGATCTATGAATCCAAGTTCATGTGCTTGTACAATGAGTTATTTTATAAAAATGAAATGATATATAGAAAAGACTACAAAAACCAGGGACTTAATAAAGTGAAGAGGAATTGAATGAACTCTTCCCAATACCACTGCCACCTGAAAGCTTCCACCCTCATTTCACAAGAGAAAAGTCTGAGCCATGTTCTTAGAACAATTGGAAATCATTGGGTCAAGGACTTCTAAACTTTATTGCCAAATTGTATGATTTTAGTAACGTATATAATTTATCTATAAAATTTTCATCAATCCTCCACTATCAAATATATTTTTATTTTTACAGTAATGGTGCTTGAACTCAGGACCTTGTGCTTGCCAGGCAAGTGCTTATTCTACTGCACTATCTCCCCAGTCCCACTTCTCTGCTTTCAAGACTCAATATAATGCTCCCAATGCTGAAACTTCTCCTATATGCTAATCTGAAACTGAAAAGTTTCTTGAAGGTAGGTACTTTAATACAATCCTTCTGGTTAAAAATAAAAAAAGGACTTTGAAGAAGTGGATTTTGTTTTCTTGATTTTTGGTACTAGGGATTGAACCTAGGGCCTTTATCCTGAGTGACATCCCAAACCCATCTTAATTTTTTATTTTGAGATAAGATCTCACTAAGTTGCCCAGGACAAGCTCAAACTTATTATTCTCCTGCCTAAACCTTTCAAAGTACAGGAATTACAATTATGCATCACCATCAGCTATGAAATAATTTTTAAACTGAACTGGATGGAATGTGACTTGTAGGCATATTCTATAATTCATCACAGATTAAATGAAGGCTTATCTTTCTCCTTCGCAATAGGTAAATAAATTTTTAAAAATAATGAAATAAGAGGTGCATCCAGAGGAATCAAGAAATCGCTAAGTAAAAATGATATACTCTTTAATCAAAAGTATATAATGGTACAATTGTAGAGAGAACTGTCCACTGAGCCCTTTGTACAACTAGTTTCAGTTACTACTTTTAAGTCCCCAAGATCAAGCTAGAAGGACTCCTAGAATGCATTACAAGGTGATACACTAACAGTCATTATTTAGTATGGTAAAAGGATATATGTTATATCAGTCAAGAGGAGAAATGTATGGAACAGAGAAAATTCTAAGCACAAAATTCCCACTTGTTTTACCCCAGTAGAATTATGGGTAGGACTGCCTCTGCCAAGACTGATAAGTGACAATATGCAAAGAACTTAGTCAGTCATAGAAACTCACCTGTGCATCAGTGTCCACTTTTGATTGGGGCTTTCCCACATATGTCTAAAATGTCCACTGGCCTAATCTCAGTTTACAGTCTCTTTGCAAGTCAAGCTGACAGTCTATGACCCAGAGCTCTGACCCAACATCAAGCTTTTCAATTATTTAGTGGGGGGGGGGGAGCGGGGAGATGGCTCAGTGGAACAAGCGCTCCCCTGGCAACTGGAGTTCAATCTTTGGTTCCAAAAAAAAAAAAAAATTATCTAGTGTGACACAAAGCCTGAAAGCAAACAAAGACATTGCTAGGCCTTAGAGATCAACTCCCAGAACATAAAGGCTCAACCTCCCTCTTAACAAATTCGAACTCTTTACTGTATAGGTAAGAGTGGAATAACTGGAGGGCACAAAGGAAAATAATCTTCACATAGGAGAAGCCTCTTTCACAATTCTATGTTTAAACTAATCAGAGCTAGAAATTGTATATGTGAATATGCTAAACTACACTTTCTGGTAAGAGAGGTATGAATTTAAAATAAAACACCAATTACATGAAAGTGTCTATTTTGATTTCCTCGCTAAGTGTAAAACATGATTTCTGGTTTCAGAACTGTTACAGTTTAAATATGAGTAGTGCTCCCCAAACATCCAAACATGAAAGGCTTGATCTGAGAGTCTTGCTCTTGGGAGGTGCTGTGGGCCGTTAGAAGTGGGCCATAGCGGTAGGTTGTTAGGTCATTGGGAGCAAGACCTAAAAAGCGATCTCAGGACTCATTCCCTTTTCTTCTTTTCCTCTGTTTCTAAACCCAAGATGTAACTGCTCCCTGTGACACATGTTGCTACCACAACGTGCTGCCCTCACCAGAAGTCCAAACTAACGGGGCTACCATCTGGCATCAGTGCTGGCGAGCCTATGGCACATGTACCACAGGCGGCATTTTCTTATCATTGAAATATTCTAACAGGCTCACTGTCAATATCACTAATCTCAGACTTCATACTCTAGAACCTTTTGCCAAAAATACACCTCTTTACTTCCTTAGTAACCTCTCATGGCAATCAGAATAATACAAATACCCTGAGAGAGTTGGAATGACAATAAATTAGAGGAAAAACAGAACTGATTTCAAACCAAGCATGACATTCATAGAACAGTCACTAAAGTTGAAAGTTGAAATGGTCATTCCAAGACACATCGCCTTTGTTAGAAGCTTCAGCACCAAAGACCAAATAGCAGAAAAGGCATTAGGATGCTCTATAAGAAAAATAACCTAGCCCTTAGACTGCCTGTAATCTATAGGAGCAAACCCTGGCATAAATGCATTACTTCTCCTATGTTCACTCACTTTTCCTTACACTTCTAATCAAGAATGTGAGTATTAAACCATGACCCACAAAACTTTGGGGTCAGAGTTATAATCATCAGTTTGAGTGAGAAGGGTCACCACTGATGGATGAAGCAACCTTCACATTCCACTGCAATAACTGAACACACATTACAGTTAACTTGCCGCATCATTATCAAATACACATCCCTGTCCCATACAAGAGCTTCCCCAAATCCATGCATTTAATCTTTGGTGGCACCTCTAGTGACAGGAAGCATTTTGGCTCATGGGGAAAGTTTAAATTATGAGCTTAAATGACAATATAGATAGAATTAGTGTAATACTTAACAATGATATAGGGCCAGCAAGATAGCTCAGCAGACTTAGTGCCTGCTTAGGAAAGCTCAGGAGTGAGGGACCGACCCCCTCCCCCAGCCCCACATACAACATTGGTTCCACCCCTGGGAGTGCTGAGCTGGCCAGCCCAATGGCTAGGTATGATGATGCATGCCTATAATCCCAACACTGGGGAAGCTGAGACAAGAGGATCACTATAAGTGCAAGCCACATAGTGAGACCCTGTATTAAATACATTTTTAAGTGATATAATATAGCCCACGTGCCAGGAAGTGTTATAAACCACACACATGCACTTCTCCAGGCACATTCCATGAAGTAGCTATCAGCATCATCTTCCTCATCTACAGCAACTGGAGACAGATTATGTCAGCTTCACCAAGAATAAGTGAAAATGATGGGAACTAACCAGGTAGCCTGGCTTCAGATATTGTATCCTTCACTCCTGCCTAGTGCTATCTGCAAGAAGGGGAGGAGCAGTGCATCATTCTCTTTGAATTCATGGAGCCACTTAGTGTGCCCTGACAGCCTGCTCAGCTGTAGCCAAAAAACACACTCACTCCCTACTCCAGTCCCTGAGATTGCCCCCAAAGACCTCTGGCTTTTCAAAGCCTGAGGGATGTTTTCAGTTGTCACTATGCTTTGTCATGGGCCAAATGGGCTGGCATCACAATCATTATTTTCCTTGAGCAGACTACTATATACAGACATGGTTCTCAAGGCACACCCAATAGTGAGGTTTTGACCTTAACTACATAGTATGCCTGCCATTGTATTATCTTCCCATAATATCAAAACATACCTTCCATCCAAGTTTTTGTCTCCTAGAAACCTCTCTTAAGACAGTTACATCAATTTTTATTTCAAACAAAATGAGGACTAACACAGCTCCTTTCTTTACTTGGCAGCAGTGTCCAAATTCTAAATGCCAGAGAAACTGGTAAGATTAAGCTGCCCACCTATAGTGCCCAAGCCCCTGACCAGAACCCAACTAAGAGTTTAATAAGAAAATACCATGTACTCCAATTGTGATGTACTATGTTGTGTGACAGAGTTGCACTGCTATTGTTTTTGTCCTTGAGGATTTTTCTAACAAATACATATGAAATCAGTCCACAATGATTTTCTGAGAACCGTCTGAGGATTTCTCTAAAATTCATGGAATAAAATTGAAAAACATCCTATTTACTGTGTGATAAACTGTGTAATATGACCTTAAGAGCTGACTTAGCTTAAAGGAGTCACTAGCCCACACCAGCACATTTTCTCTGCACATAATGTTCTCCTTCAGACAAACACCTCAGGGGCCTTTATGCAGTGAATAAGTTCTCTCTCTCTCTCTCTCTCTCTCTCTCTCTCTCTCTCTCTCTCTCTCTCTCTGTGTGTGTGTGTGTGTTCACAGGAATGGGCAGAGCTCAACTAAGCCTTTTTGAAATCCTCCTTCCTTGAGGAACTGTGGTATATTCTAGCCTACACTAAGGCTAGCATCAAAGACAGCCTTTGTAAGCCAGGCCTATAGTTGTAGAACTTCTAACATAGAACAGATGAGTAAATTTCCACCTGTGATGCAATCTAAGCAGCCATTTGGTTGAGACACACTCTCTGAGATTACTACTTGGATTCAAGGTAAAAGCGTGTATCACCATCGGACGCACATTTTTCTTTATTTGGCTCTGAACTCAAATGAAAGCAAGAGTCTTTCTCTGAGAGCTCCTCAAATCCTAACATTTCTCCACTGCTATGAAAGTCTCAGCAGTTATGAGGCTAAACAGCTTTGAGATAGCTGGCTTAGGAGCACTGGCTCAGAAGCCCCTGAGTATCTTCTTGCAATGGCTTCTGTGTATGGTTTTTGCTGCTAGTGCTTTATTTTATTATTTCAGCACTCTGAGTTGCCTCTGATTCCACTCAAAGGACCATAGCTCCTTCAATTAGCACTGCTCTATAGCAGTTGTCTCTCCAAGATATCCTCTTAAAAAGAAATCTCCCCCAAATAGCTCTTCATTTTGATTGGAACAGGAAAATAAACACAACAGATTATCACAGCTGTGTCTGGCACTACCATCAGAAAAGAGATCCAAGACTGTTTTTGTTTAATTTATCCAGATTCCCAAAGATATTTTTCTTCTGCTTTATATGACTGAAGACCTGGCTTCTCTCAGCAGCTCACTCAGGAATGAATCAACAATACATCCCCCTCTTCATCCCTCTATCACTGATGAGACATTAAAAATTCAACTGCTTCTTCTTTAGTGAACAATTATCTCACTCATTGGCTTGATTCACTGATCTCTTAATGACAGCTTTCCTGTGGTTTCCTTTGAATGTTTAAAATATGAAACAACCCCATCTTGTCAAACTGAATGCTGTGGCTGAGCTTTTAGTAGCAGTTTCCAATAAATAATTTCAAGGAGTTTCAAATTATCCATCATCTGATGGCTCTCAAGAAGATTTGCTCATCTCCTTCAGGCATAAAAAAGCCATTTCTAACCACCACACTATTCCACTCATTACCCTCAATGATTTTCAAAATTGTTTCCATTGTCCTGAAAAGAACTTCTCCTTCCATCAATATTGACCGGTGCTTTGAATGGACACATGTCCAGGAGGATGACCTGTGTGTTACTGTTCTTCTCTGGCCAGTATATTTCAGTAAATGTATTATAAAGATTTTAAAATGCTGATCCTGTTTATATAATACCTTATAAGAAGGTATACATGTTAGGAAGAGGATACATAGGATGGAAGGACCTAAAACAACTTCTGATGGGATGAGACAAAAGTACTATCTTCATAAAAGGAAGAAGAGGCAAGTCACCAAAAAACTTTTTAATTGGCCACTTCCAGGATTAGTGCTGAATCTGTTCATCTTTCTTCTTCCTTTCTTGGCTAAGGAAAAACCTGAAAGGGCAATGCAGAGTGGGGAGTTAAGAAAGGTACAGCCTTCTGTTCATTCATGAAGCACTTAAGGAACTCTAAAAAGATCCTGAAATGAGAACTTAATCCAAGAAGTTGCAGAACTAGGAGATGCAGCCTTAGGCCACTCTGTACCTAGAGGATGTTGAGATCAAAAGCTGAAACTAGGAATGAAAGTTGTGAGTTGAAGGCAACTCTAACCTTAGAAATTAGCTATGACTCTAGAATGAAGACTGTGTGATTTTTTAGAATCTTTATCATGAATTTGGAAAATAATTTTGAGGTTGAATTAAGCTTTGATATTATAAATTATTAGTATCTAAAATGATACTTTATAATGCCTTGTACTTCTTTGAATTTTATATAACATTTTACTGAATTCAAAGATGTTTTAAATTTAACCAAAACAATATAAAAATGTTTAATGTTTTCAATTTAATGAAATCTTGTCCTTAAACAAAATTATAAATTAAAATATGGAGTGGCATAAAATTTTTTAATGATTAGTGGGCACATAGCTCATAAGGTAATTGGAGCAACACATTAAAAAAATCTCTTCTTGGCCTTTGGCTAAGATTATGTGTAATATCTGTTCTTGTCTGAAATACACACAAAAGGGAGCTTGCCCATTGGCTCAGTTGTTTAAGTGCCTGCTTAAGCAAAGCAGTCAGGCTCAGGATACTGTGGTTTGATCCCCAGATCCTCATGTCTTACTAGACTTGCCCTTAAGGCATCCTGAGCCAGTCAAAAAAAAGGAAAAGGAAGGAAGGAAGGAAGGAAGGAAGGAAGGAAGGAAGGAA
>NW_004524579.1:29160744-29164872 GCF_000260255.1 Octodon degus | reverse complement strand
AAAGAAAGAAAGAAAGAAAGAAAGAAGAAATACACACAAAAAACCTACAATGATTTTAGAAGGTAAATTAATGAGATTCTTGCTGTGAATATTATGACTGTCTAAACACACACATGGAAAAAGGAGATACTCATCTGGCATTCTTTACCTCATCTTCCTAACAACCCAAACCCAAGATTTAAAGGTTACTAAACCCTCACGCTTAAATCTAATGTCTTGCCTTATCCATTGATGTGACCATTTGTACAGTATTGTAAGCCTGTCTACTTCTCTGCAGCAATCGCCATCACTACCAACCCTAGTAACAGCTCCTTTCCTCCTGCACTAGAGCCAAGAAGCACAAATGTGAGCTTCCCTCTGAATATAATACTTCTAATATTTTTCACTGCTCTTGACATTAATATCAACTTCCTTAACCTGGCTTACAGAGACATAGTCTGGCCACTGATGTCTCCTCCAGGCTCTCCAGAAGCCAAGAAGTCTGCACAAGTCCTATAACCATACTAGTACTTCTGCCCTATCCATGGTTCATCACCCTGCCAGTTTTCATATATCCTTCAGGGGCTGATTGCACCATTTTTTAACCTCTACCTCACAATAGGTATAATTTTAAATTTACACAATTATTTGCTTAACCACTATCTTTTTGTCCACATTAGCATAGCTCTTGATATATACTAAGCATTAAAATGTCTGGTGGGTATATTACTACATAAATAAAAATTAAAAAGGGATTCATCAACAAAGGTGGTTAAAAAAATTATAGAGGGGCTGGTGAGATGGCTCAGTGGTCTAAAGCACCTACTTAGAACAAGCTTAGCAAAGCACAGGGACAAGGGTTCAATCCCCCAGCACCACATGCCAGCCAGCCCCGCCCCCTGATGGGCCGAACTGGCCACACACACATACATATAAATAAAATTTAAAAAAAATTATAGAAATAGCCTTTGGAATTTGGTATTCAAAGATGAATAGTAATTAGGAGGATAAATAGTGACAAAGAATATTTGAGATAGAGTGACCTGAGAAGATGTTGTGAAGTGGTTCAGAACTATAGGTCCTCAAGGTTGGCACTGAAAGCCACTGGAGAAGAGTGACTGGAGATGTGGGTACTGGATTAGGCTTCAGAGAAGTGAAGAGTGGCAGTGAGAGGCACAGGGCAAGATTGAACTCATCCTGTGGGTCATTGGGTCTTGCCCAGTGTTAACAAGGAGTACGATGATCCAAAATGGAAGGAAAGGGGGTTAGGTGTAAGGCTCCAGGCAAGAGGCTGATTAGATAGCTGATAAAGAAACCTCTTAGATACATACTTATTAAACCTTAATAGTAGGTAAAGAGGAAACACAAAGGGTTTATTTATTGTAGAAGCATTTTAGAAGATAAAGTCAATGGGACATAGTAGCTGAGTAACTACAGGGATTAATAGAGAATAATGAAAAATAATTCAATGCTTTTTAATGGAATTGCATAAATGTTGATGTTTTGTTTTGTTTTGTTTTTGTTTTGTTCTTTTGAGACAGGGTCTCACTGTGCAATTCAGGCTGGACCTGAGCTCACTCTGTAGGTCAGGCTGTTCTTAACCTCATAGCAGTCCTCCTGTCTCAGCCTCCCAAGAACTGATATTACAGGCATGTGCCACCACACCCAGTTCATAGATGGTGTTTTCATCAACTGAGTCAGAAACCTTAAAATAAAGACATTTATTCATAGTAGAGTTAGACAGAAAATAAATGCCATGTTCATACCTGTTAGACATCCAAGTATAAATGACTAATCTATAAACTATTTGATATCTAGCCATGGTTCTCAGACTAGAAGTCATTGCTAAGAGGGCAAGATGTGGTGTCAAGTACCTCACCACTTACACCCAACAAATGGGCTTAAACTTAAGTAGTTGTTCCAGCTAATAGGGAGTTAATGTCTTAATACTGTATGAACTCTGAGTTTAAAGTCAAGTTGAATAAAGTTTAATCTGATTTTAGTACAGTTAGTCGAAAAGAAACTTGGTTATGCCAACATTGTTTGTATGAGTTAAGGTGACATATATTTGATATTTGTTACTACATTCAGATCATTTGGTTTGAACCAAACAGCAGATGCAGAGTGACATTGTCACAGTTCAGAGGATGAAGCCTTGGTATATAGCTTGGCCCAAACCACAGTTAGCATTTTTGGATTTTCTAAAGTTCATTTCACTTCTCTTTGACTTCACTTCCCCATTTTTAAGATACAGTCAATGATAATACCTTTCCATGCAATTGCGTGTGGTGTAGCATGTAAATAGTGTTTATTGTAACCATTAGAAAAATCCCTATGAAGAGTCCTACAAACACTAAGAGTTTAAATTTCACTCAATCCAGCTACTCCCTCCTAGGTACTTTCCCTAAGGAGTCAAAGATGTCTTGTTACAGTGATTCATGTATACCCATTTTTATAGCAGCACAACTTATAATAGCTAAACCTGGGAAGTGGCTTATACATCCATCAACAGATGAATGGATAAAGAAAATGTGGCATTTATACACAATAGGGCACAATCTTGCTATAAAAAGGATAAACTTGTGTCACTTGTAGGAAGATGAATGCACTTTGAGACCATAATTTTAAGTAAAGTAAATGAGACTCACATGCTTAAATATCACATGGTTTCTGCTATAAACAAAACTCACAATATAAATGAAGAGAAAAATAAAAGATATATAATGGGAAACAGGTAGATGGGCATTTTGCAGCAGGGAAGATTAAGAGATAGAAAGAGGAAGGCAATGGGGATGGGATGGAAAAGGAAATACCATGTATTATGCACAGGTACCAACTCCCCACAGGGAAAGTGAACAATATGTATGGAAACGTGTACTAATAAAAATGAAAACTGTAAAAATATTTAATATTATAATTGGCATAAAATAGATGCTTTTTAACAGTTCCTTTTATTATTATCACACATGTCATCAACAAGCGAAAATGTACCTTAACAAGTACATGTACCCTGAGATACTACCGTGTCCTGGTACACAGGCAAGCAATGCAATAATGACACAAAAATAAGTTCATGCAGACACCCACAGGAGCTTGCTTATCTTTCAGTGAATGCAGACACTGACCAGTGGAAACTGAAGGGGAAGCAGAACAAACATGCAAAGCCAGTCAAAAAAACATCCTTAAATGCCATACAAGGTACAATCTCCTGCCCATATTTCAGTATAGCTACACTCAGAATCTCTGTGCAGCTTACAATCCAGGCCCACTTTTCCCAACTTGTGTGTCCTTTTTGGAAGCAAGTCTGGTCCTTGGTCTTATCATTCTGGTGAGGAAAGTACTAATGGTCAGAGCTTACTCATTCATGGCCTCCACTCAGATACATCTTTTTTTCTGTATTTTTAAGGAAAAGTCTACAGAGTGTTCAGGGTCACACTACTAGATCTGACTCATAGTGATTCACCTGTTTACAGCCTCCCGAGAGCTAGATTACAGGCACATGCCACCATGTCTAGTCTCAATGACTGTCTCAGGGTGTCATGGGGGCAGGCCTGGATCAAACCTCTAGCCCTTGCACCTGCTTGTAGGCACTTTAATCCACTGAGCTATTTAGCTGGCCCTCCAGGTATATCTTCTTGTAGTTTAACAGCTTAATAGTGTTTTGTGATACATGTAATACTTGGTAGCATCAGTAACCACATGAAACTTGTAAACACTGCATCACTTTGTTCAAGAACCCAAAACCACAAATTATTTGAGGGAAGGTTGTTAGTTTGAAGCTTGAAGGACTGCATTCACCACCCCAGGGTGCCTTTCTTCACACAGAGGTCATGGGCACCTTAAAGGGACCATTACCTAAGGATGATCTAAGCAGGGAAACAGATATGGAATTCTGGCATATTTTCGGAAATATTTATGAGCCTTGAAATGAATAGATTTACTAACATGTATAAGTGGATGATGTCAATGTCTTTAAGTAGCTATTATCTATGAGAAACTACAAAATCCATTTAGTCACCGAACTTGGAAATTAAAAGGACCTTTCAGGACACCTGGCTTCACCTCCCACACCACACAGAAGCCTCTCTTTGAGGGAAAGAAAGAAAGAAAGAAAGAAAGAAAGAAAGAAAGAAAGAAAGAAAGAAAGAA
>NW_004524579.1:29151696-29160644 GCF_000260255.1 Octodon degus | reverse complement strand
AAGAAAGAAAGAAAGAAAGAAAGAAAGAAGAAAGAAAGAAAGAAAGAAAGAAAGAAAGAAAGAAAGAAAGAAAGAAAGAAAGAAAGAAAGAAAGAAAAGGCATTCAAATGACAGGTTCAAGGCCATCCACTCCTTCTCAGTGGTTAGACTCAGACCAGACTATGCCAACCTGCACTTCCTCAATTTAAAATCTTAAAAGCTTTACACATTTGTGCCCACTTTAGACAACAAATTATTTGAAAATGCTAAGTTTGGGACTAGGAGATTGATAGAGAAAATGTAGAATTTTATTTAAAATTGAATCTGAACACTTTGGTGACCAGATATCCTGGTCTTAGGAAAATCCTCCTAAATTTTGACAGTTTTGGGGCATATGCACAGAATAAAAAAGTTTGATTAAAACCTGTGAAATATTGATGACACTATCATAAATATATACAAGTTATGCTATAAGTTTTCTTAGATGGGCTGATAAATTCAAAATAGGGCTAGTCCTATCCTTTAAGTAACCATCATTGGGCTGGGATGGAGCTAAACATTGGCAATAAAGACTGCTATGAGAGAACATGCCCTTGCTGAAGACGTGTTCTCCATCTTCATCACAAGGAGAGTATTTCTCTTTCTATTCCATGTTGTTAGAAGTTGAGCTGAGAGTGTTACTCTAACATTTCTATCATCTCAATTAAGTGACACCCTTAATTTTCAAAGAAATTTTGGTAGTTTTCAATTTATGTTTACAGAGTTTCAAATCATCACAACCTTTTAAAGAATGCTATATTTAGGGGGGGAAAATGAGGACCAAATCCAAAATGCATAATCTACATATCCTCTACCAAAAGGGACTTGAGAACTCACTGAAAATAAAGTTCTCTTCTAAGTTTTCATGCCTCTTCCTCACTGCCATGTGAATTCAGCCAGTTTTATTCCCAGCACTGTCTAGACAGAATTCTCTAGAGAACCCTTCACCAACAGGGAGTTGTAATGTTTGGCTACTCAGTGCCAAGGGACACATCAGATTAAGATTTCCAATTTACAATTTTCATCAATGTTTAGTGACTCCCTGCTGACCAAAGCCAGGATAAAATCCAAATTTTCTAGTGATATGCTTAGGCAGGCATTCAGAGCCTCCCATACTCTGGCTGGAAACTATTTTGTGCTCTGTCCAGACATTACATTTCCCAAGCCTTTCATTCTAACTGAATTGGTCTTCTCTGTCTTCCAAACATATTGAACACTATTCCACCTCCACATGTGTTGTGAGCCCTTCTTTTCCCCAAGCTTAGAGGCCTTTATTTCTCTTACATCGCTTACCCAGATGCTGCCCCCATGGTCAAAGGTATGAGTCTGCAATTTTGCCTAAAGTAATTGTTGTCTTACATTTTATGTCAATCAATATACTATAGGATAAGTACATGTAAATATGCAAAGATAAGCAAAGAAGAAAAGATTCCTCATTTTTATTTTTACATTCCATTTGAGG
The DNA here is from genome assembly GCF_000260255.1 of Octodon degus. Lineage (NCBI taxonomy): Eukaryota > Metazoa > Chordata > Mammalia > Rodentia > Octodontidae > Octodon > Octodon degus. The sequence continues at coordinate 29,159,164 of NW_004524579.1, read as the reverse complement.
GTAGAGAGAGAGGAGGAAAACAGGATAATATACTAGTATGAGATAAGCAATTGCAAAGATTTCTATGGAGAGAACGACCTGAGATAGAAAATGGATTCTCAGTAGAATGATCAATTTTTACAGTGGTAATTAGAGTTCTTCAGAGGAGGAGCCATTCAAGCTAAGAAGGAGATATTCCAAAACTGGCAAGGATCCTCCTGTCTCAGCCTCCCCAGAGCTGGGTTTATAGTCATGCACCACAATACCCGGTTTCAGTGGCTGGCATAGAGCACCCAGGATTCTGAGACTCGCATGGTATACAGTACTGGGGATTGAACCCAGGTCCTTGAGCTTGCCAGACAGGTGTTAAGACCACTGAGCTAGCTCCCCAGCCTCCTAAGAGCATTTAGAATGGGATAAGAATGTATACAAAAGATCTGGATCCAAGTTGAGAAGGGCAGAGTATAGCATTGGAAATCATACAAGCTTTCTAGTCAGTAAAAACGTGCTTTTTTTCTGAATTTATCTGCTACCATCTGCTTCATCCAGTAGGTTCTTGTCATGAAGTGTCTACAGTCTTCACTTCCTTTTAGTTGTATCTTCTTCCACAGCAGGTTCCATGAAGGTAAGCACCCTGGCTGCTTTGCATTTATTCATTCCAGTATTCAGCAGTAAATAAAAACCCACAGAAAGAGTTCGATAAATCATTGTTGAGATTGCAGTATTTTCTGTGATCCAGTGTTATTAAGGTAGAAGTAAGTATGAATGTTTGTGGACTGAAATTTTCCTCGATCTATTTAGAATCACTATTTTCCTGGTGGAAACAACCTCCATTCCAAGTGCCATGTCTCTTTGTACTGTCACATCTTCCTCTGTAATGTCCTGAGGTGATTCCTATTGCTACAAACATCTTCAACTGGAAAGTGGTGACATGCCAAAAGAGATTTAACACTGTCCTACATACAATTATGTTTTAGTACATTAACATACAAAATGGTCAAAAAGTAAATAGAATGTGCAGTGCCAGCCCATCCTAGGGCACACTGACCTGGCCACCAAGACTAGAGGTGGTGGCTCACACCTGTAGTGATGGGGAGGCTGAAACAGGAGGGTCACTAAGAGTCCAAGCTGCATAGTAAGACTCTGCACCAAATTCATCAAAACAAAAAATGTACAGGTACTTATGAAATACTAGAAAGCTTCTTATAAAGAATCAAACAACTTTTACCTCATTGAAACAGGAATGTGGTTTAAATGTTTCACATGATTTTTTAAGATATCAGTTAAGAATCTGTAACCCAATGATTTAAAGGTCTGATGTAAAGCTCAATTTACTTCAATACGTCTTTTAATAGATCCATAACTAAAAATAATGCCTCAAAATCACATAAGTGTAGATGAAAGAAATAGAGCATTGCCTGCATTTAATAAGTCACAACATTCTTCTTCTCTTTTTCTCAGTTCTACCTACCCAATTTTTCAGTAAATAGACTACTATTTGTAGTTATGTCAATCAGCTGCTCATACAATTACTTGATGGGAAGCTTTAATATTCCACAAATGGCAGTTCTATACTTTTCTGTATGTAAGCAAACAAAACTAAAATACTATAAAGCATTCAAACATTATGAATTAAAATCTTCTCTATGCATAATAATATGTTTAGTTATAATTAGTTGGAAAGGCACATAACAATAAAAATATTCAAAACAATTGTTTTTTAACTCTAGTTATGGGTGGCTAATGATTGTGATTTTGAAGTTTAGGTTTTAGTGGTTCAGGTTTGTTCTGATGTTTTTGCTTATTATTTTCTTACTTTTAAAAAATGCACTGTACTTGAAAAGAGATTTTTATTTTTATTTATCTGCTTGGTAACTTATCCAGTTAATACCATTTATCACAACAGGAAAGGTCAGTCAATCTAAAGCACATGTCCTTCTGTAAAAACATATGCATACATAGTATTTGAAAGTGTGATAAGTCTCAGTATCCTGAGATAAGATGCCCCATGATGAGTGTGTGGGAGAGCTTCTGGCTGCCCTGCACTGGAGGGACCTGCAGGTCCAAGCTCAGGTGCAGCATGGGTGAGACCCTCTCCAACCCCCTTGAGACACCCCCAACACTCTGCAGCACTGACTCCAACCCTGCCCGCTGCGTGAGAATTTCTGCCACATTCTAGGGGACCCCAGAACCAGTCCTAGCCCAGGCACCATGAGTGTGTGGGACAGTTTCTGGCCACCCTGAGCCAGCAGGACCTGCTGGTCCAAGCCCAGGCACAGCATGGGTGAGACCTTCTTCCACTGCTTGGGACCCCCCCACCACCACCTCTCCATAGCACCCCACCCCACCCTGACCACCCAGTGAGAATTTCAGCCACTTTCTATGGACCCCCAGATCCAGTCTTAACCCAAAACCGGTGAGTGTGTGGGACAGCTTCCTCTCCCCTCTACTCCAACTTGTAACCTCCAGACTCAGCTCAGGCCTGACATACAGGTCTGGCATGAAACAATGCAGCTACAGTTCCTGAAGAGAAAGTAGGAACAGAACCACCCAGGTAGTCCAGGAGCAAAACATCTTGCCAGAGGGGCAAAACAGGATCACTCCCAAGGGAGGCAGCAGGAAGGAGCTGAGCACAGCAGCCAGACTCAAGCCAGGCAGAACTGGACAAATCCAAACTTTGTAGATTTTCAGCTGAACTTCAGTAGGTGCTAAGGTAATAACTGCAACAAAGATCTACAGCAAAGGTCAGAAGACAGTGCTACACATAATGACAGTGAGAACTAGCAAAATGCAATCTCAGACCCCAAGCCCACCCATAGCAAGTGCAGAGGACACTAACACAGAACAAATTGAGAATAAGACAGCTGAAATCAATGAATCAATGGTTTCTGAAATAAAAAAGCAACTGCAGAAAGGCATAGAGGAACTCAGATTGGAAATGAAAAAAGAAATACCTAAATTAATAACATCTGCAGTAAAGAATCAAATGAAGAAACATATGGAGAAAACCCAATGCCCACACAGAACAAGTGCAGAGGACAATAGCTCAGCGCAAATGTATGAATTAATAGAGTTGATAGTAAATAACAACAGCAGAAAGTAATAGAGGAACTCAGAGCAGAATTCTTTTGTACTACCTCAGCTCAAATGTATGTATTAAGACCTTGATAGTAAATCAGCAACAGCAGAAAGTTATACAGGAACTCAGAGCAGAATTTCTGAAATTAGAAAAGAATTCTCTGAACTCATAGCATCTGAAGTAAAGAATCAACTACACAAACATAGGGAAGAAACGCAATCTGAAAAAAAAAAACACTGCAGAAAAACAATTAATAACTGCTTCTGAAGAAACTGATAAAAAATAGAGAAGATTAGAAAAATTATGGATGCCTTGAATGAGCAATACAGGAAAGAAATAGATCTCATGAAACAGTCAAAGAGATATAAAGGAACTTAAAATCACAATCACAAGCTTGCAAAACCGTTTAAATGAAAGTGAAGACAGAGTTTCAGATTTGAAGATGATGGTGCAGCTAGTGAAAAGATAAGAAAGAATCTCTTAAAAAAAACTAGGATGCAGTAAAAAGTAATCCATCACTTGAAAGGTGATGCAAACATGAAAAATGTGAGACTAATAGGCATCAATGGGAAAGGAGTGAATAATAATGACAATAAAAAATATGGGCAAAAGTGATAGCAGAAAACTTCCCAAATATGAGGAAACAATCTGAAATTCAGGTACCTGAGCAATACAGAACACCAAGTAGCCTCAACACAATTAAAAATACACTGAGACATACAATAGTCAAGATGCCAGAAATTCAGCACAAGAATAACATACTTAAAGCGCTAAAGAAAAGAAGCAGATCACATTCAAAGGAAAACCCATCAAAATTAGGGTTGACTTCACTTCACAAACCATGAAGGCAAGAAGAGCATGGAGCAGAGCACTTCAAGTCCTCTATGAAAACAAATTCCAGCCCAGACTACTATACCCTGTAAAACTCTCTTTCAAGTTGGATGGAGAAGTGAAATACTCTCATGACAAAGAACAGCTAAAGAATTTCTTGATGACAAAGCCAACCTTACAGAGGCTACTGAAAGGTGTGCTAGAGAGGGAACAAAATGATCAGAACTCCTCGAATGAGATCAGAAGCAACCAACTAAATAGGGCAAGCAATTAAACACAGGAGAAAAAGGAGTAAATGACAACACATAAATAACATGTCAATCATAAGTCAATACATCTCAATTCTAACCAGTAATGTAAATGGACTCAATTCACCAATTAAGAGAAATAGACTGGCAGAGTGGATTAGGAAACAAAATCCAACAATATGCTGTATACAAGAAACACATTTAACTCATAAAGACATTCATAGGCTGAAAGTCAAAGGATGGAACACAATATTACAAGCCCCAGCACCTCAGAAAGAAGCAGGGATAGCAATCCTATACTCAGAAAGTCTCAACTTCAAAACAAGAATGATCAAACGAAATAAAGAAGGCCACTATATAGTGGTTAGGGGAAAAGTTCAAGAGGAAGAGGTAACACTCATGAATATGTATGCACTAAACATGGGAGCACCTAACTATGTAACGCAAATCTTAATGGACATGAAAAATCTAATATCTAATACCACAATCCTAGCAGGAGACCTTAACAAAACCAAATCCCAAAAAGATAGGTCAGTTGGACAAAAACTTAGCAAAGAAATAACAGAACTGAACCAGAGCTTGAAACAAATGGACTTCATGGACATATACAGGGTGTTCCACCCAAACACAGCTGAATACACATTTTTCTCAGCTGCACATGGGTCATTTTCTAAACTCGAGCACATACTGCTCCATAGGACATACTTAAGTCTATGCAAAAAAACAAAAATTATGCCAGGCATACTATCTGACAGCAGTACAATGAAACTGGAAATAAGTGAAAAAAGAAACAAAAAAAAAAACCCTAAAAACATGGAAATAAATGTTACCCTACTTAGCAAACAATGGGTCACAGATGAAATTAAACAAGAAATTCAACAGTATCTACAATTCAATGAAAATTACGGCACAACATAACCGAATTTATGGGATACGATGAAAGCAGTTCTTGGAGGAAAATTCATGACTGTGAAGTCACACATTAGGAAAACAGAACAGAAACAAATAAACACTCTAATGCTGTACCTTCAACAACTAGAAATGCAAGAGCAAACCATAGCCAGAGCCCAACGACAGGAAAAAATCATAAAGATTAGAGCAGAAATTAATTCAACTGAGATGAAGAAAACAACTCAAGAAATTAATGAAGGAAAAACCTGGTTATTTGAAAGATTAAATAAAATTGATCAGGCCCTAGCAAACCTCATCAAAAAGAGGAAAAAAATTCAAGTACAAGCTAAGAGAAATGAAAAGGGTTTATTTACCACAGACACAATGGAAATTCAAAAGATTATCAATAGCTACTTTGAGAATCTTTACTCTCACAGAATAGAAGACACAGAAGAAATGGACAGATTCCTAGAAAGGTGCAAATCACCACTACTGAACTGAGAAGCTATAATCACTCTCAATAGCCCATTAACAGCCAGTGAAATACGAGATGTAATAAAAAACCGGTCAACAAAGAAAGGTCCAGGTCCGGATGCATTCATAGCTGAATTCTACAAGAAATTTACAGAAGATGTAGTCCCTATACTCCTCAAAATTTTCAATGAACTTGCAAAGGAAGAAATCCTCCCAAAATCATTCCTGGAGGCAAGTATAATACTGATACCAAAACCAGGGAAAGATGTAATTAAGAAAGAGAACTGTAGGCCAGTCTCCCTCATGAAAATAGATGCAAAATCCTCAATAAAATCCTAGTAAACAGAATACAGCAAATCATCATGAACATCATACAACATGACCAGGAAGGATTCATCCCAGGGATGCAAGTATGGCTAAATATTCAAAAATCCATAAATATAATACACTATATCAATAGAGTGAAAATTAAAAACCACATGATCATCTACATTGGTACAGAAAATGCTTTGATAAAGTCCAACACTCATTCATGTACAACGTCCTACAGAAAATTGGAATAGATTGCCTCTACTTCAATCTGGTAAAAGCCATTTAAGAAAACCCAACAGCTAACATGATCCTAACTAGAGAAAAACTGAAATCTTTTATTCTTAGATCTGGTACAAGACAAGAATGTCCTCTATCACCACTCCTATTCAATATAGTTCTGAAATCATTAGCTGTAGCCATTAGACAAGAGAAAGAAATAAAAGGAATACGAATAAGTAAAGAAGAAGTTAAATTATCATTATTTGTAGATGACATGATACCTTATATGGAAGACCCAAAAAACTCGACGAAGAAACTACTAAAATTAATACAGAAATTCAGTAGCATAGCACGTTATAAAGTAAATACTCAAAGTCAATAGCATTCCTCTACACAAATACCAAAAACATTCAAAGGGAAATTATAGAAACAATACCTTTTACAATACCAAAGAGGAAAATTAAATACCTTGGAATTAATCTAACTAAAGAAGTCAAAGATCTTTTCAAGGAAAATTACAGTACTCTGAAAAAAGAGATCGTAGAAGATTTCAGAAAATGCAAAGATATTCCATGCTCCTGGATAGGAGGAACCAACATTGTGAAGATGGCCATTCTCATAAAATTTCTCTACAGATTGAAGGCAATTCCTATCAAACTACCACCAACATACCTCACAGAGCTAGAGAAATCAATACTAAAACTTATTTGGAACCGGAAAAGACCTAGATTAGCAAAGGCAATCCTGGGCAATAAAAGCAAAGCAGAAGGCATTACCATTCCTGACTTAAAATATACTACAAGGCTACTACTGTGATAAAATCAGCATGGTACTGGAAATAAAATAGACTTGAGGATCAGTGGAATAGATTTGAAGATGTTGGAGAACCTGTGAATACACTCAGCCACCTTATCTTAGACAAAGATGCCAAACATACTCACTGGAAGAAAGACAGCCTCTTTGATAACTGGTGTTGGAAAAACTGGCTCTCTACATGCCAAAAACTAAAACTTGACCCAGGTCTATCACCAAGCACTAAACTAAAGTCAAAATGGATTAAAGATCTAAACATTAAAACAGAGATACTAAATCTCCTGGAAGAGAAAGTGGGAGGAACTCTTGAGCACATAGTGGTAGGCAAAGAGTTCATGAACAAAAATCAAGTCACATGGGAAAAACTTGAAAAAATTAACAACTGGAACCTCTTAATGAGAAGCTTTTTCACGTCAAAAGAGATTATCAATGAAGTGAAAAGGCAACCCTCAAATTTGGAAAAAATCATAACAAATAAGTACTCAGACAACGGTCTGCTCTCTAGAATTTATAAAGAAATAAAAAAAACACTAGGGTCCCAAAATTTAAAGTCCCAGTCCAGAAATGGGTATCTGAGATGAACCCACACTTCTCAGAGGATGAAATTAAAGAAGTGAATAAA
>NW_004524579.1:29139366-29144746 GCF_000260255.1 Octodon degus | reverse complement strand
AGTTTATTATTTGTTGAAACTGTACTTCCGATTTGATTTGAAACTATCTCATTGCTATCTGTTTATCAATAAAACTTTGAAGAAAAAAAGTAAATAATAAATAAAAATCTCTTATATTTCAATCTCTTTTTATGTTAGGTAGATATACATCTAGCATAATTTATAATTTTTAAATGTACTACTTGAGCTCAATCTTTTCTAAAAATATCTGTATTCCACTTTATTACTTAAATATAATCTCAGTTTTGTTTCTTGAATTTGTAAATAAAATTTGTAAACTATAGCAAAAAAAAAAAAGAACTGATCTCTTAGCGTCAACTTCCACTTTCAATTTCTGACCACATTTTATAGACGCTGAATTCATACCTTTGTTCTGCAGTCACAGAATGTTTCTGCAGAGTTATATGTATAATATCTAAGTTGGAGCCTTGTGTAAAAGTCAACTTCCTTTATATTATAATGTAATTTAGTTGTATGGTTCATGATTTGAAATTTTGTTCAAAACTTTGCTTCTGCTCAAATTGCCAATATTGACCTCCTGCTTGTTATTTCTGTGAATTCATTGTTGCAATATGACCTCTAAATCCAAAATAAACTTAAAGCAAGGGGGAAAAAGATGCCCCATGAATCACTGTGTGATAAAAGAATATTTATGGAAACAACCTATCTCATTATAAACAACTATATTTTAAAGAACTTGGTATCTAAAGCTAGTGATATTAATAAAATCCTAAAACTTTGCTCATGTTAAAGAGGTTAAATTTTATTTTCTGATACAATTCTGTTTGAATTCAATAAATCACCTACTGTTGAGATTATCTTTTCCAAAAGATTATTTTTGAATCAAAAATTAGGGCTGGATCTAGTTCTGTATTCTAACCTAATCTAGCAAATAGCATAAACATTGAAATTTGTTTGTAAAAATATATATTTTAAACTATAATATGAACCCCCCCAAGCTCTGTTTTGTCTCTACAAAGTAATATTTTCTAATAGGCTACTGACTTATTCAGTGCTAAAGAAATGACTTTATGATCATCAGTAATTTTTGCCATGGAAAGTAGAATGAATATTTCGCTTTTAGAAGGTGGCTTTTTGTCTTTTCTAGTACAAGATCATTTCCAAAATTATTTAGTCACAAAGCTGAAAAAGAGTAACTTTATTGAGGTGACACTGGACTGATGGCACCTGAACGATCAAATTTAATAACACTAGCAATAGAATAAACCAACAATAAGTGCCTGGAGAGACTGTGCTCTGAGACATTCATGTTATCATTCTGCAGGGTCCCTGACCTATGTATGTACCTGACCCATTGTGAGGAAACATACATACCCAAACTGAGTGTTTCACTAAATAACTGGCCCATGCTTTTCAGAACAGGCAAGGTAAGAAAAAACAAATAGGCCTAAGGAACTGTTTCAGATGAAAGGAAACTAAAAAGATGTGACAGCTAAATAGAAAGCATAGTTCTGGATCAGATCTGGGAATGGGGAACATTCCTAATGTCAGGGTTCAGTATTCCTAATTTTGGTCCATGTTATGTTATTTAAAACTCTTCCTTTGTTCTTCTCAGAGATAGTGATGCATTTAGAGATACTAAAGAACACCATGCTTCCAAATTACTTCAAATAAATTCTGAAGAACATGTATATCAGGATATACACATACATATGAACAGAGTGATAAAGTAAATTGGGCAAAAAGTCAGCAATTAATAGAAAGGCACATGCAAAATTCTTCAACGCGCCTTTCAGTTTGAAATATCAAAATAAAAGTTTGCACAATAAATTGTAAAACGTTAAATACTTCCAACCCACTTATTCAACCTCATCAAATGCAATATAGTTCATCATTCTGGGGTTAAGCTAAAAAGATACACTTGGATTCTCCACTGACACAAGTGACACAGAACTATACCCCATATTCTTATAGGAGAGGAGCAGTCTCATCCTACTTGTTGACAAGTAGGGACTTAATTTAATATTCTGAGTAAAAATCTAAACAGATGTTTTTATATGTGTCTTATACCCCTATGTGATTTATTTTGTTGTTTGTTTAAGCACAACACAAAGTCCACTTTGAACATGATTATTCTAAATCCATACCATAATCTTAACAAGGAACCCTGATCACTTTCAGAGGATTTGACAATACTTAACATGCTCTACATTCAATTCCTTCAAGGACAAGCCAGGAGGTAAGTGATAGTATTATTGCAACAGAAAAATTGTCAGATATATTACCATTCAAAATGTCACATGATATTCTATCAATATATATAAGCAAGTAAGAGACAGAGGTTGAGCTCAGGCAGTTTTACCTCAGGTTCTGTATTTTCGAGCACTATAGCAGCTTGTCACTTCAAGTCTTTTTTTATTTTTTATTTTTTGGATAGCAGTGCAAACAATTTTACTACTCTTTGTGTGTCTTCAGATTCTACTATGTACTGTGACACAGAACAGGTCTCCACAAATATTTGAGTTGAACTGACTCATCTTCTGTTTTATCATCCTGTATTGACAATAGTGATACATGAGACATTCCATTACATGTACAAATATCATCTCAACTGGGTCTCTGTTTCCACAAATGAGTACCCTGGATGAAATATCCCTGAGGTTGTTTCTTGAGAATAGCCTGCTATTATTCTATAACCTTCAATTTTGATATTTGCATCCATCTTTGGAAAATGAATCTCAATTGCATATTGACTACTGCCATGACCTAAATCCCTCACCAGTCCTGTGTTGATCTCCTGAAGCATAGCTATCAACCCGCTGACAGTCCAGGCAGCTTACTCAAAGTATATATGTTATCTGTAAAGTGCCTCTTATAATACTAAATATGTATCAATGTACATAACATAACTTCAAAGTGATAGTTAAAAACTTAAAAAGTGAAGATAATGATATTAACTTATACATGAAACAAAATTTACATATTAACGGATTACCATGTGATGTTTTGATGTATGGATATATAGTGTAATGTTTAAATCAGAAGAATTATATCTCTTTGGGCATTTATCATTTCTCTAAAATGAAAGGATCAAAGTTTTTTCCTTTTAGACTTTTGAAATGCATAGTTACAATAGCATGCTGTCATTTCTTACATTTTTCCTAACAATAGCTAAGGACCTATTGATCAGTCTTTCACCATTAAAAAACTTTTTAAGTTTTTAACTTTCACTTTGAAGTCACCATTGATGGAATACTCAGTAGTGGGCTTTCTGGATTTCAATTTGTGAGGACCCTCCTACTATTTTCTGTAATGGTTATAGTAATTTACACTTCCGCCAGCCCTGTAGGAGTTCTCATTTCTCCATATCCTCACTGACATTTGTTACATTTTCATCTCTTTGCTAGAAGTCATTCTTACTAGAAATAAGATCTTATTACAGTTTTTATTTGTATTTCTCTGATGACTAGAAATATTAAGTGGGTTTTTTTTTCCTATACTCAGTGGTTATTTGTCTTCCTTCTGTTAAATTTCTAATTAGGACTGTTGCATATTTTTAAAATCATTATTTAAAATCTTATTTTCTTCAATTGAAATGTTTGAGTTCCTTATATATTCTGGGTATCAGCCCTTAAATGTAGAGTTTTCAAATATTTTCTCCAGCTTTGTTGGTGATCTGTACACTATTGTTCACTTTGTAAAAGCTTTTCTTAACTTGGTATATATGTTTGTCCATTTTGCTCTTGTGGCCAATACTTTTTTGTGTCTTATCAAAAATTTTCCTCACCCATTCCAAAACCTAGAGAATTTCTCCTGTATTCTTCTGCCTGTTTCATAGTTTGGGGTCTTATAGTTAAGTCTTTAGGAAATTTCCTGTTGATTTTTATATTTAGTGAGAAATCATGTGGTCTAATTTCATTTTTCTGCATGTAGGTACCTAATTTTCCCAGTGTCATTTACTATTTGTACTTAGCAGCCTTGTGCTTAATCTTAGCAATGTTGTGGAAAATTCAGGTAGCTGTGGTTTCTTGAGCTTATTCAGGACCTCCAGTCTGTATCATTGGCCTGTGTTTGTTTTTATGCCAATACCATACTATTTTGATTAATATAATTTTACAGTATATATTAAAGTCAGATAAGGCTGGCCAAATAGCTCAATGAATTAAAGCACCTGTAAGCCGGTGAAGGGGTCAGGGGCTTGATCCCTGGGCCTGCCATGCTGGCCCTGTCCCCGGGGTGCACAGAGACAGCAATTGAGACTGGACATGGTGGCATGCATCTGTAATCCCAGCTCTTGGGAGACTGTAAATAGGACAATCACTACAAGTCCGATCTAATAGTAAGACCCTGAATACCCTGTAGACCCTTCCCTAAAATACAATAAATAAATAAATAAATAAAGTCAGATAATACATTTCCATTTGCTTTTAGCTCAGCATTGCTTTGGCTCTTTGTGGTTCAATTTTTTTTTTTTTTTTGGTAGTATGTGAATTTTAGGAATTTTTTTCTTAATGTTCTTCAAAGAACACTATGTCATTTTAATAAGATTGATCAAATCTACCAATACGTTGAGTAGTATTTTTGCTTTAACAGTATGAATCTTCCGATATAAAGTGTCTTTCTATTCTGTGTGTATGTCTTATTCAGTTTCTTCCATCAGTAATTTATGATTCTTGTTGAAGAACTCTCAACTTTTTGCTTAAATTTATTCCTAGATATTTCTTTTTGGTAGCTACTCTAAATGGGAATGTTCCCACTTACTTTGATCATAAGTAATTTTATTTAATGCTATAATACTTTGTCTTAATACTAAATATTATTTCAAAATTTAATAGTTAAAGATCACTTTCTAGAAAATATCTATTTATTTTCTTTAATATTTAATTTTTGGAAGAGCTAATAAACCTACTATCTCCAACAAATAAATTCTGGATATTTATGGAAGCTAAGATTATTATTAATAGTAGTAGTATTTTGTGAATTGAGGACAGGATCTACAGGGTGTACAGGGTCTCACTACCTAGATTGGACTAGTAGTGATTCTCCTGCTTTCAGCCTCCCAAACACTGGGATTATAGATGTGTGCCATCATGCCTAGTCTCAAACACCATCTCAGTGTACCGTGGGGGCACCTGGCCACTGCACTCTGCTCAAGCAGAAGCTTTAGTCAGCTGAACTATCTGGCTGACCCTGGAAGCTAAGATTGTTAACATGGATTGTCCCAAGCCAGCAGGTCAGTCAACGAAGGTCACCTGGGAGAGGAGCAGGGAATTGAGGAGGGGACAAAGGACAGGAGACAAGAGAAATAGAGACAAGACAGGATTCTGATCAAGTCTCATTTATTCAAAGGAAACTCTGGGTATAAATAATGGAGGCATAAGGAAATGACATGGGTGGGTAAAAGGCGCGAGTAATTAGG
>NW_004524579.1:29137995-29139266 GCF_000260255.1 Octodon degus | reverse complement strand
TGAAAAGGCAACCCTCAAATTTGGAAAAAATCATAACAAATAAGTACTCAGACAACGGTCTGCTCTCTAGAATTTATAAAGAAATAAAAAAACACTAGGGTCCCAAAATTTAAAGTCCCAGTCCAGAAATGGGTATCTGAGATGAACCCACACTTCTCAGAGGATGAAATTAAAGAAGTGAATAAATATTTGAAAAACTGCTCCACATCACTAGCCATCCGTGAAATACAAATTAAAACAACATTGCGATATCATCTCATTCCAGAAAGAATGGTTATCACCAAGAAATCACCCAACAACAATTGTTGGAGAGGCTGTGGGGAAAAAGGAACCCTTTTCCACTGCTGGTGGGAATGTAAACTGGTGCAACCGTTATGGAAATCAGTGTGGAGACTCCTTAGAAAAGTTGGACTGGAAATCCCATTTAAAGCAGCTATTCTTCTACTGGGAATTTTCCCAGAGGATCTGAAAACATCACACCATAGTGATATATGTGCACCTATGTTTATAGCAGCACAATTTGTGATAGCCAAATCTTGGAAACAACCAACAGGACCATCACATGAGGAACGGATGGAAAAGATGTGGTATTTTTATACAGTGGAGTATTACTGAGCTATAAAAAATGATAAACTTGAAGACTTTATACTGAAGTTGCTTTCACTTGCAGAGATACTGAAAAGTGAAATAAACCAGACACACGTGTGTAAATATTGTATAATATCCCTTGTGTAAGAACTCAAAAGAAGAAATCCAAATAGAAAGGTATAATATAATTAAAAGGAAAGCAAGAACTCGAGGACTAAGAGAGGGAAAGGAGAAGAGCTAGAAAACATGACAGTGACAAGCCATACAGTTAAATGTAGAAGATGGGCAAGGCAATTATCCTGAGAATCTTCAGAAGATTTTTGAATCTAGCAGTTAATTGGAAAAATTCTCACCCTGACTAACTATATATACTGACACCTGTGAACTAAGCAACTGCACTGAAGCTGGCAATTTGTAATAGTAGGTTCATGCTTGGAGTACCTGTCATTCTGATCTTCTGAATACGGGCTGCTTCTCATGACATGCTTGTTGCTATCGTACTGTTGCTCAGGTAGATGATTGTTCAAAAAGTAGGGGGTAGTGAATGAAGGCAGGAGACAGGAAAAGAAATGTTTGGGGACTGTCCTGCTTCAAGGTTGTATATGGTGAGATTTTTGGACTTATGTGCAAACATAAGAATTATATAATTCTTTATGCCTACTTTTAAAATATAATTTTTAAAT
>NW_004524579.1:29120195-29127129 GCF_000260255.1 Octodon degus | reverse complement strand
AGGGGAAGAGGAACCCAGAAACCCACTTGCAATAGGATTGGAGGCCTGGAGTTATTGAGCCTCCCACAATGATGAGGAAGCTTATGAGTTTTCTTTTATGGTAAAATTGTGCAATATTAGCACTTCATTTGAAGACCAAATAAACAGCATAAAAACCATATCAAAACAGATAAAGAGCTTCATTTGTCTTGTACACCTTCTAGAAGATTCCTTCTTACCTTTTCAACATGTACACATTTTATATTTTAGCTTAAGAACCAGATTTGGTTCTTAAAACATAAATATTAGCTTAAGAACCAGATTTGGAAATACAGTAATCCCTTCACTTTAGAGGATGTTGCTATTAGAATATTGTGTGAAGCTTATTACCCCAGAAATCTTTAGGTTTTTTTTTTACCCCAGAAATCTTTGAAATGAAATAAAATAAACAAATGCCAGTCAACTATTCAAAGACAAAGGAACAATATACTGCCCCTAGAAATTATACAATTCTATATGACAATCATGAAATCTAGTCATATATTTTCATGAATGATTTGGGGTTAGCATCACTTCTAGAACTAAGGCCCAGGGAGATGAAAAGTGGCCCAGACTAAAGAAATATGTGTCTTTTTAAAGTATGCCAAAGGAAATGGACTTTGTGTTAAGGTTAAAAAATTAATACAGGAAGAAAAGACACTTACTTGAAAAGCTAGAAATCATTTTAAAAAGAAAATCAGGACAGAAGGATTATCACAATGACTCTACCAAGTGCATGATAGAGTTTGACATCTGAGCTGAAAAGGCTGAGATGAAATCCACTCAGAGTACCAAGGTTCAGGCAGGGTGCAGTTACAATTAAGCATCAATATCTGTGCAAATGACCTATCCCAGAGTCCAGTCTAGGGACAAGGAATTCTAGGGAAGAATTTGCTAGGAATAAAGTACAAATCAATTACTAAAGAACTATGAAAAGAGGAAGACTATCACAAAAGATACAGGCAGAAGACCCACCTCCATAAAACTGCAATTTCTCCAAAACAGAATGGCACAGCACAGGAGGAAAAGATAGGGACAAGTGAGTTACTGGCTCCTTCAACTTCAGTCACCCACAGGCATGTCTGGAGAAGGAATGAGCTACAGCGTTGAGTCTCCTCTGCTGAGAGCATTTAAGAGTTTGAGGATTATGAGACAGGGAGAAGTCTAGTGATGTAACTCCAAAGGGTTTAAACATCATCAATATTCAAAACTATGGGATAGTATTAGCTCTTTGATTTTCTCCCTCTAGCTATGCTTTCTTGCTTGCAATTTTCTCAGAATGAATTTCTTATTACTCAATATTAAGTGTATTTTTATATTGGTTTCACTCAGTAGACTATTGTGTAAGTCTTTGTAGAGTTAGACCAAGGTTTATTGTGTCAAATTTTGAACCAACCATCAACTGAATGAGTTAATGCACTTCTACCTGGGTGAATATCACTACTAGATCCTATACTAACAAAGAATATTATAATCTCCTAGTTGAGATAATATGATGAAAAGAAGACCCTACCTTCTGTTGGTTCTCTGAATAAACATCAGTTCTCTTTGCCTGACCTTCTGACTGTACTAACTCAAATCACTGAAGTGACCCTTTGGCTTTGAATCACAGGGTAACTTCTCAAAGGTGTTGAAGCTCTGGGTTCTGTTCCTATCAACTGTTCTGAGCCTCTGTTTGTCCCTGAGGTCTTCTCCCCAGACAGATGTGCTCCTACTACTTTGCTCAGTCTAGACATGTGTACACTTAGACACTTCATCTTTATAGCAGCTGCAGCTCAGGCCCTCATCTGGGGCCATGGCTCTGACTTAGCCAAGGTCTTTCTAATCCTTTGTTGCCATCCTATGCCAACAACCACCAAGGATTTCTGCATGGAAGATTTGTTATCAGCAGATGTGTTCTAAGCATCTGTCAGTAATATACTCATTGCTGTTAAGAAATTTGATTTTTTTTTGAGGTACTAGAAATGCAGGCACCAGAACACAGCAATGAATATAATCATGATTATATACATTTTTTACAAAGTGTTAAATGCAGTTATTTCTATATAGTGTTTCCTAATTGCATTTAAGTTATCCTGCTAGATGGCTACTATGCTGTTATGAAGTGTTTGGAATTTAGTAAAATTAGTGATTCAATCTTGGGACTATTCAAAGTAGCATAGCTTTATAACCCTTTAATGGCAATTTCCTCTTCTTTCATGGAATACTTGCATGATCTATGGATATTAAAAATTACTCATCACCAGGAAAAGTAACTCACTTACTTACAAATATTATTTCTACAACAGGATAGACAGATTGTCCTGCCAGGAAACAGTCATTAAAGTAAACCTCCAGCATGTACCTCTGTACTAAGATATCTGCTCACCCTTGATCGATCATATTATTTTATTTAAAAAAGCAGCCCCTGAAACTCATGTTATCCCCACATGGATGAAAGTCACAACACACCCAAACAAAGGAAGCAATGTTGGAGCTCTCACAAGAAGACAATTACAGAAGCAAAAATGTTGATTTGCTAGGTACAAATTGCTTTACTATCCACCAAAGATGCTAGTAATATACACCTCTATATTTGGTAAAAAGAAATCAAATCCTGATCAACTCTAAGCCTGACTGTTCTCATCTAAAGGTACCCAGTAGTTGAATTCTTCCAAAGAGGTTTTCAGTCCACATTTCAGTAGGGGCCACCATTGCTGTAGCCTGAAAATGTACCACTGGCATCAGTTTGTACCATCTGCCAGTATCCTTACTGCATCAATATGCAATCTCATTTGCCCAGACAGCTGCCCAAGATATTGCTCTCTGTTGGGAGCTGAGCGATTTTGCCATGGCTCATCTTTCTTCACAGAGTCCTTTGCTCAGACCTTCCAGAGAACTGCCCCCAACGTGCGCTTCTTCCAGAGAGTCTTACAGTCCTCTTGCAGGGCACAGCTATCTAGGGAATCATTTATACCCCAGTTGTACCTGATATTCTTCACCCTCAGCCTTAAATCTCATGATCCAAATTACAGTGTAATTAGGCTTCTCTTTTTGCAACTTCTAGCACCATGCTTCCATTTATCTAGACCTCCTTGGATGTACAACTTAGTGTATCAAAATCCTAGTCACCACAATTTTATTTTCCATTTTGATTCTTTTATTGGGAAGCAGGAAGAAAATGTTCAAATGGGACAAGGAACAAGGGAGGGAGGAAGAGGAAGAGAAGAAATGGAAAGGGAAAGAAAAACAAGAATAAAAGAGAGAAAAGAAGGAAACAAAACTTTTGTAAATAGAAAGGCAATGGAGAGTTAAAGGGAGGAGAGGAAAATGGGGAAAGCATTTCAGTACCTATCTGTGGTGCCCAATTCTGGCAAGAAGATATTCACCTGTCCTTCCTCAAGAATTTTAGCCTGTGCCACAATATGGGTCTTTAAAGATACTTTGATAGCTTCTCTAGAAATTATGTGTCATATTATAGAGGATTAATTTAAGCTTTGCTATTCTATGTCAGGGAGAGGAAAGTTAGTGGAGAACGATGAGACTGCAGTTCTGTTTACGGCCAACACTTGGGAGATGAGCATGCCCTTTGGAGGGTACAGTGGCTACAGTCTTGGATTTTTACCCATTGGAGGTTTTGGTGCCTCAGGTGTTCAGAATGTGATGTATCTGTAGGCCTGTGAGTTATGAAACCATTGTTTGGAAGTAAAGGAAGGTAAGTGACTATGTTTCTATCTAGAGCCTTTATCATAGTTCACACTGGAGAAGATGTATTTTTCTCTTGCACTGATTTCTTGATTTTTAAAAAAGTTAATACTTACACTAAAGTACAGCAAGATGTGAAGTAGCATCATGAGCCCAGTGTCCTCAGAGTGTACTGTGAGCGGCTAAGTTATGCTTAAGTCCTAACTCCCAGCACTTCATGATGTGGTTGATAGAATTTTAATTACTAATTAAAGTAAAATGCAGTCAGGTGGATGGGCATGAATCCTTATCAGGAGGGACTAAAATACAAACACACACAGAGGGAAGACAATGGGAGCCACAGAATAGGGGGCCCACAGTGAGCCAAGGGAAGGTCTCAATAAACCAACTCTCCCAACACCTTGACGCAGAACCTTCCTCTGTCACCATAAGATGATAAACTTTTGCTGCTTAAACCATATAAAAAAGATATTGTCTTTCATATCATCTTATTTGACCTCAAAGAAGTTGTTACAAAAGTTAATTCCATTCTTTTGTCTGAATAATCTTTTTATTTTGGTTTCAATGACTTTTTGCTATTTTGCTGATCACATATTCAGTCTCTATTGAAAGTTTCTAAATATTGGATGTATTTGATGCTTTAACACTTAGGAAACATGTATTATTAATACTAAATACTATTTGCATTGGCTTCCTTACAGATGTCTAATGTCCCCGAGCCTCAATTCTCGTACTTCATTCTTATTTCACTTTCAAGATTATTCTCATTCCTTTACAAGGAAAATTGCAGTACCCTTAAAAAAGAGATCATAGAGGATTTCAGAAAATAGAAAGATATTCCATCTCCTGGATAGGAAGAATCAACATTGTGAAGATGGCCATACTCCCAAATTTGCCGTACAGATTTAATGCAAACCCTATCAAACTACCAGCAACATACCTTACAGACCTAGAGAAATTGTTCCTCAAATTTATTTGGAACCAGAAAAGACCTAGAATAGCAAGGCTACCCTGGGCAACAAAGACAAAGCAGGAGGCATTACAATTCCTGACTTGAAATTATACTACAAGGCTACTGTGATAAAATCAGCATGGTACTGGCATCAAAATAGACCTGAGGATCAATGAAATAGATTAGAATATGCTGAAGCCTCTACAAACACACTGAGCCACCTTATCTTTGTAAAAGGGGCCAAAAATACTCACTGGAAGAAAGATAGCCTCATTAACAAATGGTGCTGGAAAAACTGGCCCTCTACATGCCGAAAACTAAAACTAACCCAGGTCTATCACCATGAAATAAACTAAAGTCAAAATGGATTAAAGTCCTAAACATTAAAATAGAAAGACTAAATCTCCTGGAAGAGAAAGTAGGAGGAACTCTTGAAGATATAGGGGTAGGCAAAGAGTTCAAGAACAAAAATCAAATCGCATGGGTAATACTTCAAAGGATTAACAACTGGAACCTCCTCTTATTGAGAAGTTTTTGCATGTCAAAAGAAATTACCAATGAAGTGAAAAGGCGATGCACAAATTTTGAAAAAATTTTAACTAATAATCACTCAGACAAAGGTCTGCTCTCTAGAATTTATAAAGAATTAAAAACAGAGACCCAGTCCTAGCCCAGGTCCGGTGAGTGTGTGGGAGATCTTCTTGCTACCTTGCGCCAGCGGGACAGACTACTGGTCCCAGCCCAGGCGCAGCATGGGTGAGACCCTCTTCCAACCCCTTAGGAGGCCCCCCACCACTCTGAAGCACCTCCCCCACCCTGCCCACCAAGTAGGAATTTCTGCCACGTTCCGGGAACCCCCAGACCCAATCCTAGCCCAAGTCTGGTGAGTGTGTGGGACAGCTTCTTGCTACTCTGCACCGGCAGGAATTACTACTGGTCCCAGAACAAGGAGAGCATGGGTGAGACCTCTTCCACCCCCTTGGGACTCCCACTACACTCTGCAGCACCTACCCCACCCCACCACCGAGTAGGAAATTCTGCCACATTCTGGGAACCCCCAGACTCAGTACTACCACAGACTAAGTGAGTGTGTGGGAGAGCTGCCTCTCTTCCCTACTCCACATTGTCCCCTCCAGGCTCAGCTCAGATGTGGCATACAGGCCTCGGGTGTAACCCTGAAGCTGCAATCCCTATAGAGAGTGTACAGGATAGAACCAACCAGCTAGTCCAGAAGCAGAAAATCTTACCAGAGGGGCACAATAGGTTCACCCTCAAGAGCAACAGCAGGAAGGAGCTGAGCACAGCACCTAGAGCCAAGCCAGGCAAAGCTGGATAAATCCAAACTTTGTAGATCTGCACTTGAACTTCAGTACATGCTAAGGTTATAACTACAACGAAGATCTATAACAAAGATCAGAAGACAGTGCTACACAAACTGATGAGAAGGTAAAAAATGCAACCTCAGAACAAAAGCCCACCCATAACAAGTGCAGAGGACACTAACACAGAACAAATTGGAAATCACACAGCTGAAAGCATTGAATCAATGGTTTCTGAAATAAAGAAGCAACTGCAGAAAGGTATAGAGGAACTCAGATTGGAAATAAAAAAAAAAATACCTGAATTACTAACATCTGCAATAAAGAATCAAATGAAGAAACATATGGAGAAAACTCAACGCCCACACAGGAAAAGTGCAGAGGACACTACCTCGGCTCAAATACATGAATTAAGAGTGTCGATAGTAAATAAGCAGCAACAGAAAGTTGTAGAGGAACTCAGAGCGCAATTCTTTTCTGAAATAAAAAAAGAATTCTCAGAGCTCATAGCATCTGAAGTAAAGAAGAAACTACAGAAACAAAGGGAGGAAACCCAATCAGAAAAAAACACTGCAGTAAAAGAAATTATACCTGCGTCTAAAGAAGACATTGATAAAAAAAAAATAGAGGAGATTAAAAAAATAATGGATTCCTTGAATGAGCAATACAGGAAAGAAATAGACTGCATGAAGCAGAGACAAAGAGATATAGAGGAAATTAAAATCTCCATCACAAGCTTGCAAAAACGTTTAAGTGAAAGTGAAGACAGAGTTTCGGATCTTGAAGATGTTGGTGCAGCTAGTGAACAAGGTAAGAAAGGATCTCTTATAAACAATGAGGATGCAGGAAAGAATAATCCATCACCTGCAAAATGATGCAAAGATGAACAATGTGAGACTAATAGGCATCAATGAGAAAGAAGGAGTCAATACAAATGACATTAAAAAAATATGGGCAGAAG
>NW_004524579.1:29118321-29119842 GCF_000260255.1 Octodon degus | reverse complement strand
CATGACAAAGAACAGCTAAAGAATTTCTTGATGACAAAGCCAACCCTACATGGGCTAATGAGAAGTGTGCTAGAGAGGGACCAAAACGATCAGAACTCCACGAATGAGATCAGAAGCAACCAACTAAATATGGAAAGCAATTAAACACAGGAGAAAAAGGAGTAAATGATAAAAGTAATTAACATGTCAAACATAGGTCAATATATCTCAATTCTAGTCATCAATGTAAATAGACTCAATTCACCAATTAAGAGAAATAGACTAGCACAGTGGATTGAGAAACAAAATCCAACAATATACTGTATACAAGAAACACATTTAACTCATAAAGACATTCATAGGCTGAAAGTCAAAGGATGGAGCACAACACTACAGGTGCCAGCACCTCAGAAAAAAGCATGGATAACAATCCTATTCTCAGACAGTCTCAACTTCAAACCAAAAATGATCAAGCAAAATAAAGAAGGCCACTATATACTGGTTAGGGGAAAAATTCAAGAGGAAGAGGTAACACTCATAAACATGTATGCACCAAACACGGGAGCACCCAACTATATAAAGCGAATCTTAATGGACATGAAAAATCTAATATCCAATACCACAATTTTAAGAGGACCTTAACACACCCTTATCTCCAAAAGATAGGTCAACTAGACAAAAATTTAGCAAAGAAATACCAGAACTGAACCACAGTTTTAAACAAATGGACTTGGTGGACATATACAGAGTGTTCCACCAAAACACAGCTGAATACACAATTTTCTCAGCTGCACATGGGTCATTTTCTAAAATAGACCACATATTGGTCCATAGGTTATGCTTAAGTATATGCAAGAAAACAGAAATTATCCCATGCACATTATCTGACCACAGTCCAATGAAACTGGAAATGAATGACAAAAGAAAACAGAAAAAAACCTTAAATACATGGAAATTAAATGACACCCTACAGCAACCAATGGGTCACAGATGAAATTAAACAAGAAGTTCAACAATACCTAAAATTCAATGAAAATTCCAGCACAACTTATCAGAATTTATGGGATATGACGAATGCAGTTCCCAGAGGGAAATTCATAGCTGTGAACTCACACATTAGGAAAACAGAACGGGAAAAAATAAATACCCCAAGGCTGCATCTTCAACAACTAGAAAAGGAAGAGCGAACGAAACAAAGAGCCCAAAGATGGGAGGAAATCATAAATAATAGAGCAGAAATTAATTCAATTGAGATGAAGAAAACAATTCAAAGAATTAAAAAAGCAAAAAGTTGGTTCTTAGAAAGATTAAATAAAATTGATAAGCCCCTAGCTAACCTCATCAAACAGAGGAAAGAAAAAATTCAAATACAAGCATTAAGGAATGATTAGGGTGTAATTACCACAGACTCACTGGAAATACAGAAGATTATCGATAGCTACTCTGAGAATCTTTACTCTCACAGAATAGAAGACACAGAAGAAATGGACAGATTCCTAGAAAGGTACAAATTACCACAACTGAATCCACAAGTTATAACGA
>NW_004524579.1:29113777-29114924 GCF_000260255.1 Octodon degus | reverse complement strand
GGAACTCTTGAAGACATAGGGGTAGGCAAAGAGTTCATGGACAGAAATCAAATCGCATGGGTAACAGTTGAAAGAATTAACAACTGGGACCTGCTCTTACTGAGAACATTTTTCACGTCAAAAGAAATTACCAACAAAGTGAAAAGGCAACCCACAAATTTGGAAAATATCATGACAAATAAGTACTCAGACAAAGGTCTTCTCTCTAGCATATATAACGAACTAAAAAACACTAGGGTCCCAAAATTTAAAGTCCCAATTCAGAAATGGGCATCCAAGATGACCACACACTTCTCAGAGGAAAAAATTAAAGAAGTAAATAAATATTTGAAAAAGTGCTCCACATCACTAGCCATCCACGAAATGCAAATTTAAAAAATATTGAGATATCATCTCACCCCAGAAAGAATGGCTATCATAAAGAAATCAACCAACAACAAATGTTGGAGAGGTTGTGGGGAAAAAGGAACCTTTCTCCACTGCTAGTGGGAATGTAGACTGGTGCAAGGGTTATGAAAATCAGTGTGGAGACTCCTTAGAAAAGTTTGACTGGAAATCCCATTTAAAGCAGCTATTCCTCTACTGGGAATTTTCCCAGAGGATCTGAAAACATCATATCATAGTGATATATGTGTGCATATGTTTATAGCAGCATAATTTGAGATAGTCAAATCTTGGAAACAACCAAGATGCCCATCACCTGAAGAATGGTTGAAAAAATGTGGTATTTTTATACAATAGAGTATTATTCAGTTATTAAGAATGATAAACTTGAAGCCTTTATATTGAAGTGGATGCCACTTGAACATATACTCATAAGTAAAATAAAATGGAAACACATGTGTAAATGTCATATAGTTTTCCTAGTATAAGAACTCAAAAGAAGAAATACAAATACAAAGGTATAATACAAGTAAAAGGAAAGAAGGATCTCAAGGTCTAACTAATCAAGAGAAAGAAACAAGAAGACCTAGGAAACATGAATAAGTCAAGCCATACAGTTATAGGTAGAAGATGGGCAAGGCAATGATCCTGAGAATCTCCAGAAATTTTTGAATCTAGCAGTTAATGGGAAAAATCCTCACCATAACTGTATATACTGATACCTGTGAACTAAGCTATTGCACTGCTGATGGTAATTTGTAAT
>NW_004524579.1:29094816-29112964 GCF_000260255.1 Octodon degus | reverse complement strand
ACACACCTATAATATTCAAATAATGGAACTTAACAACAAAAAGGAGATGCAAATGAATTTCCATTTTGTATCTGTGTATTCAAATGGCTAGAATCGATATACAGTTACATTCTCTTAATGAATAGAGGGATTTGTTCTAATGCTGTTTGTAAGTAGGATATCATGGCTGCATCTTGTACAGCAATTAACCAGTTGGAAGAATGTATGCAATGTGTTAATTATTCAAACTCTCCTACCAGTTTGGTTTGAAACTGTCTCATTTCTATTTGTTTCTCAATAGTTTTTTGGAAGGAAAAAAAAAGAATTAATGAACACTAAGGACCCAAAATTTAAAGACCCAATCCAGAAATGGGCATCTGAGATGAACACACACTTCTCATAGGATGAAATTAAAGAAGTGAATAAACATATGAAATAATGCTCCACATCACTAGCCATCCGTGAAATGCAAATTAGAACAACATTGAGATATCATTTCACCCCAGAAAGAATGGCTCTCATAAAGAAATCAACCAACAACAAATGTTGAAGAGGTTGTGGGGACAAAGAACTCTTCTCCACTACTGGTGGGAATGTAGACTGGTGCAACCATTATGGAAATCAGTGTGGAGACTCCTTAGAAAACTAGGACTGAGAATCCCATTTAAACCAGCTATTCCTCTACTGGGAATTTTCCCAGAGGATATGAAAACATCATATCATAGGGATATATGTGTGCCTATGTTTATAGCAGCACAATTTGTGATAGCCAAATATTGGAAACAAGCAAGATGCCCATCACCTGAGGAATTGGTTGAAAAAATGTGGTATTTTTATACAATGGAGTATTGCTCATCTATAAAGAACGATAAACTCGTAGACTTTATATTTAAGTGGATGCCACTTCAAGATATACTCATAAGTGAAATAAACCAGACATACATGTGTAAATATCATATAGTCTCCCTAGTAATAAAACTCAAAAGAAGAAATACAAATAGAAATGTGTAACACAAATAAAAGGAAAGCATAAACTTGAGGACTAAATAATTAAGAGAGCGATAGGAGAAGAGCTAGGAAACATGACAGTGGCAAGCCATAGAGTTGCAGGTAGAAGATGAGTAAGGCAATGATCCTGAGATTCTTCAGAAGATTTTTAAATCTAGCAGTTAATTGGAAAGATTCTTACCCTGAATAATTATATATACTGACACCAGTGAACTAAGCAACTGCACTGAAGCTGGCAATTTGTAATAGTAGGTTCATGCTTGGAGTGCCTGTCATTCTGGTCTTCTGAATACTGGCTGCTTTTTATGACATGCCAGTTGCTGCTGTGCAGTCTCTTGGGTATATGATTGTTCAAAAAGCAGGGGGTGTTGAATTAAGGCATGAGACAGGAAAACAAATGTTATGGGACTGTCCTGCTACAAGGTTGTATAAGGTTAGATTTCTGGACATGTGTGTAAACATAAGGATTATATAATTCTTTGTGTCTATTTTCAAGATATATTTTAAATTTTTAATGTTCTTTCCTCATATTCTATAGAGACTTAAAGTTCAACACAACCATACTTGATGAAAAATACCTGTTCCATATTATGCCTAAGATGTTTGATATTCAGACAGATAATGAGGTTAAGCTTAACAGCCTAGGTTGTATGATAATAACAATAAGCTTCTCTTCTGTAGGGTTAAAAACCTATGTTTGCAGACCAAAATTAGAGAAAAAGGAGGGCCACAAGGAAAGCCAACATTTTGGCCTTAGACTTCCAAGCTCAATTAAGACTCAGGACATATGAGAACTTGTACTGTAATGTCACATAACTCAGTATTGTCCCAACTTTTCTAATGAAGGAGAATATGGGGCCAAAGAGGAAAGTGATCGATGATGTAGAGTGTACCTAAAGATAATCATATGGAGAGAAAACATTCCCTCAGGCTTTCACAGAGAGCACATTGTCCAAGCAATATGACTCATCCAAAGGGTGACACTGATAAATGATCTACAATCTGAGGTACAGGACCTCAGGATAAATCCTGAGGGGATTTGACTGACCTTATAAGATCCAAAAGCTACGTCTCTTGTTGCATAGGTTTTTGCTTTATCTTGGTCTTAACTATACAGCAGAAAAGTATAAAAACAAAGTATAAGAATTGAAGCCATGGTGTTATGTTGGGCTGTGGGAGACTCAGATTAACAATTTCTAACATTGCCAGTCAAGTGTAAGACCCAGTACTGTTGTGGACTGCTGGACTCTTTTGGAATGTTTTGCTGAGTTAACACACCTATAATATTCAAATGACAGAACTAAACAAAAAAAGGGGATATAGATGAATGTCCATTTTTTATCTGTGTATTCCGAATGGTTAGGATAGATATATAGCTACATTCTCTTAATGAATAGAGGGATTTCTTCTAATAGTGTTTGTAAATAGGATATTATGTCTGCATCTTGTACAACAAATAACTACTAGGAAGAGAATATGCAATGTGTTAATTATTGAAACTGTCCTACCAATTTGATTTGAAACTGTCTCATTGCTATTTGTTTCTCAATAAAATTATGGGAAAAATAAAATATTTTTTTAAAAATTAAATAATGAAAAAAGATTACATCATTCAATCTCATACCTTTAAGCACCATCTTCTCACTGATGTCTCCCAAAGTATGTCTCTGGCTCCAGAGCTTCCCTAGAATTCCAAATTTATTTACCTATTCCCAGCTCAATATTCCTATTTCACATCTAAAAGGAATCAACTCATCACATCCAAAACTATAGTCTTTTTGGGCTAGGGAGATAGTTAAGCAGTCAAAGAGCCTCCCTGGCATGTGCAAGGACCTAGGTTCAATCCCTGGTAAAGCACCATCCCAGCCAATGAAATATCTAATCCCAGCACAGGGAGGCTGAAACAGGAGGATCACTACAAGCCTGAGCTGCATAGCAAGACACTGTACCAAATGAATAAATAAACAAATAAATAAATAAAGATTTTTTTAAAATTATAAAACAAAAAACTGCACTCTTTCCCTCCCCAGATTACCCAACCTGAGTCTCTATCTATGATGCAAATGGAAACTGCATTCATCCCATGATGCTCAGGCCCAGTGTGTACACCAACTTTACCTCCATTATCATGTTCTCTACATCACCAGTAGTCAGAACTAGTCTGTCTACTTTTCTCCACCTTCATCCCCCATCCTGATGCAAGTCAACACCAAGGTTCATATGGATGAAAGAAAGCTTCCAAGCAGGCAGCCCGTGTTCCACTCCTGCCTTCCCACTGCTTGTGATCTATATGGCAGCACGAGGGTCAGGATTCCCTGTTAACTTTGCACTGCATATAAAATGCATCTAAATTCCTTTCTTCAGCTAAAGCCCTGCTTGAATTCTTTATCTCTCCCTCCAACCAGTCTTCAATTGACCAGCCTGCTAGTCTTCAACATGGCCTTTTCTCACTTCTCACATTCTTCCTTCTGCTCAGGAAATTCCATCCTGAGAGCTTTGAGTGTGCAGCCCCTCACCTCGCTTGGGTTTTTGATATGTTAAGTCCCCAGATGGGCGTTTTTTGGGCTATTACCTAAGGCAACATTCCTGCTCCACTCTATACTACATCATTTACTTCTTCACTCTCATCTTACTTGACACTGTTTTCCTCATAATACTTGTCTACTTGCACATTTGTTATGAACCATGTTGATTATCTCAACAGATAAGGTACTCTGTCTTAGTCATTGTTCTGTCTTCCACATCTAAAAGAGAATCCAACATTTAGAATTTAATTGCTATATGGTAATGAGGAAATTTTTATTGATCATTCCCTTTTTGGCTTTAGAATTTAAAACTAAATTTACGACACTAGAAAACAAAAGAGTAGACACAAAACGTTCGCTGTCATAGTTGTTGCTGCGCAACCAGTTGTAGCTCCAGTGACCAAATAGAAGAGATTTCCTAGCACATTTCTCAAATAGAACTTACCTACTGACTTAGAAACTTGTGTATGGAGCAAGACTTCAAGTAACACTGAAGGAATGAGACAACATAACGGTTTCAAATTCAAGACTTTTCCTAATAAGGTAGTAATTGCTATTTCTCAACATGAGATTCGAGTTTTTCTAACATCACTACTTGTGGCTGTATGCTTCTAGTAGAGAAAGATTGCCTGGTTTACTATTTTAACTCAGTCACTTACTATGGTTCTCTAGGACACCATTTTCTCAGGAAATGTCATAATGTTTTTTAAAACAATTAATACCTTGGGTGTATGTTATGAGGTAGGGAAAAAGAAGAATCATTAACTTACGGTGTTCAGCTTAGTACAGTTTGTGTATGATTTTTTTCAGTTTTAGCAATAAAATCCAAATGTTTTATACAGCTTCTAAGTCCCAAACAAACCAAGATCATCTTATAACTATTATTCAGAATTTTTTTTCAGCTTGAGGAATGGGGTAAAACCTAAATAATGGACTCACGTAGCGAGATGAAAAAAAAATATGGGTAGAAACCTGCAGAGTTCTGGAATTATGATTTCTTTTCTGAGGTACCTGGTAGGCATCCAATTGTTCTCATTAGTAAATGAGACCAATTTTAGAGATAGCAATTTTGAGTGATAGAACTCAATAATATTACCAGGCAGTGAGCATGACATGGCATCTTTTTAAAAGTTTTTCACTAAGAGAAGTTTTTTAAAGTAGCTGGCTGAACACACACCTTGAGACAGCTGTGATGTGATGATCCTGATGTACTGCAGTAAGCCCCAGGTGATCAGAAGAGCTGCCTCTTTAAAGTACAGTAAAAGACCTTTTGCATTTTAAAAAAGAGATCTTCAAGGTCAGCACCCCAAGTTTTAGTTTTGTACCCAATCATATCACACAATTTTCTAAATTAAAAAATCAATGGTTTCTAATCCAAATGGTCTCTAGCTATAAAACTGTGATACAGTCCCTCTCAATCTATCAGTAAGATACCTATAAAGACAGTTTTTCTAAGAGAAACAAAAGAAGAAAGAAAGAAAAAAGGAAAATAAATTCCCCATGACTCTGCAAAGAAAGACTACTGGAAAACAAAAACAGAATATGAAGAATATGAGAGGAATAAACACTAATTATTAGGCAGATAGAACTATTGTAGGAAACTTTCACATAGCACAACCAAATTTGCCCTAGGAAAGAGATAATTTGATTGCTACAAACTATTTCTTCAAACTTCAGAATAAAGACAGCGGAGTGAAAGCAGGCTTTTACTTTTGCTCTCTTTTGAAACTACAGGATGGAGACCAAAGAACAAAAGTAAAGAAGGACGAAAGAACAAAACATCAGGACAAACTTAAACCATAAGAGTAAGTTATCACAAAACAACTTTCTTGGCTCTGCCAACAGACAGTAGAGAAATCTCAGAAACAGCCAATATATACCATGAATGTTAATTAGCACTTAATTATCTTTAGTGTTGGTAGCACCAGTGCCTCCATGTAGGGGTGGAGTTGAGGCTATAAATGAAAGGTGTCAGATATAAGTTTATTTTGGGAGCTTCTCTGTCTATCCTGTCATTATCCCAGGGAGTTGGGTTTCTTTCCTTGCCCAATTCAGCTGGATGAGGGCAGCAGTATACTCTAATGATAGATACTATGAATGGAAGTCATCAGATAACACAGCTATTGTCTTACTCAACAACATCATTTAAAACTTTCAGACAATAGGGTCTTATGGGCATTATTGAACAAATAATACAACATAGGACAGTTTTCTGTTTTAGTGGTGGTTTTAGAGAAGATTCATAGGGATCTTAATAGTATGGGGGCTATTTGCAAGAAATTTGTCCTTGAAGCTTGTATCTATATCAGCACCGGATTTTAGAACTTATGGCTGATTTTGATCTTATATTCAAGTTAACTGTTTTTTGGTCTGTTTTATACCCTGTGCATATCTTGGATTCATCCCTTAGTCAATGTAGTTTGGTCATTTGGTGGTTGAGTTGAGCACAGTTGAGGAGAAATCCATGGCTTGACAATCTGGGTGGCCATAGAACAGATCTGTGCAGGGTATTGAGTCAAAGCTGACTGTTCCAGGATTTCTCAGCCTGGAAGGACTTGGTGAACCAGTTGTGACTTTGGTCTTTTTGCTGTTCTAACTGGGTGGGAGAGTCTGAGTCTTATGACCCTGTTTCCATCCATCATCGTTTTCCCACCTGAATGCCAGCAGTTGGTTTTACTTGCCTTGAGTTGGAAACAGTGTGTATTTACACCTGTAAATTTATTCATTCTTTTAATTTATGTGAGGATATTTTGAACTGACCTCCTTAAGATGACAAATTTTGTTTTCTACAGTGAGAATATTGGGCCCCAGCAACACATCATTGTGTAAGGAGAAATAAAGTGCTGCAGTACACAAAAACAAAAAATGTGAAGCAGTGTCTAGGTAGACACTTTGAGATTGTGTAGATAACTTATTCTCCAGTGTTTTCTTTAAAAACTACTACCAGCTTGTGTCATTCCCACCTGGGTAATATTGTTATTCCTAGATGAATCCTGGCCATTCTTTAATGTAATACTTTCTATTTATTGATTTTCTGGCAATCTGATGAAAAAACACTGTCTCCTTGAGTTTTAATTTCAATCTAAACTGATATTAGCATCAATAAATAAACCGTTTTTGTTCTTAAAAAAAATAGTATGGGGGCTAGACAATTATATGGGGTTTGAAATGTTGGAGTTACTACTAAATTAGTGATATTACAGAACACAGGCAATCATCACAGAACACAGACACTCTACAAGCCAGCTCTGAAGTTTCCCATTAGTCTTTCACTATTAGATCAGGTTGGTTATTGTACACTTTAAATATTTATGGTAATAAGATAGAAGCTAGAGATGGATACTAAGAGGAGGTCAGAAAATATTGGAACTTTGGGTGCTTAGTCATCTATAAAACCTGTTAAGAGCTTCTAAAAAAAGAAAGAAAGAAAGAAAGAAAGAAAAGTGAATTTTGAATTAAAGGATAGTGAATATTGTGTTTTCACAAAACATCTTAAAGCCAGTAAGCTTCCCAAAGCATGCATGACCAGATTTTTCTCCAATGACTTTTTTATATATTATGAGCCTTATATGCCATAAACTAAATATATCAAGTTATATCACAAAAAGGTTAACAAGAACAAGTTCAGTGCTATAGAAAGAATAAGAGAATTCACTGTCCTAACTTACTTTGTCTAAAGAAAGAATTTAAGGTACATTGGATGATGAACGTGTTCAATTGTGAACTCAACATGATGAATCTTTAAAAATTGCTAAAGCAATATTCAGCAGCAGCCCACAATTTTAAATACTCTTACTTTTTTAAGAGAAAGAATAATTTTAACACAAGAATTTGTGTAGAAAATTTAACCCCAAACAGAAAGGAGGACATTATAATGATAAATATCAAATAGTGATAAAATATTAAAGTGAAAGAGTATAAATACTTTTTGAAAATTTCAAGATCATGGTTCCTTTAAAATGAATAAATAAGGAAATATGTAGAGAGGGTGAATCACAAAAACTATTTTTAAAATTAATGGATAATAAATAAATGGGGTAAAGCAAAGATTAGGAAATCATTTCTAATGATTTCAATGAAGATTAATCCCAGAAGGCAGTTTCAACAAGTTTGAGCATTTGACTCCTAGTAATTTCCAACCCCTACAAACAATAAGAGAATTAGATTCACATAATGGAAAATTCTATACCGCAGCCACTATAGTGGGGGCAAGAATGACTGGGCCCAAGTATAAGGAAAACTAAAGCCTAAGATGGGTATACTTTCATTCTGGCTGGGGATAGGGAATGCCAGTCACTAAATCTAACTGCAATATTTTGCTGTTCAAGCACACCTTATAGGTCTCAATATAAACAACTAATAAGCTAGATGTGATGTCACATGCCTGTAATCCTAGCACTCAGAAGGCTGAGGCAGGAAGATCATAGCACATTTGAGGACAGTTTGGGCCACAGAGAGAGACCCTATCTCAAGAAACCTAAATAAACAGACAAACCAACAAACCAAGGTCAATGTTGGCTGGTGTAAGTAACTGATATGATTAAGGTCAATGTTGGCACACAGCCACTATTATTTAGAACCTTATAGGTAGGTGGACTGCCAAAAGGGTTCGGGGGGTAGGAGCCTGAGGAGTGCCATACAAACAGATATTGCTGAACTGCACCTAAAAGTAGATATGGCTCCGAGTCTCTTCTTTGGGCTTCCAGAATCTCCATCTGAATGGTGCCAAGACACCAGAGGTGCAAGACATAGCAACAAAGTGGACCATTTTTTCTGTACACTTAGTCCACATTTTATTGTCAAAATTGTGTGCTCTGGCATGAGCTGCATCCAAGCTGAAGAATGAGCTTCTTTTTCTTTACACACAGGTACTATTTTCTATGCTCAGCACTAACCTTAAGTAGATACCTTTTTTCCAATTATCAAAAATTCACTATACTGGCAGGTAGGGACCGCACTACTGGACCTCACAAGCCACAGCCTGGCTCTCTGCCTCTGCCATTTTGGCCCTGTCTAAGGCAGCTTTCGTTACAAATAGGCTGTCTAGATAGTGCCCAAGATGACAATAGATAAAACTTGCTTTGTCCTTCATACATGAAATTCAAAAAATACATATAGCATTTTCATAGTGATTCAATTTGAAATCCCTTTCCCAGTACTCACTGGCTAAAGTTGAACCTACTAGCTGCTTGGAAACACAGTCTTGAATCATTAAGACTCAGAGCTGGGGAAAGTGGTACTGGACACTTAGGATGCTCTAACCAAACATGCATTTGAGAATTATAAATAAGCAAGTCTTTCATACAACCCTTCCCTTTCCTTCCATTAGGCCTTAAAATCATTATCACTTAATGTTACATTTGCAAGCCACTTTTCTGACTAGGTATTCCACTTATACTGAATGAGAGAATCAGATAAAATATCTTGCAAAGTAATGCTTTACAATACAGCTGTGAACAGATTCAAAGATTCTTGAAAAAAACATAGTTACACACAAACACACACACACACACACACACACACACACACACACACAGAGGCAATCTTGGTTCTCACTTTTGTCAGGTATGAAAAGTTAAGTTTTATGTTTTTATTTTTTCTTTGTTTTCATTTTATGTATTTGGTACAGGGTCTTACTGCACAAGTTGGACTCGTAGTGATCTTCCAGTTTTCAATCTCCAGCTGTGGGATTACAGGCATGTGCCACTATGCCCAGATTCTTTCTTGGGCTGAGAAAGCCCTGGGGGCAGGGCCAGCTTGGCATGTGGGACCAGAGATCAAACCCTGGTCCCTGCACTTGCCAAAGCAGGCACTTACCTCCCTGAGCTATCTCAACAGCCCTTATATTCTTGTTTTGCTTGGTTTAGCTTTTCCTTCATCTAGAAATATAATGTAACCAACTTCTACTGCAAAGAAACAAAACTTTGCTAAGATAATTTCATTAAATTAAAATTTATGGGGTTTGTTTCAGTTGAATTTCATTTTTTATCCTAAAAAATCTTGTTTTTGTGTTTCACATGGTTAATTCAAGGTTTTTGGCAGTTTAAAGAATATCTGGACCAATCTCAAGATTGATTGTTTTGGAAAAAGCAGTAATTATCACTCTACAATAATATCACTTTGTTTTCCAACTTTTTATTTTAATTTCTGTGCCAGTATAGGAAGAAATGATAAAACTGGTCATCCCCATAATGAATCCTTGCTAAGTGGTATTATTTTTAATATGATGCAAAAAAAATGAAGTCAAGAGGCCAGCCCTACTTCTAAATAAAGCAAAGTTTGGAAAGAAGCTCCCTTTGGTTCTATATATAAGGTTCTAGAGTTCATTACAATCCAAAATTTAGCATAGTGATCTCATATAGTTTTGGGGAAAAGTCTTCAAAGTCAATTCAATAAGGCAGGAACCACTTCCCAATTAATAAGAAAGAGTCATATTGTGTTGTGTTGTGTTGTGTGTATGTGTGTATGTGTGAGGGAGAGACAGACAGAGACAGAGGCAGACAAAGAGACAGAGACAGAGACAGAGAGGAATATAATATGAGAGAGAACTGAGGAAGTATTTTAGTCAAAAAGTCCAAAAATAAGTTCTTGCATTGTCGAATTATTAAGATATATAGTGTTGCTGTTTCAGTTTATCATTTACACAGTATCTTTATCACTTGTATTTTTTTTGTTTTAATTCTAATTTGTACACTTTTAAAAAATAAATAAATAAATAAAATTGAAGATAATTAAGACAGGAGACAGTTTACAGTACATATTTTTCTACAAATATTTGGATGATATCAGAAATTATGTCATGAAAGAAAGGGGCTCATTCCTGAAAATAAGCACCAAGAGTCTGATAATATTGAACAAATATGGCCTTGATAATGCACATGTGAAGAAGCTACATAATGTCCCAAATGACTTTCTATCAAAAGCTCCTGCAAGACCAAAATTAGAGAAAAAGGAGGGCTGCAAGGAAAGCCAACATTTTGGCCCTAGCCTTCCAAGGTCAATTAAGACTCAGGACATATGAGAACTTGTACTGTAACGTCATGTACCTCGGTAGTGTCCCAAATTTTCTGATCAAGAAGATTATGAGGCCAAAGAGGAAAGTGATCGATGACATAGAGTGGGCCTAAGGAGAGTCACATGGGGAGAAGATACTCTCTCACGCTTTCACAGAGAGCACATTGGCCAAGCAATGGCCATGACTCATCCACATGGCTGACACTGACAAAGGTTCTACAACCTGAGGTACAGGATCTCAGGATACATCCTGAGGACATTTCCCTGATCTTATCAGATCCAAAAGCTACAACTCTTGTTGCATAGGTCCTGCCTTACCTGGTCTTGGTCATCCAGCAGAAAAGTACAAAAATGAAGTATATGAAGTAAAGCCATGCTGTTATGTTGAGCTGTAGGGGACTCAGGTCAACAATTTCTGACATTGCCAGTGAAGCAGAAGCCCCAATACAATTATGGACTACTGGACTCTTTTAGAATATTTTGCTGAGTTAACACACCTATAATGTTCAAACAACGGAAATCAAAAAAAAAAAAAGGATACAGATGAATGTCCATTTTGTATCTGTTTATTCAAAGTGGTTAAGATAGATATATAGTTACATTCTCTTAATGAATAGAGGGATTTGTTCTAATAGTGTTTGTAAATAAGATACCAAGTCTTCATCTTGTACAGCAATTAACCACTAGGAAGAATGTATGCAATGTGTTAATTATTGAATCTGTCCTACCAATTTGGATTGAAACTGCCTCATTGCTATTTCTTTCTCAATAAAATAATGGGGGAAAAAAGCTCCTGCAAAAATGGCAAAATCTATGATATAAATCAATTAAAATCTATCCATGGGATCAGACTCACTCTCAAATTCAGCACATTCTGGGTGGTTGGCACACTCACCCTGCCAGAGTTTCAAGGGGCTTCCAGAGTGTGTTCCTTTTGTCTACACCCCATGGATGACATTTACACTTTCACTGCATATATGGCTGATGCAAAAGCAGTTTCCATGAACAGCATCACAAACCTCAGCTCAAGACTGCATGCAAATCAGGGAACTGTGCTTTACAAAGAGAGAAGAAGAGACTTTGAGAATGTTTTTTGCCCCTGGATCATGCAGCTTGTATCAGAGAGAGTCAGAACCGCTTCTCATGTTCGTTAGTTTATAATGGAAATCGTAGAACTTTGTGTGTCTCATTTACAGCATTTATCTTCTTTTTTTCATTTATCTTCTTACTGGTGCTTTATATTAATGCATGAAAGAGCCATCTTCCAGAAAGGCAGGTCCCTAACCACATTCATGTTTAGACTTCACTCCGTCATGCATGAGGGCACCTGGGAGACCGGGGCAGTAGGAGGACGTTTGGTTATTTTAACATTTAAATGGTCACGATAACATCATATCGACCATGCTGCCTTGCTAAATAAGAGAATGAGAACATGCATCATCATGATATTGAATGTTTGGTGCACTGAGATTTTCTAAGAAATCTTAGAAACTGGTTTACTGGATAGCTTATTTCAGTTTCCTTCTCCCCTATGCTGTTTTCCTTTCTTCTCCACCCCTCAGCTCCATTCCTCAAGCAGCCTTTTTCCTTCAACTAAAAAAAGGCTGTGAAGTAGGCTGATGGTATTGAAGAAATGTCTCCACTTTTAACATCTTGACTTTAACACAGATTTTCTTTCTGGGCGCTGTCTCTGCCCAGTTTCTGTAGGCTATCTTTGCCTAATTTTTATTGTAGTAATTAAAAGAACTTCCTCCAGCTCTGCAAATAAATCACCCTACATTTGCTTTTATTTATACAGGTCTCTTCTACATGATGGGTAGAGGCACAGTTATTTACATAAGTGTATAATGACTCCTTTTCCACACAAATATCCCTGGCTTTCTACCTCCTCAATGAAGCCTGAAAACCTCCAGACAGATTACATCAATGCTGCATCAGACTTTCATTGTCCAGGCAACAGACAATAAGCTGAATGGATCCAAAAGAAAATCACTACCTGCTGATAGCCAGGGTAGATGTCACTTACCAGATGTCTGGACTTCATTGTTGCTAACTTGTTTAATTTCTGCACCCAGCAATGAAACTGTTTTGATCCTTCAAAGCAGAATGTGCTCTGTACCAATTGATTCCAAATGGCCTCTCTTTAGATTGAATTTTTATTTTATTTGGTTGAATGGTTTTGTTTCATTTAAACCTGTATTTATGTGAAAAATTCAAAGAGTGCATTTCAATTTGCATTTCAAAACAAAGAATCTTCATGTTTATAAAATCACTTTTGAGTTGCAATTACAATTATTTGTCTCTAGAATACACAACATATAATTGGGTCAACACTGTTAATGAAGGACTAGTGTTATTGTTAATGAGCTACTAGTGATACTTTCAGTGTTTCATCCCCAGCAGGTGGTAAATACAGTATGTTAAGATAGATAATTATACTAATGTTTCAAATATCAACAGACCAAAGAAATCATTAAAAACATGTAACTAAGAGGTTAGGAGGGACAAACACACTAAGTGAACTCTACTTTTACCCAAAGAGTGTAAGTCTCTCCTTCACAGAAATTATATTGTGTATCAGTGTGTACTTTAGTCAATTCATAGTTCATCAAAATGGAAAACAAAGGAGTATGACTAATTATAGCTATTTGGGGGATTCTATCAACATGGGCAATAGAAATCATTAATTTTTTTAAGCTTGAAATGCTTAACTTTGAGGAGTAAGCTTCATGCAAGTATTTAACAAGACCTTTACTTTCCATACTGATAAAGTCATTATGTGAAACAGTCAAATTAATAAAACAATCTGCTAACAGTATACAAGTTTACAAAATCACTAGAAAGGCAGGATGCATGTACATGAAATAGGTGGCGAGAAACAGAAACCAAATATAGTGGAGACAATATGGAATTTGAAAGTAAGAAAATGTGGGCAGGACTAGTTTGAAGTCTTTATAGCAAAGCAAGTTTGTATCAGTTAGAAATGCAATTACAGAAGGCCTAATTAACAGTGGCTTTAATGATGAAAACATTTAAATCTTTCACATAAAGAAGTGTGAACTTAAGAAATTCAGTGTTTGGAGTAGGAGTCAGTGGCATTATCAGAGACCAAAATGCTTTCTGTCTTTCCTCTCTGTTATCTTCAGAGTAATATATAATGGCTGGTAACCACATGACTGGTAGAGTTCTGCATGGCACAACATCTACAAGAACTTATCCACAACATTCCCTAAAGAAAGAGAATAGGAAAAAAGGAAACTTCTTTGTTCTAAGCCCTTCTGAGAAAGTTCATTGGCATGAACTTGTGCAATCAATGTTCAACATGTAAAGCAGAGGCCAATAAAGACCTATAAATCAGAATTGTAATGAAAAGCTTAGACCAGTCATGGACAACTGAGAGGCATCTGGGGGACTCTGCATCTGTAGAAAATAAAGCCAAAGGAGAACTCCAGGTATCAATTAAAAAGCAGACAAGAAGAGTTGAGTAATTAGTAGAAAATTCAGGCAGTGGTCCCATTCCCAGACCATCATCTCCATAGGAAAAATGAATACCAGAGAGTGGCAGTTGGAGGCTAGAGAAAGAAGAAAGCAGAAAATAATCTACAATCAAAGTTCAAAACGTTAGATCATTCACATGAGGAAATATGGGTGAGGAAAGGCACCATGGCTTCAGGTGGGTTTTGCTAATTGCCCCTTGGTTAGCAATCTGTTTTGTCACTAAGTGTTTGCTATACTCTCAGATGAGAATTATAAAATAATTCAGAACACTAAATGTGATATTTAACATGAATTTTCCTACATGGCTAGATTCTGTCAGAAAATCATAGAACTTTGGCTCTGTAAACATCACAAGACCCACACCTATAGGTTCATAAGAATTCCAAAGAATCTTTCAGAAATACATATTACCAAGGGGCAGGGGAGATGGCTCAGCTGAATAAGCACTTCCCTGGCAAGCACAAGGGCCTGAGTTCAATCCCCAGTTCTGCCAAAAAAGAAAAAAGAAATACATATTACTGAACCCTACACTAAATTTTCAGAACCAAAAATTCATGATTTAGGGATCCTAAAAGTTACCCAAAATTCTCTTAAGACCATGAAAGGCAACAAATTGATACTGAGGAAGTCATATTTCTTGCTACTACAACTTGCAAATAATCACAAACCAAAGTGGATTATAACAAGGATCTATTTCTCATTCTTGTTATACAATAGTTGTGAGTTGATTGGTTATATGGCCGTGCATGCATGTATCTTTCCATCCTAAGGAATAAAATTAAATTCACTATTTCTCAACCTTTGTCAATACCTGCTTATTGGATGAAAGTGCCTGCTTAGGCAGATGCAGGGGCTGGGGTTTCAATCACCTTCTTGCCAT
The DNA here is from genome assembly GCF_000260255.1 of Octodon degus. Classification (NCBI taxonomy): domain Eukaryota; kingdom Metazoa; phylum Chordata; class Mammalia; order Rodentia; family Octodontidae; genus Octodon; species Octodon degus. The sequence continues at coordinate 29,098,060 of NW_004524579.1, read as the reverse complement.
GCTGACCCCACCCCCAGGATGCACTGAAAGGGAATGAGATTGGGCGTGGAGGTGTGCCTGTAATCCCAGCACCTGGGAGGCTGAAAACAGGAGGATCACTACAAGTCCAGTCTGTGTAGTGAGACCCTGTAGACCCTGTACTAGATACATAAAAAACCTGCTTATATTAAGGCATGTATTATTCTATATTCTACATACAAAGCCTCCCACCCCAAGAATCATATTTATCACATTGTGGGCAATATCATCATTGAGAATGCATGATCTGGGCTGCAGAATCAGTCCCTTCCTCATCTTATACAAGTGGGAAAATGTGTTAGGTAAAACTTTTGGATCCTCTTAGAAATTCTGCATGGTCATGGCCCATATCTTATCAGCTCATATTCAATTGGCCCAATCAAGTCATAGGACCAAACCTGGTGTCAAGATGGTCAGTCATTGTTCTTATTAGAAAGTAATGAATGTTACATGGTAAGTTTTATGGAGGGCAGAGAGTAACTGGAATTCAAGCTACCATCCACTGTATCCTCAACTATACACGGTAACCTCAACCATACACTGTATCCTCACTGTATCCTTGTTGTTTGAAACAAAAAAAAAATTAAGGTCTATGCTCCTAATCATTACCATCATCCTTATATCCACAGGTATCCACATCAAGAACCATAATCAGAGTTGAGCTATAGCTTAGAATTTTATACTGTAAAGGAAAACACCAAAACTAAAAAGGGTTATGCCTCAATTACCTTTCTCTCACTGCTGGGATAAAATACCTGATGCCCAAAATTAAGGAAGGAAAAGTTTATTTAGCTCACAGTTTGTGAAGGTCTCAGTCCATAGACAGAGTGGTTCGCGTCAGAAGGCAATAGTTCGTGGTGGCGGAAGACAGCAAGAACCAAAATGAAGGAGCAGTACTGGAGCAGCAGAGGCAGAACACAAGCTTCGCTCCTGTATCTAAATTGCATTCGAACTACTAGCCATAGGCTGAGTAATCACGAAGTCTAGAGGGCCACCCCAGAGACTACATGAGGCTTTGCAGGGACGCCCAGATGCAAACCATAACATATTAATACCAAAACCTCAAATTTAATTAAAAAGGTAACAGGTAAAGTTTGAGATTATGTTACAACAGAGTGAAGAAAGATTAGAATGTTAGAACTAGAAGTTACCATAAAATGTAAGTTAAACAATCATAGGAGAAATGACAAGGTACCCTTTTATCCATTTGCAAAATAGTTATTATTCTCTACCTATGTGCTAATAGCTAAATTCATGATTAAATGAGAAAACACAGAATTATCAGCAACACCTGTCCTCTATTCAGAGTATACCTTAATTTAAGAAAGATAAGCTTTTTCTTTAAAAAATACAGAAATTTTCAAAATTGTAGAACTATTTCTACATATAAAATCATCACTAACCCCTTAAGACATCCAAACAACAAAATAACATCTGTTTTTATTTTTTGTTTGTTTGGCCTCTAACATTGGAACCATATGATAAAATGTGTGCAGAGTTGTTAGTTTGTTGATCCTAATCAATCTCTTTTATAGTTGGTTTTCAGTCATGGATTGCTACAACCACTGCTGTCTACAAAAAAATTTTTGAGAACACATAAATATCCATATTCTTCAGTCCTTCCTGAGTGCTTCTAAAGTATGAAATTCTGCAAAGTCGCAAGGATCCTTACTAGAAATTAATGGATTCTGATATTAAATGAAAGATATCACAAACAAATATGTCAGAAGGATAAGGGAGCAAGCCCTTTCTAGACCTTGAGCTACTGTTCTTATGCCACAACATTGCAAATGTTCTCTTTCTCTTCAATGTCCTAACTCTTGACTAAAGCAATGTAAATGTCTAAAAATTGGTTTATGTGTCATTAGAACAATATCTGCACTGAACAAGAACACTTTTAATTGATCTTTAAGTGTTAATGTTATTAATTTTAGCAACAAAAAAATCACTAAAATGAACTGATAAAATATGCAAGCTTAAATACTATAGTGTCCCTCATTTCAGTCAGTCAAAGTGCCAAGAGCTCCATTGAGGAGACTAGGGGAAGATCTCCTGCAAATGGGAAGGGATCTAAGAGAGAAGCAGGGGAAGGGAAATAAGAAAAACAAGGATATACTATGTATTGGAACCCCACAGCCTCAATGAATGCAAACGTTGTATATCATAAACATGAGCTAAGATTAACAATATCACCATGAATGAAAATGGAAGAAGAGGATTTAGAGGAGGAGGGAGGTGGAAGGGAAGTAGAAGGAGATTTTTTTAAAAACTGCATTATGTACTAAGATGATTGTAAAGTGTATGTCCTCACAATGTGTACTGCTTTTAAAAATGAGTTGATAATGATAGATTCATGAATAAATCATCTCAGTGTTCACCTTCTTTGAGACAGAGAGTATAGAGTATATGAAATATCTCGACACTAAAAAAAAAAGCCTACCAAGCACCAATCAACACTGTGAGCAATGGCCAAATTTACCCACCACAATCCTCTGTCTTCTAAGTTTACCTTGAATTTAGGCAGTGTTTTCTGTTCTTATACTTACCACCTAATTCCAGCCACTATCATCTACTTAGATTCACAATACTTACAGGAAAATTAAAATGTTTTCTGTCTCTACTCTCTCCTCATTCTGCACAAATCTCTCCACAGTAGCCAAAGAGATCTTCCAAAAAATCTAAATTTATTCCTGTCTGTTCCTTTACCACCTCCTCAAAACAATTTAACAAGTTCTACTAATGTCAAGGCAAAAGAAAAAGTTCTTAGCATGACTTGTAAGGCATATGGTGATTTTTGTCCCTGCCTACTTTTCTACTGTTATCTCCCACCATTCTGCTTCTTACCCTCATTTAAAATCAAAGTAAGAATTTCTCTGTCCATGTTCAGTGCATTTAACTTATTCCAGATTCCCCCACAGATAAACACCCTCAATAAGTTACCAAGCTAACATCTGTGTTGTTTCACTATTTTCATTGCAGAACATCATACCTGGCTTGTAATTTTTTAAATAAGTTTCACTTATGAATGAATATTTGTTAAATAAAAAAGTGCTGGCTATCACAAATTGTGCTGCTATAAACATAGGCACACATATGTCCCTATGATATGATGTTTTCAGATCCTCTAGGAAAATTCCCAGTGGAGAAATAGCTGGTTCAAATAGGATTTCCAGTCCAACTTTTCTAAGGAGTCTCCACACTGATTCTCATAACGGTTGCACCAGTC
>NW_004524579.1:29053580-29093699 GCF_000260255.1 Octodon degus | reverse complement strand
GTAACTCAGTAGTGTCCCAAATTTTCTGATCAAGGAGATTATGGGGCCAAAGAGGAAAGTGATCAATGATGTAGAATGTGCCTAAGGAGAGTCACATGGAGAGAAAACATTCTCTCAGGCTTTCACAGTGAGCACATTGGTCAAGCAATGGCTGTAACTCATTCACATGGCGGACACTAACAAAGCATCTACAATCTGAGATACAGGATCTCAGGATAAATCCTGAGCAGATTTCACTGACCTTATCAGATCCAAAAGTTACAACTCTTGTTGCTTAAGTCTTGCTTTATCTTGATCTTAACCATCCAGCAGAAAAGTATAAAAACTAAGTGTAAGAAGTAAAGCCATGCTGTTATGTTGAGCCATAGGGGACTCAGGTCAACAATTTGTCCCAATACTATTATGGACTACTGGACTCTTTTAGAATATTTTGCTGAGTTAACACACCTATTGAATATTAATTCAAATAATGGAAATAAAAAAAAGGGATACAGACGTATGCCCATTTTGTATGTGTGTATTCAAAATGGTTAGGATAGATATATAGTTACATTCTCTTAATGAATAGAGGGATTTGTTCTAATAGACATTGCAAATAGGATATCATGTCCACATCTTGTACAGTAAATGACCACTAGGAAGAATGTATGCAATGTGTTAATTATTGAAACTGTCCTACCAATGTGGTTTGAAACTGTCTCATTGCTATTTGTTTATCAATAAAATTATGAAAAAAATATTAAAAAGTTCTGGAAGCTTTGTGTTCTAGCCAGGAAGAACAGTAGGCAAGCCTGCCCTATATCAGTAAGCAGAAATACAATGTACAGCCTGGTAATGGCTGGGAGTTACACAGTGCAATCCAACCTAAAGAGGTGAAAACAAGTGAAAGTGAGTCTATAATAGAGGCATCGGCTGTTCAATAACAGTGGTGACCTGAAGCAAAGGACTAAAAAAAGGACTCTGACAAAATTAAACCAAAAAAGGGGATACAATTGAAGGACTATTTTGTTTCTGTATATTCAAAATAGGATAGATGTACAGCTACTTTCTCTTAATTCAATGAATGGAAAGATTTGTACTAATATTGTTTGTGGACAGGATATCATGTCTGCATCTTATACTATGAATAACCACTAAGAAGACAACATGCAATGTATTAATTATTGAAACTGTCCCTATAATAGGTTTTGAAACTGTCTCATTGCTATTTCTTTCTCAATAAAATTATTTTTTTAAAGGAGGAATTTGTCAACATGCTCCAGTGAGCTAGGCGGAGGATTCCAATAGAGCTGGACGCCTTGGAGATGAAGCTGAGTGAACTCACTGTCTGCAGTGCCTGATTCCATAATGGGTATTGTCTTGTAGGTTTCAAATCACATTTGAGTCAAACATTCTCCTCTGATGCCACCACTATTTCTTTCCTTCAGTGTCTATTAAAACAAGGCATTTTAGAGCAAGACAAAGCTTTACATGCAAAATATATCCTGTACTGAAATCCTACTAGAAAAACAAGCAAACGAACTTAATGGCTCTGAAGTTTTGATTTAAATTAGCTATCAGATTCATCAATGGTGGATGAATTGGTAGGCTTACCATTAGATATCTATCTATACTTAACGGTTGGATTTGTAAAACTTGTTCTCTGACCAATGGGCTATTTACATAAATTTCTTGACCTCTGTTTCCTCATTCATAAAATGAACCTCTTTGGTATCCATTTAACAAGCATAATGTTTGTGTGGAAACATGCCATATCTTAGGCTGCTATAGCAGGATACCAGAGACTGCATGATTTAAATAACAGACGTTTCTTTCTCATACTTCTGCAGACTGAAAGGTTCAAGACCAGAGTGCCCGCAGCTGGGTTTCTGACCTACACACAGGAAGCCTTATAGTCTTCTCATTGTATCTTTACATGGCAAAAAGAAAGGGAAGAGTAAGAACTTGCACATTCTGGCTTCTTCCTTTGCTATGAAAACACAGATCCCACACATGACCTCGACCCTCATGACCTCATCTACACATAATTAGTTCCCTAAGGCTCTTCTGCAAATCTCATCACTTTGAGGGTTAGGACTCTAACATAGGAATTGAGGGAGGGAAGATGCAAAAACTCAGCTCACAGCAGCACATACACATGTGAAAGCACCTAGCTCAGTAGGTGACAAAGCAATGGTCCCCCCCCACTCCATCCTTCTGGAGTCTAACACCATCTAGTTACAGCCAGGGAATGGACTGGAAGAAATTCTGCCATGCAACAGGGAGCATTGCTTGGGGAGGAGAACCCTGGAAGAAATGTACGGTGCTTGTCACCACACTTGTCACATTCAGGAGATGCTCTATGTGACTGATGATGAGCATTTGAGCTTATAATTCTCATTTCTTCACTAGACCAGAACTAGCTTGCCAATGATTATCAGATGAGTTCTTAACAAAATCTTTACTGCCCTTCATTCCTCATGCCTAACATCTTGCCTGGCATGCAGTTGGTGCTGAATAAATATCTCCAGGATATATAGAAGGTTGAATTCCTACTGCCAGTTCACTGCATTTTGTTAGTGACTGTGGAAAAAAAATATTTCATGTTGGATATTTCTATGCCAGTGAACATCATTTGCAGAAATGAAGATTTAAGAACTAACTGAGGGGATGTGATTGTTCCAGCACCATCAGAACACAAGCATAAAACTCCCCAAATTGACATTTATCTTGCCCTACATCATTTCAAGAAATATTGAAATTTCCTTAAAGAACACATGTAATTCCTAGGACAAAAGTAGAAATGGATAGAATTAACAGGAGTGCCTTTTCCCTGCTTTCTTGTTAACCTCTAGGGTTTTTTGTTGTTGTTGTTGTTTTGTTTTGTTTTGTTTTGTTTTGTTTTGGTCTGTATTTATACCCCGCCTTTGGTCGATGCATGACTCATTCACATCTGAAATCCTCGGGGTTTGATGTTTGTCCTCTCATGCTATTGAACATAATTTCTTTTTATCCATTTTTATTTTATGGTAAATACATGTAACATAAAGTTTATCATCCTAGGCATTTTAAGTGTATAGTGCAGTGTTCTAAAATGCATTCTTAATGCTGTGCAACCGTTGCCCCCTCCACCTCCCACTTTTCCTGGTATAAAACTGAAACTCTGTATCCATTACAAGGCTTCCCCATTCCTTCCCCCTTATCCCTGGCAACAACCATGGTATTTTCTGTTTATGATTTCACCTACTCTAAATAGCTCATATAAGTAGAACTGCACAACACAGCTCTTTTATGTGACTAGCTTGTTCCACTTGTCCTCAAGTTTATCCATGTAGTAACACATGTCAAAATTCCTTTTTTAAAGTGGAATAATATTTCATTTTATGAATAGGTTCCATTTTGCTTTTCTTTCATCTGGTGATGAATACTTCTGTGGCTTCCACAGTCTTTAGTCATTGTGAAAAATGTTGCTAAAAGCATGAATATAAAAATATTTTTAAGGCCCCACTTTCCCTTATTTTGGGTACACACGCATAAGTAGAACTACAAGATTGTGTAGCATCTCTCCACTTTAAATTACCACCTGTAGTGTAGAAGGTTCCAGTTTTTCCACATCTTCACTAATGCTTGTAATTTCCTAGGATGTTGAATAGATATCATGATGGATGCTAGGTGGTATCTCATAGCCATTTTAAGTTATGTTCCCTTAGCTCCTAGGAAAGTTGACAATCTTTTCATGCGATTGCTGGTATTACTCATTTGTATATTTTTTTGAAGAAAGACATATTCTAATCCTTTGATCATTTTTATTCAGGTTTATTATTCTTATTGACTCAGTATACTATAGTGTATATCTTTGACTTATATGACTGAGTTCCCTTTCAGGAAAGTGTTCATAAGTGCATTCAGTGGTAAGTCAACAAAACAACAAATATATGATGTAAATCACAGAAATCCAAGCACACACATACAGTAAATAAGCTATTTTTACTTTTACAGTTACCTTAGTGTGGTAGACACGTGAGCTACTTCTGCAATTTGTCTGCATCTAAGCATGTTGGCGACACAAGCTCTGTTCATATCTGTGAAAGCTCACAATGCAAATGTTTGTAACTCTAAGACTTACTGTATGAATATTAAGCCCTTATTAAATATATGATTTGAAATACTTTCTCCATTCTATAGGACTGCATTTTTGTTCTCCTGATAGCACCTTTGGGTGAACAAAATTTACAAATTTTCATGTATTCTAATTTGTCTTCCATGCAATTAGAATAGGCCAGAATTATCTGGAAATTGACATTTCCCATGGCCAGCCCTTAACTAGTAATTAGCTAGTGTTAACTTTATCCCAAATTCATCCTTTGACCTGGATAAGTTTGAGAAGAAAAAATCCAATGCTCTGTGTGGCAGCAGGGCCTATGTCGCAAGTACATTACCTGGCTGAGTCATGTACCCTTTGCTGGCTGCCTTCCCTGCTCCACATAACTCTCCTCCCTATAGTTGCTACATGTCCCTCTTCAGCCACCTACTAAACTGCTCATATTTGAACCTTTCAATCAGACTCTAGCTCTGGAGAAATCCAAAGTAACACCAAGAAAAAGAAGATATATTAGGAATCCTCCAGGAAGAAACTTTCCAGAGGCTGCCCATGGACTCTTTATTTCCTCGACTGTCCTTTCCCTCCTGTCAGGATCCTTAGTGCCTGGAGACACCTAGAATAGGCATTTTGACAAGAAAGAAAGCCTCCCCAAAAGTGCCTGATTCCAATCTCTCCGACTACTTGACTCAAATTTAATGTGTGCCGATATGACAAACCATTTCTTCTAAAACCCAGAAATTCTCTTTCAGATGCTTACAACTGCTGGCATAGAAATAACTAATGCTATGACTACAGAAGATTGCCATTTATCTTGCCCAAGGAAGACCAAGTTTTGGAAGTCAGGGAAAAATGAGAGGACATGTCATCTCATTCCCAGGTCTATCATGGAACCCAAATGATCACTTTAATAGCAATAAAACCCTCACACTAAGCCTTTCTCTTATTCTACAATGCATTAGAGAAACATATTCTTTATCTTGTGCCACTCATCTTTTCTTTTCCCTTATGGCCCATCTCTTAGAATTGTGCAAGGGAAAAAGTATGAGGGGTGAGGAGGAGGGGAAGGGGGAATAAATAGAATAAAGATATGCCATGTACAGGATCCTAATAACCTCAGTGAATGCAAACATTATATATCCTAGCATGAGCTGAGATTATTACTATCAACAAGATTCAAAGATGAGTTAGAGGAACTGGGGGAAGGAGGGAAGAGGAAGGAAAGGGAAGGGAATTAATAAAGAAACAAGCTGTGACATGTGCATTTAATTACTGCTCAAGAAACTGCACCAACTGCAAAGATGAACTACTGAAACTTTTAAAAAATAAATTTCAAACATCCAGGAGACCTTTCTGTGCTCAAACTCATGCTAATTTTTGAGTCACATCAGTGATTTCTAAATATTAGGATGCATGCTGCTACGATTGTATGATGAATTTGTCACAACTCCAAGAGGAAAACAACAGAGACAATGCATTGAGTTCTTCAGGAGCTAGTTAGGTTCAGTTTATAATTTGTCCTGTATCTTTAGTATATAGCTCCTCCATGAATGTTGAAATTTCTCAGATTTCTCACAGGGAATGAGTTGCTTTTTGTTATATGATCAAGTATCATTTTTTGAAATTTTGTCAGAAGAAATCCAACAGTGTAGAAACTAGTAGCCCCTAGGAGCACTTTAAGATAAAGTTGCAGAATAGACAAAGACTGACATATCACTTCATTTCCAGGGACTTTTCCATTTCAGGCTGCTCAGGGTCTCCCTCTGCACCATCACTGCATCATACAGGTGTCACTTTGAAGACGTGCCCCTATCTTTTCCCACCTTCAACTGAGATTATTGTTAATTCATCAAGCAATAGGTACAAACCAGCTAATAAGTATCAGGTAAAGAATAAGATACTTTCATTTTTCCCAAGATGCCCATAATTTAATGAGAGGTATTAAGACCTATAAAAGAAATAGTAAGAAAATCTTGCAACTCTAATTTAGCTACAAAGCATTATGAGAATGCACAGGAGAAAAGCCATCTGGTGGGTTCCTGCAACTCCACCAAGCAGGGCCCTGATTTCTAAGATTGCTTGGAAAGAAAGGAGAATCATGTTCCAATAAAAATATACAAAAGCTTCTGTTTGTATCACTATTCTGTTGGTATTATTCAGACATAAACAGATACACATGGATATTTAACATGTACATCTCCACAGTGACTGTACCATAGAGCATCAAAGAATGATACCCAGGCTACGAAAGAAAAATCTATTTAGACAAAGACAGATAGCTATTATTTTGCATATCTGTTATCTCAAATATTTAGGGAAGAACTGATCAACTGCAATTGACTGTGTTTAACAAATAAACTGTTGTTCAATTATTTACAGGATAATTATAAAAAGTTGCCTTCCCAATCAAGTGTTCTCTCACAGGGAAAAACAGCATTGGAGAGGCATTTATAGGATTTTGAAAGTTGTAGAGCATAATTATTTATGTTCCAATAACAGTAAAACAGAAAAGAAGAAAAGGGGGTAAAAAGGATGAGAGGGAGGAAGTGTGTAAAGAAAAGGAAAGAATTAAATGTAGCACACTGTCATGTAAGTCGTTGCCTACACAGCATTAGAAATCTAAAGGCACCTTACTATCTATGTGGCTGGTTGGTTTCTGCTCAGTCCCAGAGAATCTTATTTTGGTCCCAGAGAATACTGAAGGGCAACGTAGTACATAATCTCTGACTCTTATAAGCTGAGTCTAATAAACCTGTTGGCTTATCTTTCCAATTCCCTTTAATTGGAACCATGAAGGCCAGTGCACTGTGCAAAATCTACACCTATTTTCCTCAAGAAAATAATTCTTTTCCACAAATGTCTGATGGACTTATGGAAAAAGGTGTTTAACTCTGCAGTTGCCAATGAATGCAAATTAAAGCACAAAAAGCATAAACTAGTTTATCACACTATAAGAGATGAATGAAAATGCTAGTATCTGTTGTGCGCGGCTGTGGCGAAAAAACGTTAGAACATAATCCTGGGTAGTGTGCAAACTGCTCCAAGCTTCCCAGAGAACGTTTTGGTAATATGTATGAAAAATCTCAAAATATGTATTATTTAACCAACGGTTCTATTTATTAGAACTGGTCCTAAAGAAGTAAAAGGTTAAATGAAAAAAAAAAAAAAAAACAGAAATAACTTAAAATATGGCAGTGGATGATCTCTTGAAATGTTAAAGTCATCTTTCCTCCAGTGTGTTTTTGGCTCTTTGGTCAAATGCATCAGGGGTATTTCTCCACTCCCTGTAAAGTAGCAGAATGCATCCTACACTCTGCTGCATGGATCCTCGCATCTGCTTTTATGCCAGCAGCATGATAGGTTTTTTGTTTTATTTTGGTTTTTAATCACTGTAGCTGTATAATATAACTTCAAGTCCAGGATAGTGAGGCTTCCGTCCCACTTTGCTGCTCTCATCCAGGTATGCTTTTGCTTTTCCGGGTCTCTTCCAGTTTCATACAAACTTTAGGATCATTTTGTCCATTTCTGTGAAGAATACTATGAATATTTTGATTAGGATCCCATTAAATCAATATGTCAGTATTAGGAGTGTGTCCATTTTGCCCATATTGGTTCTTTGTATCCAAAACCATGGGATATCTATTTTCCATATTCTGATGTTCTCTTCAATTTTCTTTTTCAGTGCACTGTAGTTTTCACTGTAGAGGTCTTTAACTTCCTTAATTAACTTCTAATCTAATTTTTCTTGGGGCTACTGAGATATTTTTCTCTCTTTCTCAGTGGGCCTATTACTACAGCACAATAGCATTCGTTTTACATCTCCAGAATGAAAGCCAAAATGAAATCTTTCAGCTGAAGATACTGTCTTCTAGCTCTGTATGTTTCTCAAGATCTTTAGAAAGTATTATTTACAATTCTTTTAGTGAGTAATTAAATGGATTATATATATATATATATATATATATATATATATATACTCATAGGCTACCAGCAACAATATTTGGGTGAGGAATAAAGCCTCTTTCCAACAGAAGTCAATAACCTTCAACCATTCTAAGCAATGTTGTTGTTTGCTCGGGGTATGGCAGAGCAATGTGCACCTCCAAAGTGGAATTGGAATGGACTTGCAGCCCAGAAATCATCCAGTGCAGCTCATACACAGGGCAGTTACCAGTAGGTGCAATTCCAACCTAGAAAACATGAATGAATTGATATAGTCCTTTAGATCCCATATGGAAAGGCAGAAGCTGCCCCTATTGATAAACTAATTTGACTCTTCCATTCTGTTTCTGTCCAGGCTCAGCTGTTTATTAGCACCTGTACTATGGTTGCTAGAAGTGTCTGCAAGGGCAGTCGACCTCCCTCCAACCTGCTGATGACCATATGTTAATGGACAGGTATCAGAGGCTCTGACCATATACCCCAGATATTCTCTTCCTGTGCTCGTTAGCCCCTTTCCCAGCTAGCTAGGCCTGAGCAGCATAGGAAAAGCTCCTGGAAGATCTGCTTCATATCCAGCATCACTTGGAGTAATGTATATTTAACCTTGCTTGGCTTTTTAAGGTGAGAAGCACAAAACAGAGGCACTACTATATGTGTTTTGTGGGCTTATTGTGGATGTAAACTGCCTGGCACAGCAGAACTTTAAGATAAACTGTGGCACAGGAGGAATTCTGGACTAATGCAACAAAGCCTATTTTTTCAAAATGGCTGTCCTTGAAAATTAACAACTTAATGCAGAGCCCTGCATACCCTGTGTGCTTGGGTATATGCATACATGTGTATAGATAGAAGGAAAGACAAGACAGTAACAATTTTAGTCTTTTATGATAAAAATATTCCATTATTTGAAAAAAATCATGATGTAAATGAGTGTTTTGGAAAAGATATTTTAAAATATACTCAAAAACTGGGGCTGGGGAGATAGCTTAGTGGAATAAGTGCTTGCCTGGCAAGTGCAAGGGCCTGAGTTCAATCCTCAGTTCCTCAAAAAAAACCCATATATATAATCAAAAATTAAGGCAATGGTCTGTGATTATTACATAATTATGGATATTTTAGATGTATTATCTTCTGTGTTAATCATTTTCTTTACCATAAACATTCATTAATCAAACAATCAGAAATAATTTGAGGACAGAAATTTTTGAGTCTTTCTTGCCATAGTTCTTTGAAGATCTCTGAGATCTACTTTCTGATGTCAGGACATCTGGTCCTCCTGTGAGTGCCACTTGCCCTTGAAGATCAGCTGCAGCATTCCTGGGTGAAGAGCAAGGGTTTTATTCTACATTTTTTGAGCTTTAGACCTGAAATAAGAAACTCAGTACTCCATCTCTGGCCAGTCTTGAAGTTAAATAGCAACTCTTTTCATCTGTACTCTCAGACATATAAGCCAGGATCCTGCATGTTCCCATAAATAAAGGAATTGAAACATTGTTTTCACAATTTTCTAGTTTTACAATGTAAGAACAGAATATATATTTGATTCTAAAGTAAAAAAGAAGAGAAGCAAAGGTCAGGGTGTGATTGGCTTTCCTGCTCCACGAGAAAGAACAAGGTGATGCTAGGCAACACATAACAGCAGGGCATTTGAAATGGCATAGGAGTATGCAATTGTAATTAACCTTTGGAGCTCCCTGCCCTGTGATGTTACTAAGGCCAGTATTTTAGCTGGCTTTCAAAATTAGTGTTGGATGGTAATGTGCATTCAAACTAGAGCCCATGACTATACCAGGTGTGCTTATACTTATTAGCTCCATCCATCTCCCATACATGGGCAGATTTGGGGCTAGCACTGAGAAAGCACTTCAGTGTTGATGTACACAGCTGGTGTGCAAGCTTTTTAGTTGAACAAAGCCAGAATATGACAGTAGCCAAAGTCACTGTATTATTTAGCACTGTACTATGCAGAAATTGCTCTTTCGTATATGACCACACGACTTCCACAGAATTGTGTGAAACAAGTTATTATTACTATTGTATAGACATAAAATCAGAGATTCAGAAAATATGACTTGTTTAGTATCATGCAACTGGTAAATGGCAGGCTCCACTTTCAACAAAGATATGTGGAGTGCCAAACTCTGGTCTTCACCTTCATGTGGGGTCAGTAGCTATTTATTGGAATTCGTCAAAGTTCTTTTAAAAATAATGAGCCCTTACTCAATAGATTCAAATTTATTTGGGGCCCTGATAGTTGTTTTCTCTATGAATTCCTCCATGAACTCATATGTGAAGCTAAGACTGAGAATCAAAATGTTTCATGAAAACAGTCATCTACTAAGCTGTGTAACACACAGACTGTGCTTTTCCGTGATACCATGAACCTTTCTCATCAGAAAGGTTTAAAGACTGGTGATTTCATTTTGGAGTTTGTATCAATTAAATATGTTGCCTACCTGGTGTAATTGCATAACCACCACTGATGGAGCCAATGAGGGGTGGGGGAAGGAGAGGAAAAGAAGGAGGGATGAAAGATGAGTCAGAGTTTTCTAAGTTGGGTATTGTGGTAGGTTGTGATGATGTTAACTGAAACAAAGAAAGCAATTGAAGTAACAAGTTTGCAAAAATAACTTTCGAAAAATCCAGGTGTGAAACCTCTAGATTCAGCAAGTCAAAGACCTGGAGGCTCACAGCTCTTTCAGCTTCTACCTTGCTTTGTGATCTAGAAATTTCTTTACTCCAAAATAAGAGAAACAAACAGAATACAATGAATATGAAGATGCTCAGTTGAAAATGTAGGTAAACATATGCAAATAAGGATCCTCAATACTGTCTATTCAATGAAAATTTATTATGTCATGATCATAGGATCTTAAGAGCCAGTGCAAAAGTGAATCTGCCTTCTCTCCTCCAGACCAGCACCTGAGACAGGATAAATAAAGGGGCAAAACTATGGGACAACTATCTTTCTTGTTTATCCAGAAAATTTTTGTAAAAATTATTTATAGGAACTAGAAAAAAATTACAAATGGATTTTTATGTCAGAAACAGGTTGTCCAGGTGACCCTGGATTGAGTGATGACATGGGATGGGCCCAGGAGCACAGTCCAGGCTGGGTGTGGACCAAAGAACATGTCCAAAGATAAGGCAGAGAATTTAAAAAGAAATAGAACTTAAATGAATAGACTCAGAAGAGAATCTGCTAGTAAAAGTTAAGCTACAGTTGCTCTTAGACTCAAAGAAGTAATGGAACAGGCTCCACCAAGATCAGAGGCAACACTCACAAGGATTATTCCCCAGAACAGGGGTTCCCACTGCTCATGGCTCTCTTTTCAGCAGACTGTTCTGGATTCCCTGAGAAGCTCACCTCAGTCCTGATGAGCAGCAGTCAGCAGAGAGGTCCTGTTTCCAGGGACACAGAGCCCATCCCTTCATTCAAGGGTTGCACTAAGAACAAGTTTCCTTTCGGATGCTTAGACTTCCTTGGTCACTGTAATCATCCCTGCTGAATTTGTTTCCTAATGTTGACCAGGAGTCCTGACCCCAACGTTTCTGGTCAAGACTGAAATGGCAATCAGGATAATGACACCAAGCAGAAGCTATAGCCCTAGAAACTTGTTCATACAGGCAGGGGCCCAGTGAGCTGAAATGTTCTCTTCCTTTTTTTAAAGAGATTTAGTTAAACATTACGAATGTCCAATCAGCCATACCACATTTTAGTAACTAAGAAAATATAATAAAATACAAATCAATCTCAAGAACTTAGCAACTGAATCTAGATTCCATAGAGTCCAACTAAGTAGCCCTGAATTTCCAAAAGATACTTGGGTCTCAGACACAGGTGTTTATAAAATGTAGAAATAGTATCACAGTATCACTCAGAGTCTCTTAGTTTATTTAAGAAATATAAATGAGGCCACGAGAATTTGAAATGGAAGCAGTTATATTTTGTTCCTTTATTTAAGCTGCAGATAGGAAGCACCTGGTCCTATGTTGGAAGCAATGTTAAGTCTCATAAAAAATTACAGAGAAAAGAGCTAGCATTTTGGTGGCAGGGTAAAGAATTGGATCTGAAGAGATATGTCCTCCCCAACAGTGGCCATCTGTGGTTCCTTGAAAGGCAGCTCCCACAGTACATCTGCTGCATCAGCAGCCAACATTGCACACCAGAATGCCACGGCATGAGGAGCGGAACAATCTCCCACTCACTGGAAGAAGGTGGAGATCACAGAGGAAAATGGCCAGGGCACAGGTGCTATGTTGACCTCTGTCAGCCAGACTGCTAAGATGCATCTGTTCCAACAGCTTTAGGTCAGCACGCACCATCAAATCCTGAAATGCAGCTGCTGCCACCAGGCTCGTTGGCTTCCTTCTCATCACTGTCCTAGAGAGTGAAGTTTAACCTCTGTGGCTGCAACACTGCATGCACTGCAGAAAACTATGTAAAACATGGGTGCTTCCTATGTCCTCATATTTTGGAGAGGCAGAGAAAGACAGAGACAGACAGACAGACAGAAAAGAGAAACAGAGAATGACAAATCAGAAGTTAGAAAATTCACTTTTAGGGGGAAAAAATAAAGATAAATTCTCAAAATAAAGACTGAGCATCCCTTATCTAAATGCTTAAGATTTGGATTTGGGAATTTTTAGATGTTAAAATGTACAGTTGAGGTTGCACTCAAGTACCACCACACCTGGCTCTGAAGGCAATCTTACAGGTTTTTGACAATGTTGTTTGTGAATCAAATTGGAATTTTATATTTGTGGTACCATACCAGCACCCAAAATATTGATTTTGGAGGATTTCATATATTCAGATTGGGAATGTTTAAATGTATCAAGAAATATTAAATTCTTTCTAAACTGCTGTCCAATATGATAACCCCTGGCCCTGTGTGGCTATTTAAATTTAAATTCATTAGAAAGCTTTGTCCTTAAGAGCCACCTCTGGCTAGAGGCTGCTGTACTGAATTGTACAAGTCCAATGCAGCTCCATTGTCTCAGAAAATTCTGTTGGATAGAGTGGTCTAAAATCTGATAAATACACAAAGAAAAAAGTAAACATCACCCCTAACATTTGCCTCCCCTAACATTTTCTACCTATAGTTTAGTAGACTAAGTAGCTGATCTTCCCCCTGCTGTTTTCTTTAGCTTTGGCAACTCACAGCTTCCATTCAGTTCTTCAGGACTCGAACTGCAGCACTAGGACAAGGCAGCGTCCCTTCCTTAGTACTGGGGAAGCATCCAGATTAGTGCTCACCGCGAAGGCACGCCAGGGTACACCCCAGGCCTGGCCCTCACTGAGATCTCCTTCCTGTGAGCAAGGGAGCTCTGGCTCCCTCCTCCTCCCCACAGCCTAATTACCTCCCTCAGGCTTTCAGTGAATGGGTGACTCAGCAAGATGACTTTTAAATGAGCTTTCATAGTGAGCAATTCATCCCACATGCAAACTGGAGCATGCACTGATTTTTTTTAGGTAAATATACCAAGAGTTTTATATCCAAATTAGTGTTTCTGTTCAAAATAGTCACTCTGGCAAATAACATTCTCTCAAATGCATACCCGTTGCTCAAATCACTGCTTGAACGTTTCTCAGGAAACTGGCGAAAGGCACAGTGTAAAATGACTACTTCTTTAAAGCAGGGATGTGGCAACCTTCCCATTCTCTCCTCTTTAGAGCATCTTGAAACTACAAGGACACAGGACTTCTGTTTTATGAAGCAAGGTCACAAACATTTTAACCTTTGGAGCTGTAAACACATACATACCTTCAGAGTTAATGCAGGAGCCCCAGGAGAAATACAGGACACAATTGTGAGGTACATTTATTTCTATCTCCATATACATGAGACATTTTAATTGTAATTTCTTCTACCTTATCGTACAAATCTGTATATAGTTCTATCTAGACTTTACATTCACTTCTTTGCCAGTATACATGCATATGACTCTTACAACAGCTTACTAGTAAGAAATGGGATTTTTTTTCTGTCTTCTGAATTGTTTCAAGGAGGTCTGCCGTGGGGGGGGGGGCTTTGTTATTTCCTCAACATCTATAACACATGCACGTAAATATTTTAAACCTATATTTTCACAGGTAAATTTGATTATTGGAACTGTTTTCAAAGGTTGCATGGAAATTGAATAATATAAATAGCTATCCAAGATTATAGATTTTTGAAAGAAAAAAATTAAGTAGAAATCCTTAATAAAGAGCTCCATTTAGCTGGGCATGGTGCTGCATGCCTGTAATTCCATGACTCAGGAACCTGAGGTAGGAAGATCATCATAGTTCACAGCCAACCTGAACTACAGTTAGAACCTGACTCAAAAAACTAATGAAAATGTTCATTCATTTTATTAAAATAAGAGACAAATCATTACAGCTTGTGGAAAAATCTGTTTATGTTCTTAATATATGCACGTATTGTAAACACAATGTAAGTTTCAACTAACGGAACTCCTTGTTTTTTTTAACAAATGAGCTTGCATTTCTATTCCCTTAAAAGAAGTACTCTTGGACATTCACTTGTGATCCATTCGAAGAACATGAGCAGATTTTTTTTTCTACAAGTGATCTTTATTCTTTATTTTTGCATGTCCTTAATCAGGCTTCTTCACAAAAGACACAAAGTGTTTCTGCAATAATTTATAATTATTAAAACTACTAAAAACACAGATTCAATGAAATCCAAAGAAGAGAAAAAAAATTTTGTATCATTTTCTTCCAGAGGCCCCTTCTTTGTCTATGCAGAGAACATAAAATCAGATATATATTTTCCCTAAAAACTTACAGTCTATGTTTGAGTAATAGCCTAAATGCAATTACAAGGAAAGGAAAGAGAAACCTTGGGAGAAAGCTGTTGACAGGACTGAGCATTCCCAGAGCCCTCTCTTTCTGGGAGCAGGAAGGAGGACTAATTCAGTGCCACTGGCACAGCCACCTGAGATAGGTAGGTGCTGTAGTCAGGGGGTGACAAAGGGAAACAGAATACTTAATTATAAGATTATTTTATAATAGTCACCCAACAAGTTATATACAAAAATAGCACGGGAGATCTGTCCATACACTGAAAACCAAAGTATCCAGCTGAGGGCCTAGATTTTAAGGTAATGTCCTGCATGAGTCCAGCTGAAAACCTAGAGCCCATAGTAATGCCTCCCACAAGGCCAGCTGGAGGCCTAGAGCCCAAGACAATGCTTCATGCAGGTTTGTTTCCTGTGCTGGGAAGCTAAAATGATAACATCGGGGCATATGTGAGAAATAGGGAAAATCTAGTTACATCTTTTTTTCTTTTCATTGTGATAATATATCAGGGCCAGGAGGCATAGAAGGAACAGTGGTGGAAGCTAGAAATGATCTATGCTAGCAGGTTGAGGGATCAGCACTGGAACTAGGAAGCTATGCTAACAGTAAGAACCAGAGCTCCCCAGAAGTGAACTGTAGCCATTTTGAGTGATACCTATATCCCAAGATTCTTAGAGTATGAGAACAGCTGAGACCATCAGGAAATCCAGCAAGACAAGGGCCTCCAAGAGAACTGACAGCAGCCCCAGGAAGACCATCAGCTCCAACAGCTTCTAAACTTCTTCCTCTCCAGTTCTGCCTCTTCTACTGTCAGTACCAATCCTCAGGTGGGCCTCCCACACCCAGCACCACACTGGTTCGGTTCAGCTGGTTCAGGGTTACAAGCTGGCTACCAGTTGTCAATCCATCATAGTAAGACTATGAAATGCCAAGCATTTGCATGAGTGTCTGGTTGGTTATTACTAAAAATCAAAGTTCTCTTAGTGACCACATGGCCATTTACCTGCCTTTCATCTCCATGAAGAGGTAACACCAAGCACCTCACACAAGCTGGGAAACCTGGGTCCCTGGACAGCTTCTCCACCCACAAGCAGGAAGACATAAGCAGGGCCCAAGTGTCTCTGGACCTGAAAAATAAGGGGAAGGGGCAAGCTCCAAGATCCTTCTACCTCAATACTACTATGACTCTATAAGATAGGCATGGGTCTTTTAGGTCAGTATTTCTTGAATTTAAAAGGACCTAAGAAGTTGGGCATAGTGGCACATGCCTATAATCCTAGCACTCAGGGAGCTGGAGGCAGGACAATCATTGTGAGTTCAACACCAGCCTGGGCTACATAACAAGTTCAAATCCAGCCTGAACTGCATAAGGAGACCTTGTCTCAAAAGAGCAAAACAATCATATGCAGTCAATTTTTTTTAATGTAGACTGTGGATCCCTGCCACAAAATCTCTAGGGGAAGAGCAAGGAATGCTAAGTTTTTAACTAGAGACTCAGGTGACATGGTGGTAAGACAATGGTGGGTTACAAGTCACTTCCCTCTATGCCTCCTGGCCCTGATATATTATCACAATGAAAAAAAAAAGATGTAACTAGATTTTTCCTATTTTTCACATATGCCTAGATGTTATCATTTTATCTTATAAAAAGCAGAATAGAACCATTTTTGCTTATTGTTATTCTTCTAGTGAATAAGGTAATGAATCTTCAAATTAGTCCAGAGAATTCAATATATCTATTTTCATTTTAAGTGAGAAAATAATTCAGTCCAGTCTGCAAACATTGTGAATTTGTTGGACTCTTATGCAAAAATATAAATGCTTATTCCCCCAAAAGAGGAGATAGACAGACAGACAGACAGACAGACAGACAGACAGACAGACCAGGAAGAGAGAACTGGAAACTGGCTATAAGTGACCTTTGTCCCACAAATGCCATAATGAGCAGTCAAATGGAGCTCAATCAAGTGATGTGTACTCTTCATCTTCCTTGATGAAAATGGTGGCCTCATTGACTCTGTCTCCAGCAGAGAGGTTCTCAAGCCCTTTGTGACAGAGGCCCACAGGGAAGAAGGGAAGGACCCAGTTGTAAACACCAACCTAGCTCTGGTTTACTGCTGTGGGAGTAGCCAATGAAGAGTTCAAACCAGGCCCACTTAGAAGGGCCTGGCCAATTTGGACTCAAACTCAGCTGGCAGCTGCATCCACTAGGAATGCAGGCCAGTCGGATCTCCCAGACACTAATGATCACAGTCATTATTGTACCGCAACAGACGTCGGGGTGTCTTCTAACATGTAACACATGGAACAAGCATACATTCTCCATTCCAAATGCCTAGGTTGACAAGCCCACTATACCCTGTAGGGTTTAAAGTGAGCTATTAAAAGCAGAAAATAATGAATCTGGCTCCTTCATAGAGAGAAATCATGGAAGTGTCTCAATAAGAAAAAAATTTAAAGGAATGAAAATCTCAAGTTTTCTAATCTTTAGAGGACACGAATAGGCCTTTATAGGAATCCCATGCCTGCCGAAGTTCAAGAGTTGACTGGATGCCTGAAATAAAATGACCATCTCAGCTTACTACTTCCTTCTTGCTTTCAATGATAGGAGGACTGTCTGGGTCACATGCTCAGAATAATGAGTAAATAGATAGATAAATAAATAACTAAGAGACATTTTGAGGAGCTGCAAAAACCATAAAAGTGACTTGCCCAGGAAATTGGCTGCAGTTTCCCGAAGTCACGTAGGCAGAGATATGTGGCAGTGTCTATGACTCACTACTCGTTCAGGGTTCTGTTCTAAACACTGACCCCTGAACCCATGATCACTGCACAGTGGTAGCAGGAGCAAGGTAGTTCAGGTAGGCTCTGGTGGCAGGCTCAGCCACAGCTGGGAAGGCATTTTGCTGATGCATAGAGTATACCTCTAGAAATAGCTCATCTTTTTGGTTAAATATAATAAATTTCCTCTTACTTAAGTGGTAAGTGATTTTCTTTGACAAAGCTTTAAAAAGAAAAGTCAACACCTGAAATCATGGAAAAGGAAGAAACCCATCAAAATCTAATGTATAGATACAGCCTTCCAAAAGTGGCAGAGATTGGGAAGGGGTTGTTCTACAAAGACAAATCTGAAACTCCCACAGTGGGACTAAAATGGTAGGAAAAATGTGGATCCAGTAGCCCTACTTAACTTGCAGCAAGATCTAACCAGATATCAAGGGCATGAGCTTCAAGAACTATCCCTGGCGATGGGGAGATAGCTCGGCGGTCTAAGCACCTGTCTAGAAAGCACAAGGACCCAGGTTCAATGTCCAGGACCACCAAGCTGACCATCAAAACTGGCCATGGTGGCACACACCTGTAATCCCAGTGCTGGGGAAGCTGAGACAGGAGAATCACTAGGAGTCTGAACTGCATAACAAAGCCCTGTATCAAAAACAACAACAAATTAAAAACAATAAAAAAAATTAAAAAAGAGTTATACACCATGTTTAACCAACAATCAGCCTTATTTAAGGACAAAACTCTGGCCAAAAATATGCACAACAGAAGGAGTCCAATCACATAAATGCAATACTTGCTTCCAGGCCAACCTGGAAGAACATGCAGATACCCACAGTGTGCACGCAGACATCCAGGAGACATGACCAGCAAGAGGTGCCAGATACATTGCTTTTTAAGTGCCTGCCTTTGTTGTGTGGCATTTCAGCTTTTGATTTTTTGAGACAGGTTCTCTCTGTGTAATGTAAGCTGGCCTTGAACTTTCTTATGTAGCCTAAACTGGCCTTAATCTCATGGCACTCCCCCTGCCTCAGCCTTCTGAGTGCTGGAATTATAGACATGCACCACCACACCCAACTACTGCACCAGCCTTGTTGAGAATTGGCTATTGGGCTTGGTGTTTGAAGGCATCAGTGCAACTGGATATAGCTAGGATTGAGGCTCATGGCCTGAGCAACTGACAACTACATCTTAAGCCCTGCTCTATTATTTCTAAATTCCAATCTAGTTGAACATTGCTCAAATAAGAATATGCCCAATACTATAGAAAACAAATTAAAAGAAGAAACCACATATCACTCACCAGGAAGTCAGTAGTCATTGCCTAATTAAATTTACTTAATCATCAATATATTTATAAATGAATAAAGATGATAAAATTTAGGATATAAGCTTATTGAAGTCTAATATCCTAAAGCTTATTAGTGAAATTTACAACGTATGAGAGGTGACCCAACATGGCTGAACGTTAAATCACGTATTAACATGCCTGGGGCATGGCACTTATTCTTTTATCTTGAGTCTCTCTCTTTCCTCAACTGTTTGCAATGATTTTATACAGCATTTCTGCATCTTTGTATGTTTGGCTTTAAACTAAATGCAAATTCCCACATAAGAGATCACAGTGAGCAAGCTGGCTTTTTGGAGATCATTTCATGATGGGCCAAGTGATGCAGTAGTACAGAAGCTCAAGGCTTACTGGAGAGTTAGCTTTTATCATATCACAGAGAAAAGGAAAACTTTGTGTTAAATCTTCAAATCTCTACTAAGATTGTTTATGCAACAGATCTCTAAAAGCCTTTCTCAAAAACTTTCATTACTCAACAGTAAACAAACAGCTCAATAAAAAGCAAGTACAGGGTTGCCTGGACTCTTCACCAAAAATATACAAATGGCAAACAAGAATATGTAAAGATGATCAACAACATTAGTAAAAAGAAAACAAAGAATGTGAATTAAAATCCCAATGGCCCAGCATCCCTCTCCCCTAACCATGCCCCCAGGATGCACTGAGGTGGGACACCAGGGCATAGTGCTGCAGGTCTGTAATCCCAGCATTGGGGAGACTGAAAACAGGAGGATCATTACAAGTCTGAGCTGCATAGTAAGTCCCTGTATCAGATACGTAAAAAAAAAAAAACTGGAAATTTTTAAATAAAATTTTGGATAATATTTATCATATATCCCAATAATCTCACTCCTAAGTGTTTACAAGAATAATAATAGCTTACATTCACACAAAATTTTACACATGTATTTTATTTATAATTGCCCAAAATTGAAACAACCAAATAACCAACCATTCATGATAAGCTGTGGTACACTCATACAACGGAATTCTTTTTTAAAAAAATACATAAAAACAAAAACCATGGAGAAAGAGCAAATGAGAGAGGGAAGAGAAGAGGAGAGGAGGACAGGGGAAACCCTAAAGTTCTGGTGGAAATGAATTCCAACTCTTATGCAATACAAAGGGCTACAGTAGGATTTTGTGAAGTTTGCATTCATACAGTAAGAAATAAAGAAATAAATAAACATCCTAGAATATATTCCATGGGGAAAAGAACCTAAAAGTCAAAGTCTCTTCAAATTTAGATTTTTTAAATCTCAGATAATTTTCCATCTCATTGAAGTAGTTTCCTCTGCTGACATGGCACCACAGGTTGAAGACCCCAACCATTCTTCAAGATGCGACTCAAAAGCAAGTTGCACCTTGAGCCTAATCTAACCTGCATTTAGAATTTGGCCATCTGGTGTCCTTTTAGAAACTCTAACTGTAATATTTCTTATTCTTTTTCTATGTAAAATCAAAAGAACATCATTTATCTTCTATTAGTAGTTCTCAAATTTCCTATGTCTCAGAATCCAAGGAAGGAACTGTTAAAACTCAGACCGTTGAATAGTCTTGCTGAGAGAATTTGTAGCAGCAAATTTGAAAATTTGCATTTCTAAGGAGATCCTGGGGATACTGTTGCCAGTATACTGGAAAACACACTTTGAGAAATCCTGCCCTATGTGCTGCAAGAGCCAAAGGTGATGATCCGCATAACACTGTTTTATGAGGTATAAAGCTACTGTTCTTGTTGCACTGAGGCTTTTAAGAATAATTTTCTGTTTCTTCAATTAGATTTTGAAAATGTTTGTAATTCTTTGTGGTTTTCTGATGCAGTCAGTTGCCTAGGATTAATGTCATTTTTATTGTTTTCATCACAACAAGCAAACTTCAGTGAGGTCTCTTCCCTCAGCGTGAGCAGCATATGATCTAGCATAGATATTATGAGCAATAATTTGTTAAACTCTACATCCCTTGTTAAAAGAATGCTGCTTTACTTTCTGATGACTGTGATGAAAACATAGAAGGAATATTTTTCAAAGCATAGTAATATATTACTTTCCTGAATTGGGTATCTAAGTTCAAACAGAAACTGATACAGTATTGATTATTTGAACAAACTATAAACACCAAACTCTATACTGTGCAAAAATAGATGCTAAGCATAGCGCCACTGGGTACAAATTTTAAATATTGAGTATGCATTTCAGGGAAGGGGGTCATGCAATGCTAGGGAATTGAATGCAAGGTCTTACCTGCACTGTACCACAAAGCTACACCCCAGTTCTAAATATGTTTCATGATCCATAATGCAAATCTTCCAGATATGGTGCAGAGTCCATGAGTAAATCAACTTCTCTGCTTCCTCCAGAAATGGACTCTGCTACAGGTATAGGGACAGTGGCCTTGCTTCCTTGCTGAACAAGCAACATTTCAACACAAATAGACATAAGATTTCCTATTGTGGTGACAGGGGAACAATCTGTGCACCAAACCAACCAGACATACACATGAAGGGGCTAAGTCTCCCATTCTTCTGTGCCATTTAACAGCCAGGTCTCATTATTGGAAGCAAAACAAATTATAACTGTGGAAATTCCAGTATCATTACTTCATGGGATTATATGTGAAAGGATAAAAATAAATATTTCTGTCAAACACTCTGAAAAGATACCTTTGTTGACAGATACTGATTTTGCTCACATAAAATCAAACCATGCCTGTCAAGAACCGGAAAAATAATATTCTAAAATAAACTTTGGCCCTCCATGGCTTACTACCTCACATTTTTCTTTTGATGTTAACAGCACATGCTCTTGAAAGAGAAACTCAAAGTCCATGCTTGACTTATTTCAGAAGACTTTTAGGCAAGTGAATTTTGGTTAGCTGTGGCTTTAAATTACACTGTTTCAAAGTAGTTTAAAACAAGAGCAATGTTATTTATTCTGGTAACAGTTTAGGTAGGGCGTGGTAGCAGTGCCAGTGTGTTCTGCTTTACACAAGCTGGGGCAAGCCAGCCTCCAGGGTGGTAGAGTGGGGAGCTGGTGCTCCTCGCTGCTTGGGAGCCCAGCCAGGCTGCTGGCCACTGCCTTGGGGGCCTGTCCATGTATGTAGAGACTACCTGGGCTTACCTGCAGCACAGCAGCTGGGGCCACGATGGCAGCGCTAGAAGCTACTTCCTTGTCAGGCAAAAGCACTACTTTTGCTGCATTCCTCTACTGAAGCCGGCACAGACAGAACTAATCCAGATTCAAAGGAAAGAGAAACGACCCACACTTCTCAATGGAGACAAGAACAAGTATGTGTGATCCTTTCTAACCTACTACTGCAGGTTTTTATCTAAGACCTAAGATTAAAGTATAGCAGAAGAAATGAAAGTCTGCCTTTAATCTTAAAATAAGGCAGTGGTTGATATCGGTGCTTTTCCAAGTGAGGACCACAGACCAGTAACATCACCTGAAACTTGTCAGAAATTCAGATTCTGAGATTCTAGCCCAAAGGTACTGCTGCAAAAGTCTACTTTACATCAAAGCTAAGGATTTTTCCCCAATTCTAAATTAGGCTGAACCAGTTGATAAAGTAAAATGAATGTAGTTGTGGCAAGCAATGATGTTTACTTACAAAAGAGACTATCAAGTGAAGTTGAAGATCGGGATACACAGGAAGTGATACATAATGTTTACATATGATTTAATATTCTAAAAACAATTGTTGGGGTTTCTGCATAGTAGATTTGCATCTCCATGGTGGTTAATCTTCAGCAAATATTTTTAGGATCATGTTGTTTTACTTATTATGTATTAACTGTCTTATTAAATTCCTATTAAATCCATTGTGAGAATGTTAATTTAGAGTGCTACTAGGAGTAGTGACAAAATCAATTACTGGCATGGAGCCCTAATGTTCTATGAAGAAAATGGCAACCTCCACCTGTTGGTACTAATTTAAAAAAAAAAAAGCACAATTAAGAGGTAATCCAGACACCAATCAAATCCTATAAATAATTTCTCAAATTGTATCTGTGGTTGTATCTGCTTCAATAAAAGAAAGGTAATAAATCTATAACCAATTTTAAGGAATTAGTCCTTATTATAGCAACATTTTGTCATTAAAGTTCACAACAATATGTACTATCATTGATTTTTCTACGCACCACCCAGAGCATGTTCAAAAGAAAGAGACAAAAACTATTACAACAAAAAGCCCTAACACATGAGCCAAATGATACTTCCTATGAAGACTCCTCCAACCTGAGCCCTTGCTGCTACCCTAGAACCTGTCCAGTATCACTGCCTTCATGATTTTTGATGAATACATGCAGATTTGGGTCTGTACATCAGTCAAGAAAAGATTCACTTATATTTAGTGTCCTCCTAAACCTAAGAAAGTAAACTACTCAGTGCCTGTCTCTCTTCTTGATAGTGCTTACTAAGTTTATAGTTTACTGTGATTTTTTTAAGAACAAAATATTTTCCAGCCTTTCTGTAGATTCCCTTGGGGAAGTGCAATGACCTTCTCCCCTCAGAAAATGTAATACAGACTCCAGCACACAGTAAGAGTCAGAAATCCCAGCTAGGGTCTCCCTTCCATGAGTATGGCAAGGAGATTTCAAAAGTGCACCTGACTCAAGGTGTCAACACAGACTGTACCAAGATATTCAAATAAAACAGCACCTACAGGGCGAGACCACATGACACAGTACCTCTTAATTACCCAAAGAACATAGAAGCCATGAGGCATGAACTGCTCTAACTTCACCTTTCCCAGAAAATTTCCCTGCACTTATTCCAACAGTTTTTCCTCCCTCCTATCTCTTGGCAGAGCACTTTCTTCATCCAAGGTGATTACATTCTATACTCCTTCCCCTCCCTACTCTCCCAAGACCTGTTCCACAGGCCATTCCTTACATTACTTCTTGCCACCAATGATAAAAGATACCTCTTTAAAGGAGGGGTAAGCTGTGTAAATCTCTAGTACTTAAGAAAAACTCCAAGAGAACAGAAAGAGGCAGTGTATAGGAAAATGGAATTTGGGTAATTTTGGGAGATGCCAAGACAGCTTAAAGAACCTGAAACCAACTGGGAAGATAGAAGCAGACTGAGAGTCCCAGAAAAGGGCAGCAACAAAGATTCCAAAGACTCCAAACTTAAGTCCCTGTTCTGCAGCTCACTGGCTATGATTCTTTTCCCAGATTTTCTAAACTTCTGCTTCTCCTGCTTGAAAGGGAAGCTAGGAATAATGTCTTTAACTATATTAAAAGAGATTGCATGGGATTTGCATGCAAAGTGCCTCATAGAGTGCCTGGTGGACAGTTGCACCCTCTGTGCATTTTATTTTCTTGTATGTCTGCAGGAGCAAGAATATTGATGGAAGCAAACACCTGCTCCTGTGTGCACAGCACTTGAACAATAGAGATGTGGCAGCAAATATGTAAATCAGCGAGGCATCAGCCACCCCCTTCTCTCTTATTCCTAAACATCTGAAGGCTTATAGGAGACTGGCACAAGTCAACAATTCCTCACTGGAAAAGGCAAAGGATGTGCCCTTCAGTTATTTCCTTCTTTGTCTTAATCTCAGGTTGTCTGCATTAAATTGCACCTGAAAGGCAGAATATACTGAACCATAATCTACAAATTAGGAATTCTATGATCGGCAAGGCTGCAGCTTTTCCATTTTGCCTTTCCCATTCCGGACTACCCCCTTTAGGCCTCCTGCCTGCACCCAAGTCCCGCTGACATATGTTTTTTTGTGTATAACACACTATAAGGAACAATAATGTAACATGACTCTTAACTAGCAGCTGCCTAAGTGAGCATCCACATTAGAGTTACTTGGTGCATAAAACCAAGCACGTGTGTTTTCCAGCTGAGTAAACTGAGATGGGAAGAGAAGCAGAGAAAAGCAACACAGAATAAATGAAGCTAGCTTCAAACTTTCATTTTGCAAACTGGGGGTCATTTTTGAGGGCTTATTTACATACTTGCCTGGAGGAGAGCTGAGATGCTGGAAGCAGGCTCTGGGGTCTCATTTGCATAATCTTTCTGAACTTCTGGGGGTCGCCTCTGGAAGGGACTTTGGGATTTAATCACATTTCCTAAATTCAAGCTCTAATTCCTCTTGGAAAGAGGTGCTGGTTCCTGAACTGCAAGCACAGAAAAGAGCAGTCAGCAGGAAACTCCCTTGAGCTGGCCTCAGTAGCTCCCAGGAGGGACAAGGACTTTGGGAGGATGAGGTTCTAGGTCTTGCTGATAGGCTCCTTCCTGTACTTCCCTGTAGAAATGGAAAGATTGCACTGAAAAGAGAGGAGAGACTCTTATTGCTTAGTTTCTGGATGCACTGAATGACATGGGGACCTTGAAAGTAGGTGTATCACAGAAGCCTTGGAGCAGGAGGCCTGGTGGTGGAAGGAAGGAACAGAAATAAGCAGGTTGGTCAGAGCTGAGAGAAGTTTCTTTCCACAGTGCAACTCAAATGTCAGACCCTTCCTCACCACTCCAAGGGGCACCCCAACCCAGTGGTTCTCAGACCAACAGCATGGAGGTCACCTGGCATCCTGGTAGAAATGCAGATTCTCTGTTCCTTCCCAAACTCCGGGGTAGGATGCAATAACCCATCGGTAACAAGCCACCCAGGTGGTGTCATGCTTTCACTGTTAGCGGTCTGAGGAGAGGCGTTTCTCTGATGAGACATTTCCTGCATTGTCTTATCCTTCACTGCCCAATAGTTTGTCCTTTGAAGCTCCCCTCAAAAGAATCTGCAACCTGTCTCCTCTGCATTTCAGATATTTTCCACATCTGTTCAATCCCCAAAGAAGTGAATGGTTCACTGCTAGAGGATTTAGTAAATGTGCCATGCTGTTTGTTCACCTTCACCTGCACAAATTGCAGCACTTCACCTTCCGGTCTTCCTCCTGGAGTCCACTGCTTTTCAGCCCTGGTTTGATATGTTACCCACTTACTACTCCTCCTTTTCAAGTTACTCAAATCCATCCACAAGATTCAGGCACTTATTGAGTATCTTCTACCCAGTTTTCTGGTTGAGCTCTGGTCACTGTATTTTCTGCCTGCCCAAGCTGAAAAAGGAAGACAGCATTGTCTACTTCACAGAAGTGAAGACAAGCAGTTAGGACTCTGTGCATTAGGTTCCCCATCTGAACTACAACACGTGTTCTCTCAAAGTTTCTGACATCAGTGTTACTACCAGAGGTCATGAAAGGAAATACAGAAAGGATATGGAAGCAGGACAGCCCAAGTTCAAATCTTATCTTCCCTATGTTCTAGGTGGTTGGTTCTTCATTAAGAGGCTTACCTTCAAACCTGAGCCTCAGTTTCCCCATCCATCAGATGTTAAGTAAAATACTAATGTGATATTATTGTTGAATTATGTGATAATAGATGGAAATGTGATAATTTATGTAAAATGTTTAGGAGGTGTGTTTATGTGCTATGTGAGTATTTGCAATTTATTTTAGTTTCTTTAGACATTTCCCCCTGGCTTACATGAGCATTTTACATTCTTACTTCTTATGAAATATTCCTGTTCTTATCTGAAAGACTAGTGGTATCTTGGGAGTGAAATGGCTTCAATAAGTCCTTTCCTCTGTGCTGATGGTTTTCCAAGAAACCACCTCTGAGTCAATGGTTTTGGAGAAATTGATTTAATTATACAAAAAAGTCCTACATATTGGGAGTTTTTTCAGCTGGCCAGTGTCAATACATATCCAAGATTAAGTATTCTTTTTTATGTATTTAGGACAGGGTCTATAGGGTCTCACCAAATAGATCAGACTTGTAGTGATCCTCCTGTTTACAGCCTCCCAAGTTCTGGGATTACAGATGCACACCACCATGCCCAGTCTCAATTGCTGTCTCAGCACACCCTAGGGGCAGGGCTGGCATAGCAGGCCTGGAGATCGAAACCCCCAGCCCCTGCATCTGCCTAAGCAGGCACTTTAATCCACTAGGTATTTGGCTGGCCCACCAAGATTACATATTCTTCCCCAAACCTCCACATATGTGGGTGGAGTGGAGATGAGGTGTAGATTAGATTCATTTACCCCAAAAAATCATCATAAGTAGCAAATACATCTTAGAAGAAAAAATGTATTTGAATACTGAATATATGTTGGTATTCCTGGGTGAAGCAATCATAAATAATAAGCAACCATTGTTGGCTTTAGCCTTACAGGACATTTAAGTGACTTTGGTATAATGGTCACTAAAACTGTACAAGAGGGAGACTGCACAGGTGGCCATTCTCACACTAGTTTAAGCACCTAGGGCTTTTGAGTGTGGGAATATCCTCAGGAATTAATCTGAGAGAATAATTTAGAAAACAATAAATTAACTACAATGCCAAAAGCATTGTAAGATGCTGAATGAAGGCAGAGCCAAGGGCAACCGAGATATTCTTCCCAGCCAACCTTCCCTAGGCACAAATGATAACCAAGGTTATCCCCACTACTTTCTGTATAGGGAAGGCACAGGGTGTCCCTGTCCACTGCAGTAAGGGGCACTGTAGTAGATTTAGTCTCGGACCAATCTGGAAGCTTGAATAAGAAAGAACTTTGGGGGAACTGGAGTTCTTGGTATCCTGGTGCAATTCTGAAACTGTAACTATGACAGTGAATGTTGTAGTCCAGGTCTACAAGAAAATAAATTTAATACAGGACATATAACTTATAGATTTCCTTATAATATTCACCAGAGGGTTAAATGCAGCAGAACACAAGAGATCTGTTCACTCATGAGAGGCTCAAAGAATCCAGCTAAGCACCTGGCTTCCCCCAGTTCTGCTTGAGTTCATCTGAATACCTAGTGCCCATGGCAATGCCCTCCGCAAGTCAGCTGGAGGCCCAGGGTCTACAACAATATCTCATGTACATCTGTATCAAGAGTCTGCACTGGGAAGGCCTGAAGGTCAGGGTTGGATGCTAGAAAGTCTGTGCAAGCAGGATGAAGTATCTGTACCAACAGGCACAGATCTGCACTAAGATCTCCTCTGGAAACAGGACATGACATCCAAGATAAGGACCAGAGCCCCCACCAAAGAAACCAGCAGCCATCCTCAGTGACAGCAAGGACCTGAGCCCCTCTGATGATGAGCGCAGAAGAGTTCATTTCAGGATAGCCAGGATGACAAACGTTTCCAGGACAACCAACAGCAGCTCACCATTGCCTCCTCCAGTTCCCCCTTTGTGCTGCCAGCAATGGTCCTCAAGCGGGCCTTCCACGCCCAGAACCACGCTGCTGCAGTTCAGCTGGGTGTTACAAGTTGACCATTAATTGATCCTCCACAGTGAAGTACAAAGCTGCTGAGCTGTGTGTCCACAAGAACACTACTTCGGGTCTCTAGTTTGGTTTTCTTACTCAGAAAGCTAGAACTAAGGCTAGATATATGACACAGCCCCTATGTCCAAGACTACATAGTACATGCTTTTCACTTTGAACTTATTTCACACTACCCTTCATTACTTTCAAAGCTTTTTCACATGTATTGTCTCATTGGATTCGCAGAACAATCCTATCAGACAGGCAATGCATATACTGTGAGTGGCCATGATTTCAGACCCAAAAACTAAGACTGAGAGAAATAAGTTGACAATCTGAGGTTAAAGAAGAGGTTAGTGGTGGATCTAAGTTTGAAAGAAGTTCTTCTAACCATAAGCTGTTTCTACCATGTCTGTCCTTGCTTTTGAAACGTTGATTCAAATTATCCTCCTGGGAAAAACCTCCTTTTGGCAAGGCACACGTTCCAAGTGAGAAGATGCTCTCAAGGTGCCACTCTTCCCACTCTCTGTTGAGGACAGCAAGTCTCCGGAAACAAGGAGTCCATGATGGTGTAGGAAGAGTGACAGCTGATTCATTGGAAGGCTGGAAGCAGAGGGCAAATCCCTGGTCATAGTCCCTCTGCCCTTGGCCATGGTGTCTGCTGCATTTGCTGCTGCTGTACACTCTCTCCTGCTCCAGCCCTGTGGTAAGAGCAGGTTGAAATTTTTGGAAACTGCACTGAAATTCAGAGGAGCATTGGCATGCCCACTGGCTGTCATACCTTCCAGAAAGGCTTTCAGGTTAATAAAACCTATTTTGGTGTTCATGATATGCAATACCTAAATACCTGGTTTTCTTACAATAGGTTCTGAATATGGGCAGGAAAATAGGACATTACTTAGTACTAGACCCCTGAAAACTTACATGTTTATAGATGAATCAAACCTGACATTATTTATTCTAAGCTGCTGCATTTTATAACTGAAGCACTGGAGCACAAGTCAAGTTTGTAAAATCACATAGAGCCAATGAATATAGAAGCCATGGGTTGTCGCAACTTCCTGAAAAGGGTGCTTTTTATGAATTTAAACATAATTTTTTCCAAGGCTGTCCAAGTATGAGACTGAGCTCAACTATGAAACATCATCACAGAGTGGGGCCAGAACAAAGTGAAGAAACAAATTTTGGGAATAAATCAATGCCAAATGATACCCAATAAATGAAGTAATCATTGTAGGAGGATGGGCTGTAGTTTTCTGGCCATTTCTAACTTTGAATATAGTTTTTATATTATACTTGGGAATCATCAGTCAGCTTTTCTCACTAATAATGGAATTCCAATTTCCAGTTTGTGGTGGTTGATACATCGTGTCAACCTGAGGGGTCGGAAGCTTAAATGAATCATCTCAGCCACTCCACACCTTAAGGCAGGGAGGACCTGCCTTCTAGTGACTCAGCACTTAAGGAGTATATAAAGGGGTTGAGGAAGGATTTTGAATTCCTCCTAAGTGACATGGCTATGATGATCAATCTCCTGCAAGGAAGTCATGCAGAATACTTCTTCAACTCCTTTACATACTCCTGAAGTGCTGAGTCACTATATGGTGGGTCATCCTCAACCTAAGGAAGGGAATTTGCTGCCAAGAATGAGGTTGTT
Source organism: Octodon degus (assembly GCF_000260255.1). NCBI lineage: Eukaryota > Metazoa > Chordata > Mammalia > Rodentia > Octodontidae > Octodon > Octodon degus. The sequence continues at coordinate 29,063,831 of NW_004524579.1, read as the reverse complement.
GCTGTGATATACTTGACAATGTGGATTATGAGCTTTTGGGAATGGCTTATGGGAAGAAATAGGAAAGGTTTGGAGATGTTGTCTACTAGCAAAGAGCTGGAATGTCTGTAGCTCTTCTGTGTGGGAGATTCTGGCCTGAGCTCAGAAAACCAGAATGCTGGTATCTTGCAAAAGAAATCTCAAGGCATTAGAATGGTTAGCCAGTGCCATGGCTATTGTTGGGAGCTTTTAGTAAGATATATGTTGAAAGTCAAGAGCAAATAGCCCTGAAGGATAATTTAAAGTGGTGTAAGTTTGTCTAGAAAGGAAGCACTAGGAAGGCTGTGGGCTGCAAAGATAGAGCTTCCTAGGAGGAACAGGAAAGTAAAAAAGATGTCCTGAGGGCATCACAGAAGGTGACAGGTTCTCAACCTTTGCAGCCTCGGAATCAAAAGGGTGAGGGACTTTGCTCTGAGGAGAAAGCTGTAGAGCCCCATGTTTCAGAATATGGGTGGTAGCCATACAAGGTTCCAGAATGGAGACAGTGGCCACACAAGATTCCAGAATGACACCAAAGCATAGAGATTTTTTTCCTCAGCATCAGGGTCAGAGTGCTCTGTGATCCAGGCACTCAACCCTGCAGCCAAGAGAGAAGAAAGCTTGGCTACTGCTCCAGCTAGCAGCAGCTCTTGTCATCATACACATGGGGTTGGTTTTAGGCACATTCAGAATTCAGAAGTTCTGAGGTTAAGAAGGCTTCCACCTAGATTTCAAAAGGTCTTGGAGGCCAGGCAATATCTCCCTTAGTGGGTGATATATAAAACTGTGAGTGATAATTCTATTGAATAGAAACCTCAGAAGTTTGAAAAAGCCAAGAACATGCATTGTCTAAGGAAAGTGGAATAAAAGGACCAAAGCAAGCCTGAGAGAAGAGCCATGGGAGCTACCAGAAGAAGTACCAGAGGGGTGGAGCCTTATAAGGCTTTTAGAGTTCACAACTCATTACAGGTTGCTTTGGATGTTCCACAAGGAACTACAAGATTTAATATTTTGCCTTCTGGATTTTGGAATTGTTTTGGTCCCACTAGTTTGTATCCTCCTGTGTATACCTTTTGGAATGGTAATGTTTATCTTTGAATGTACCTTTGAATGTTGAACATGTTTAACTTCTCATTTGTACAGCTAAGAGTTGCATTAGATCTTGGAAATTTGGGACTTGAACTTTTCAGCAATGCTGAGGCTGTTAGGACTTTCGCAACTCTTGAAGATAGACTAAGTACCTTTTGCATAAAGGGATATGAATGAGTCATTGGGAGTCCAGGGGCATAATATTATGGTTCTCATGTAATATATTGTTTGTAGACTTAATAGTGATTCTTAAGGATTATTAAGGCTGTGTTATAATGTCTAAGATGTGAAATGTTAATAAGCATGTCTTTGTATTTGGAGACTGATTTAAAGAAGTATGTGTATTTGCCAAAGGGTAGATGATGATGGTTGATACACTATATCAACTTGAGGGGTCGAAAGCTTAGCTGGATCAGCTCAGGGACTCCAAGCCCTAGAGTGTGGAGGCCCCACCCTAGAGTGAGGAAAGCTCTGCCCTATAATGACCCAGCACTGAAGGGTCATTTTTTAATGTGCAGTTGCTTTTGATAAGCATTTGTTGCTTACACATACTGTTACCAGCCATTGTAAAACCCTGTTCCCTATGTCTCCTCTCTCTGGAGCAACCTTTACTTGGGAAAATAAATATTTATGGAAGAAGATAAAGAGCAGGAAAATTGGTGGAACTCAGGATACCTTGTGAAGTTTTGATCATACAAGGCATACACACCCCTGCTTACAACCTATTAGTCAAAAGTATTACCAAGAAAAGGGTGATGTTAACTGCCCCCACAAAGCATCTACAAGTTACATGGCCATTTAAGCACGCATAATCTTTTGATGGGAAAGAAGCAAATGCCTGAGAGCCACAGCACAATGAACCATAGAATATACAAGAGCTGATCCCAAAAATGTAGTGTACGTTTAAATTTTAAAAACTTATTAAAGACACATTGATATTAATCTTCCTGAAATATTCCCCTTTAGCTTCAAACACACTTATCAATTATCCCAAATCATTTTTGAAACTTTCTAAAGAGATCGAGGATGTTCTTTTTTTGTTACTGTCTTTATGAGTTGTTAGCAAAAATACAATAAATATTGCTAGTGACTATGTTTACAAAGCCTCATCAAAAAGATTTTGGTGTCTTTATCCACTTTATTAACCAAATCTGGCACCTCTTGACTTCTACATCTTACTCTAAGTCAAAGTGACTATAGAAAGAAAGAATTTTGAATTCATTCAGAACATCTAGGCAGCCACAATAGCAAGACTAAAGCCACAAAATACAGAGCTGCTTCAGAAAGTGGAATAATTTAGGGCTGGCCAGACAGCTCAGCAAACTAACGTGCCTGCTTAGGCAGAGTGCTGTGTCCAGGGTCCACTGCCAGTGTGCCGTGCCAGCCCTGCCCCAGAGCATGCTGAGACAGTGAGTGACATTGGGCATAGTGGCATGGGCCTGAAATCCCCACACTTTGGAGGCTGAAAACAGGAGAATCACTATGAGTCAGATCTACATAGGGAAACCCTGCAGATCCTGTAGACCTTGTACCAAATACATAAAATTAAGAGAAAAAAGTGGCAGAATGATAGGACAAGTGCTCTTGAAGTAAGGAGTATTTTGAGAAGAAATAATTGCAATGTGTATTCTGCTGTCATAAGGTTTTTAAAAATTTAAACATTCACCATATTTTTCTATCATAACTCATATAGTAATACTGTTGGTTCCCAAATAAAATCGCTAGGCAAAATTCTGCTTCTGTGCAGAATATGCATCAAATGAGAATCACAGCCATGGTAGCTTCTCCACACAAAGATAAATGTAGCCATCTTCCCCAAAATTATAAAGAAAAGTAAGTTCATAAACTGAGATACCACTGCTCTTTTGGTATTCGGAATTTACAGAAGAGAGAATACACTACCTTCATCATATTCTAAAGAATCCTCCCATAGAATTGCAGGGAGTGGAAAGGTTGAAATACAAAGTCAGGAGAGCTTACAGTCTGAGAATGGAACACATCCTTGTGAAATATGCCTTACAACAGAACCCACTAGAAAGACTACCGGTCCTTTCCCCTACCCCAAATTTTCAAGGACTTGCAGGTTATTCACACAAGGGAGAAGAATTTTGGTGCGAGTGGCACAGACCATCCAGGACATGATAATCCAAACCTTGTTGATGTTTGGCTCTTTAATACTATTCATGATTTTTGTAGCCAGCACAGTTCCTTTGCTGATTGTTCTTCACTGAGATCAATATGAGGATTGATTAGTATTCCCCAGGCACACTGCAGCTGATGAGAAGGCATTGCAAAAGAGCAGGAGGCAAAAGCCAGCAAAATAAGGTGAGGGTGGCCTACGAAGGCCAATCATTCACATGAGGACAAGTGAGTAACCTCTTATTCCCAGCCGAACTCAAAGCCCAGGGACTGAGGGACAGCAAATCTCACAAGCCTCTTCCGTCCTTTCTCCAGTTACTGATGCTATAGGAGCCTCACCCTTTCTCCCAAAATGTAACTCTAAATTGGCCAAGAGAGGCCAGAGTTCAGACAAATTACAGTCTGTAGCAGGCTGTGGGCCCTGAGAGGAATGCCTGAATTCGTTTTATTTATTTCTTCATGAATTAGGGAGTAATGAGGGCCTACCAGGTGCAAATATGCAAGCAAAGGGGAATAAAAAGGAATAAAGAGATACCATCTTGACCCCTCAAGTTATTATTAGAAGTGGCAGCATTCTACAATTGCAAACCACTGTGAAAGTTTTAAGGTGTTTCATAGTAGGTGGCTGGAGCTATGAAAGCAGAGCTACTGATGCCAAGAAGTTGCCAGAGGCATCCTCCAAGATCTGCCTGTCTATAGGGATGCTGTTCATATTATTGAGTTTGCGAGGTGCAGCCCAGTGTGGGAGCTGGCATCTATGGTATCATTGGTTTAGAGGGTAATGTATGCCTAAAGTACTGCCATAAAGAAATCCATCAGAAAAGAATTTGCCAAATCTTCTGTCCACACACCATTTATATTACCCTTCGATGTAGAGAAATTCTACAGGCAGTACTTCTGAGTGTATAAGAGCTTGCATGATTACAATAGACTGTGTGGATTCAAAATTTGTATCCCCATTTAATAATTATGTGACACTGGAAAAGTTATATCATTTCAATGTGCTCAGTTTCCTCATATAGGGTTGTCATGAGAAATAAAAACATTATTGTCTTAGTTAATTTTTCTCATTGTTGGGTCAAAATACTCAACACCTAAAATTAAGGAAGGAAAGGTCTACTTTGTTCACAGTTAATGCAGGTTTCACTCCATAATCAGTTGGCTCCAAAGCAGAGAAGCAAATGGCAGAAGGCAACCATTCATGGCATTCATGGTGGTGGAAAACAGCAAAGAGCAAAGGGAGGGGAAGTAGCCGTGGCTTCCAGCAAGCTTTTCTCCCCTCTTTACATTTTAATGCAGATTATATCCCTCCCCAGGACAGAAGTAGCACTTACACCTATAATCCCGTTAGATCTTGAATTGATCACAAACTCTAGAAGCCAACCATTGGCTACCTAAGATTTTGTGGGGACAACTAGATAAAAACCATAACATTCTGCCCCTGGATCCCCAAAGATTCACCTACATCCTTTTGTGAAAAAGGCATTTTAGTCCATCTCTAATACTTACTGAAGTCGTACAGCTTTAGCAATGCTGTAAAGTCCAAGACCAAGTCTCCAAGATCTAAGGCAAACTCTTAGCTGTGAGCCCCTGTACAAATGAAAAGTTAAATACTTTCATCATTAAATGGGGTAAGAAAAACATTGACATTTCAAAAGGTACAAACAAGGGGACACATAGCATTGGGACAGAAACAAGTTCAAAATCAAGAAGGGTGAACATTAAGTCCTGTAGTTCCATGTGGAACATCCAAAGCAATCTGTATCAAACTGTGAGCACCATGTGACTCCACCTCTATGGCACTTCTCACGGTAGCTGCTGTAGCTACTCTCTTCAGCAGATTTTGCTCCTTCCTTGAAACTTTCCTCAGATGATCCACTTTCCTGGCTTTTCCAAACTTCTAGGGTTTCCACTCTATGTTAGGCTCCTCATTCTCTGCTTCACACACTGCCCTCTGAGGGGCACAATGCACAGCCTCTCAGGCCTTCTTCTGAAATCTATGTGGAAGCCTTCTTATCCTCAGAACTTTTGCATTCTGTCTGTGCCTAACACCAATGCCATGTGGATGATGCCAATGTCTTCTGCCAGCTGGAGCAGTTGCCAGGCTTTTTTCTCTCTTGGTTGTAAGGGTCAAGTGGATCACTGAGCATTCTGAACCTGATTCTGAGGAGCAAATTTTCTATGCTGCTGCCATTCTGGAACCTGGTATGCCTGCCACCACAATTCTGGAAATGGCTCTCTGCAGCTTTATCCTCAAATCAAAGTCTCTCACTCTCATAGTTCTGAGGCTGTAAAGGGTGGAGACATGCGTCCTCCTGTGATACCATCAGGCAATCTTTTCCATTCTCTTGTTTCTTCTCAGCAATGGAGATCCTCTCCAATCTATCTTTGTATTTCACAGGATGCTCTTTTATTGGAGCATCCTTTCTGGCCAAACTCATTTTAAATTATCCTGCTGAGTTCTTTGCTCTTGATTTTTAACATAAATCTAAAAGCCCTCAGTAACAGCCATGTAACTGTCTCAACATTAGACTGCCTTGAATTTTTCTATGAGATTAATCAGTCTAAGGGCCAGCCAAATAGCTCAGCAGATTAAAATGCCTGAAAAAGCAGGTGCAGGGGCCAGAGGTTCAATACAAAGGCCTGTCATGCTGGCCCCACCACCAGGGTGCACTGAGATATCAATTGAGACTGGGTGTGGTGGTGTCCGCCTGTAATCCCAGCTCTTGGGAGGCTGTAAACAGGTGGATCACTATGAGTCCGATCTAGTAATGAGACTCTGAACACCCTGCAGACCCTTCCCTAAAATACAAAAAAAAAAAAAAGAACGAAAGAAAAGAAAGATTAATCAGTCTGTCATACTTAATCTCAGTCTCAGGCAAAGTCTCTAGATGTGAGCAAAATAATAACTTTTGCCAAGCCATAACACACATCATCTGGAGTCCAATAACCAGTACAGCCCTTCTCAGCAGAAACCTCCCAAGACTGATCTTTACAAGTAGGATTTATATCAGCATTCTGGTCTTCTCAGCTTTGAGCAGAATCTCCCATACAGAAAAGTCGAAGGCGTTCCATCACTTCTTTTGTAGGTGACATGTTTGAACTTTTCCTATCTCTTCCCATAAGCCATTCCCAAAAGCTAGTAATCCACATGGTCAAGTTTGGTCAGAGCAATGCCCCCACTCCCAGTACCAAATTTAATCTTTCTTTTCTTTCATTGTTGGGACAAATTCCCAAAATTAAGGAAGGAAAGGTTTATTTAGCTCACAGTTAGTGAAGGTTTCAGTCCATTATCAGCTGGCTCCAAGGCAGAGTAGCACATAGCAGAGGACAGCTACTCATGGTGGTGGAAAACAGGGAGGGAAGGGGCAGCAGCTGTGGAAGCTATCAAGCCTCTCTCCCTTCCTGATATTGTATGCAGATTCTCTATCCCAGGGTAGGGGTACAACTCACATCTATAATCCCCTTATTGGATCATGAATTAATTACAAACTAGAAGTCACATCATTGACTACATGAGACTTTGAGGGGACACCTAGATATGAACCATGACAATTATGTTTTATATTCATGATTCTTCAATGATTACAAACACAATTACTCCTTGGAGCCCATCTGATAATATGCTGACCCTAATGCATTAAACACAGGCTTGTGATAGAGGTTCCTCCAACCAGATCCATTTGCATGGGTCTATGATTTGGAAACAAGGTGATGGACAGTTGTGGAGCTTCTGTTTTGCAGCCAGGGCTGGTGACAAAAGCCATGTGTCTGTGACTGGAAGTGAAGGCAACAGTCACAGAGATGACTTCCACATCATGGTTGAAGCAGTGTGGTCTGGCAGTCAGAAGCCATATCAACTACTGTAAAGAGCCAATTCTGCTGCAAGGGGCTTCCACGAGTTGCCACTGGAAACCTGCCTAAAATTTCCCCCTTCCTTCCAATGTTTTTGTCAGCTAGAGAAAGTAGCTTGGCCTCCAAATCAGCTCTATCACTTACTCATTTTATTATCTCAGTTAATCTGCTTTCTGCATTAGTTTCCTCATGTGAAAAATGACACAAATAGGGAACTATCACCCAAGTGTGTTACATAGTACAAAGAAATTAATATATGCAAAGCATTTAGGATATAGTGTGACACACAGTAAACATGTTAATGTCAGTTGCATCATATTGTTGTTGCCGCTGAATTAATAATAATAACAATAATATCTTTCCAACTATAGTCTCTTACCTACAAGTAAGAGCATAATACAGACAGAATATGCTCTGTACCTGATTTTTCAAGTAAAGAAGTATTTACATGGATTTATGCCAGAAAGTATTAACAAATTCAGGAAACATATGTTCAGGAAATTTACAATAATTTTATAGGTGATACAGTTTATAAAGCTTATAAATAGATAAAAACAAATGTTTAAAATCTTTATGGCACTTGAGAAATCCCAGTATGGAATATAGCATACAAAAAAAATAAATGATTGCAGTACAATACAAGTATATAAAAGCAATCTCAGTGAAAGAGGCGTGGGGAAATGGGGCTGACGTAAGCATCTTTGGTAATGAGTAGAAACTGTAAGATTAAAGGCAAAAGAAACTGTATATGAGCACGCTATTGTAATAGCGCTGTACATGTACATAGAAATTGACTAAATAAATGAAAGGTGGAGAGTGGGAGTCATGTTCCTCACTACTGGAGTGTGAGATGACAGGCAAACAAAGAGGGCATCAGCGATCCATGGAGTAATAGATTAGAGTTGCAGACATCAGAATGAACTCACTGTTAGTTTAATATACATACAGGTGACTTGAGGAATGAAATGTGTATCATGTACATGCAAAAATATGTATTTTTGTCCTTTCTCTGTCAGATCAGAGGGCGTAGAAGAATCAATACCCCAGGAGCACACCTAGCACTCAGAGCTTGGTTCTGTTCTGCAAGAGAAGGAAATAGCAGTACTTGGAGACTTGATAGAAATACAGAAGAAAGGTCTGCAAGAAATGCAGAAGACGAGCCGGAAGCTTTCTATAGTACCAGAAAATGAGGACATACAATTGGAGGAGGTGGAGAGAGGAGGAAGGAGAGAACATCCCCAGTGATGGTATCTGTCAAGAAAAGCCAACTGCAAGAGTTCCTGATGCCCAAATCTGTAACAACTGGAGCACTGCAACAGAATTATCATGGCTTATAACCTAAAATTCCAAAAAAGTATCTTTGAGTATATTCTCAAAGAAATGACGTATAAAGAAACAATAGGTATTGTTTCTCTAATATCCCTCTCAGTGTGTTTGTTACCTGTGTAGAGGAATTCTGTCCTACTAACTTGTTTTGAAACTGTCTCATTGCTATTTCTATTGCTGTATAAGGAATGGAGAAGGAAGAAGGTGAGTTTGTGGTACAGAAATCTGACAAATGTTAGTCAGGTGACCAAGGTGACCCATCTGAAGTGATAAATAAGTCAACTTGATGTCATTGTATCCTCAATATGACATGATAGGATAGTGAAATATGATGTAATTGAACTTGTTATATTTCTTCTTTGCTCTTCCCCTGTAAAACTTACAACCCTATGTAATTATGATAAACAACAAGCAAATACAAACTCAGGGATATCCTCTTCAAAATACCTGACCAGTACTCCTCAAATTGTCAAGAGTATTAAAGCAATGATAGTCTTTAAAGATGCCAAGTCCAGAGAAGCCTAAGGAGACATGACTTAATGTTATGTGGTATCCTGGGTAAGATTCTGGAACAGACAAAGGACAATTGCTATTGAAAATAAACAAGCATACATATAATATGAACTGTAGTTAAATTTTTTGAGAAGTAGGTAAAGAAATTTTGAAAGAGGAGAAAGATGATAGTAAAAGCATTACTGATTTCTCAACATTTTAGACACAAGCTGATTGGACTAGACAATCCTGCCAGTCAAGTAGCTCTTTTTTATTTTACAGTGGATGCACAGACTACTCTCTGGTGCTAGATCATGTCTTACCATAGCAAGTTATTTTAGCCTGACAATAAGATCTGGAGAATCTACATTAAGCAAATTATCCAGCACAAAAGTGAATTCACATCTGCATTAAAGCAGACCCAGGGATTGTTCTCAATACATTTTATAATTAAATTAATACATTCCCTTAAAAAATCAGGACCTGAGAAATATAAATCAAAGCTCAACTTAAACCCTTGGCTTGTTTCAGACAATTAAGCTGCCTGATCCCAGCTGTGTAGGACAAGAGAGAATGTCATCTATAAAATGGACAAAATACAGAAAGGAACAGATATTTTAAAAATCACCAAAGGGTAAATAGTAAGTAATGAATAAGTTGATAACATTTCTTTTTTTTTCCTCCTCTATTTAGGACAGAGTATACAGGGTCTCACTACATAGATTGGGTTTATAGTGATCCTCCTGTTTCAGTGTCTCAAGCGCTGGGATTACAGGTGCATGCCACCACACCTAGTCTCAATCACCGTCTCAGTGTGTCCTGCAGGTGGGGCTGGCACAGCAAGCCAGGGATCAAACCCTGGCCTCTGCACTCTGCCGAAGCAGAGTGGCTTGATCAAGGTCACAGAGTTAGAGACACTTGAAACACGGTAAGCTAAAGTAGCTCTGCCTAAAGTAGTCCTCCGAGCTATCAGGCCGGCCCTAAAATTTCTAATGATATCACTTCGGTAAATATTAAACAGAACTCAATTGCAGAAAAAATTTAGAAGAACATTAGAACTTAGGAAGTGTCTCCACTTAAAATTTAATGAAAAGTACAATATAACTACAGACATAAATACAACAAGTGTTCCAGAATATGCAATAGGTGCTTCTTAAACTGTGTCATTGCTCTGGCTTCTAATCAGTTGCTTTCTCATGATCAATTATGCTTCATTTTGCTTTTGTTTACTCTTCAAAAGGATTATACTTCACAGAACCTGTGCGGCTGAAAATGAGTTGCTAAAACTTCCACTAAGGCAATATTTATAAGTCACTCTGGATATAAGAATAT
>NW_004524579.1:29046403-29053480 GCF_000260255.1 Octodon degus | reverse complement strand
ATATATATGCACACATCTATATATACATAGTATGAAGACTATGATTTACAAGTTTTTGAGATTAAATATAACTATCACATAATTTAACATTTTCTTCAAGAAAACATAGTAGTCAATGTCATTTGATTTTCTAAGGGAGTGTTTAGGTAGTAAGATCAAGTATTGTAATCCTCATTTTATAAATGAGAAAATGGGCCCAAAGAGGTTAAGTGGCTTGCCCAAGGTCACAGAGTTAGAGGCATTTGCAATGTAGTCAGACTAATAAAATACATCAGGCACATAAAACATTCTGAGAATAATTAGAAGCTTGTGCTTTTCTCAATCAAATTCCCAAGCTCAAAGATAGCCTCTGAACTGAAAGAAAAAAAAAGGTTCATGAAAACAAATCATCCTTGTCTGCCTAAGAAATACAGTTGCTCTTTTTCGAGGGTGAAAAACAAACTTGCCTTCCTTGAGCTTGCAGATGAAGTAGAAATATTGGTGCAAGACTTTTACAGTTCATTAACTGTCATCCAGAGCAAGGAAGATTTGTGGCTTGCTTAAGGGACTGTTAGACAGGAGGAGGACAAACATGCCAATGGCTTTAACTCTTTAGCAGAAGGCCAAATCAACAGACCAAGAGGCCATCAGCCAAGAGAAGGGCACTGAGGAGGTTGTCAGACTGGATTGTTCTGAGCCCCCACATTTAAAAAAAATTGAAAAATCTCTAGAATACCATGTGTTTAGAATGATTTTTATATTCTTTCTGGAGTTCTCCACTGCAAAATCAATATTTATAAGCCACTTCTGGAAGACCTATGTTGTCAGAATTAGATACTATAAATTGAGTATTATAACCATCAGATGCATGCTCTTAGTCCCTTAGATTTATAGTCAGTGTCTCATATATGTCATAGTGAAGGACAAAAGCTGAACTAGAAACTTACAGCAAAAGAGAATAATTAACTGATTTCTTCAGTAACAATTCAAGGTGTTCTTTTGGTGTCTTCAGAAGTATTTTGGTATCTTCCTTATGGCAGGTTATGTACTCCAAAATAACATTTGAAAGAATAACTAGTGTGGACCAAATATGTAAATCTGAAAGACATAAAAAAATACAGAATTTGATTTAGAGGTCAACTGGCCATTGTGAAAAGACATGAGACTGGAAATTTTCACATGAGCTTATCTTTTGTGATTGTCCTGCACGATGTTCTAGGTGACAGAGCAAGTAGTTTAGGCCACTGTGCTGCTACTTCTGTTGATGTTTACTATTTATGGGTTGAAATAAATTCCTCTGGATCCATTTGAGTAATTACTGCCTGATACTCAATGATATTGTGTTAGATTTATTCAAAAATAAATCAAGAAGCTTGCATTTCCCAGAAAAGAAGTAGACAGTTAATGATTCCTCATGCTGAAAATCTCAACCAAGGCATATGCTGTTATTTATGGTAACAAACAATTATGCCTCACAATAGAACTAAAAGCGGAAATCTGACTCATGAATATGCTTTTATTTGTTTCTTCCTGCTCTAGACATTATTGGTCCTTTTCAACCTTAGAACATACTAAGAAAGGATGTTCTGTGTGTACACATGTGTGGGTATGGGAACACGTGTGCATGTGTGTGGTAGTATAAACAGTGTGTAAAATGGAACTCCATTCTTTCTTACTAAATACAAATAATAGCATCTAGGGCCGGCCTGATAGCTCAGTGGACTAAAGCACCTGCTTACGCAGAGGGCAGCAGCCAGGGCTCAGTCCCCAGCATGCCGGGCCAGTCCCGCCCCCAAGGTGCTCTGAGACAGTAATTGAGACTGGGTGTGGTGGCATGCACCTGTAATCCCAGTACTTGGGAGGCTGAAAACAGGAGAATCACTATGAGTCTGATCTACATAGTGAGATCCTGTAGACCCTGTCCTAAATACAGAAGGAAAAAAAAAAAAAAAAAAAAAAACAATAGCATCTAGTAAATGTTTGGTAAATGAGTGTGATGAATGTTCCAAACACTTTAAAAGTGGTAACATTATTGCTGATGTATTTTAAAGTTATTAATACAATTAATCCTTCACTGAGAGATATATAAATGTATTATGGAAACCAGACATGTTATAAAATTTTAGATAGCGACAAAGCTGGTCCGGCTCTTCACCAAAATAGTTCCAAGTTGCTGCTGGAAAAGGGTGGCTCAAGCAGGTACCACAAGTTTCAGTCACCCCACCAGTTATGTGTGGTCACATGACTATTTTTGCCAGTTGAAGATGAGAAGTTTACGGTGTCACTCTCAAGGCCAAGGCATTTCCAGACAGTATCTTGGATCAGGGGATGTAGCTAAATGGCACAGTGCTCGATTAGCATGCATGAGCACTGAGTTGAACTCCAACACTACAAAGAAAAGAAAAGATACTCAGAGAGGGTGCCTTGCTTGTCATGTCCTTTCCTTCTTCAGCAAGCTGGAGGAAAATGATCAGCTAGAAAAGAAATCAACATGGCAGAAGTCATGATCTCTAAAATGATTTATGCATGGTCACTCTTCAGTGATAGCCACCTACAGTGTTACTGTACTCATTACATTTGTACCTTGATACTGACAGGTAACAGATTCCCAAAAGTACCATGAGTACCAGAAACAACGAGTAACAAACAAATTATTTTGGCTGGAAAAGGTAGCAAAATCATAAGGCACCAAATTCTAGCTTGCTTATTGAGCACCACACAAGTACTAAGACAGCATGTTCGTCTCAAACTACTTTGAGTATCAACTTGCACAAGTTCCAAAGCAGTCGAGTACTGAGATATGATCATATATAGTTTAGGCTAAATTTTTAATTCTAAATTTTAGTTGACTGAATTCCTCTCTTTAAGTAAACTAATTACATTTTTATCTATTTATTCTATTTAAAGGAACATTGTTATGTATTTTATTTCCCAGAAAATGATTGGCTTTAACAAATTTTAAAAACTATTCACATAAGACTGGATACAACATAGATAGATGGAAAATGTTCTCTGTAACCCCGTAGAGATCGTCCTCTATAATTTCCTCATATTATATATCTGGATTACCTGCTTCTCATCCTGAAACAAATATTCTTCTTCTTGTTTATATTACTACTTTAATTTATTCTTTTTTAATAAATTAAATGTATCAGTTTTAGATATAGCTTTAGTTTGTAGATTTACAGTTTTCTAATCCATTGGATTTTTTAAAGTATTATAATGATCTTTTTTCTCTATACTTTTCTTCAGTTTATTTTGTTGCTGTTTCACTAATTTTTTTATTGGATAGTTGCCTTGTTTTATTCCTTCTTTTCATTCACATAAATATTTAAAGACATTTTCTTTCGGTCATTTCTTTAGCTGTACATTGTACATCATATAATTTCTGTGTCTTAATGACTATGAGAATATAAAATTTTGTTATATGTCAGCCTTCTGGAACAAGTTGGATAAAACTTCTAACTTTAATTTTCAAGTGGGAGGGCCTCTTTTACTATCTGAATTCTTCAAATTTTATTTTTATTATATTATGAAAGATGAGTTTATATGTATTACTTTAACTTCCAGAATTTTTTCAAAATTTTCTCAATGGCTTTGTCCATTTGTGGGACTATTCTCTAGGCACATGGAACAGCTGTAAAATATTCTCTTTTCTCAGTAGCCCCAGGGCTTATATCCTTCTCACACAACTCCGAATCACATTGTTTTGTCCTTCTCAATGTTTCATTTGACCTATCAAAACTAGTAAGAGATAAACTAAGTGCCCTTGCATTTGTGCTTTTCTTTTTTATTTAATCTCGTGTAATTTTCACTTTGGAAATTGGATGTCATGTTACTTGATATAGAAATAAACATGATTATTAAAGAGTGATGAGATGTATAATGCTAGCTAAAACTGCCTCTCTTTATCTTATAAAATTCTTTGTTTTTATAATTCTCTGTCTGGATTTTACTATTTCTAGTATCAAGATTCTTGCTTGTTTAGTTCATTTGCTTAATTTCTTGTTTGTTTCTTTGGGGTATTTGTTTGTTTGTTTGTTTGGTTGGTTGGTTGGTTGGTTGGTTGGTTTTGTTTGGTTGGAGGATCCAGGAGGATGTTTTACATTTCTTTAGTGTGCCTTCACTCATGTTTTATTTTCAACTTTACGGAGGTACATTGTTTCCAGATGTTTCCTATACCTACATATTTTGGTTTTCTATTGTTTATTTAGATCCACTTTGAAGTTCCTTCTTTTCATATTTGAATTAAGTTCAGTTATATTAATATGATATATTAATATAATATATAATAATAACATGATAAGTATGTTTCCCTCATCTTACAGTCTCCATTTTCTTTTGTTCTCTTAGTTTTTACTATGTTCAGATTTTTAGGTGTGATTTTTCTATTTAATTTTTTATTTTTAAATAGATATAACTGCTCTCTGTCTTTTACTTTTTAAGGTAAAATATATTAATTCCTGATTTGTTTTTGAGACAGGGTCTTGGTGTATAGTTTAGGCTGGCCTTGAATTCACTATGCAGTCCAGCCTCAGACTCACAGTGACCCTCCTGCCTCAGCCTCTGGACTGCTGAAAGTACAGGCCTGGGCCGTCACACCCAGCCATTTCCTTATTCTGAGGAAAGATAAATTGAGCACATCTCTCTTTGTCATCACCTACTTCTTAATTAACATTACTCTTCTTAATGTTTACCCTTCTCTACTTGAGTATGCCAGTCTCCTAATACTGTCAGCTTGAAATAATAGCCACTCACTAACATTTAGTGAAACTCTTAGGAAAATCATTCCTCTTCCTGCTTCTTTCAGGATTCCTCTAACTTTTTGTCCATTTGGTCACTTGCACTGTTAGAACATGAGGTGTGTGATTCATTGCTCTGATCTTCAAATTTGTAGCAGTGTTAATTCTGGAGTGAAGTACTGTATGTTTGATGTTTCCTGCTTCTTATTGTAACCTTTCCTACTTAACTCTTGGCTAATATTAATTTATCCTCTAGAATTCTCCCCAGAAGCAACTCCTGAAAAATATATTTCTTTTGTTTTTTGCATATTCATAACTGTTACACATAATCATGCTTAAGAGACAGGTTAGCTACATAGAACATTGACTTATATAATTATATTTTCTTTCTTTGAGGTTTTAAGGAACTTTTTGTTTTATTTTGTTCTTCTTAGCTTGTTTTATGCTTTATTTATTTTCTTGAGACAGGGTCTTATTATGTAATCTAAGCAACTACTGAATTTACTATGTACCTGAGTCCAGCCCTGAACTCATGATCCTCCTACCTGGGTCTCTCAAATTCTGGAATTTTAGTTATTTGCTTTTGTTTTCTTAAGTATTAAAACTGTATACTTTGACATGGAATTTGGCCATAGAGAAATGTAAGACTCAACGAGTTCTTTTTTTTTATTTTATTAATTTATTGAGAAACAAATAGCAATGAGACAGTTTCAAAACAGGTCAGTAGGACAGTTACAATAATTAATACATTTCATATTGTTGTCTTCATAGTGGTTATTCATAGTAGAAAATGAAGATGTGATATCCTGTCCAAACACTATTAGTACAAATCTTTCTTCTCATTGAATTAAGAGAATGTAGCTATATATCTATCCCAACTATTTTTTATATACAGATAAAAAATGGTCTTTCATTTGTAGCCCCTTTCTTTGTTTAGTTTTGTCAGATGTGGGTATTCCCTTGCCATTTAAATATTGTAGGTGCGTGAATTCAACAAAATAATCCAATATAGTCCAGTAGTCTATAATAGTAGTGGGTTATCCGTATGACTGGCAATAAGACCCAACTAGTTCTTTCATGCATACTTTGATCTCTTTGCCAAACTGCCCTAAGAAATTTTCAAATCTTTACTTATTACAGATTTATTCTGCCATGTCTCAGTATTGTCCATCCTAGGTCCATGTCTCCTGTCACACAGCATGAACTTCTGACATAGGTGTTTGTTCTTTTAGTTAAGCAAAATTTCATTAACTTACATATTTTAAATATTTCATTTTCATTTTTAAAATTTGCTTCTTTTAATCCCAGCTCTTGGGAGGCTGTAAAAAGGTGGATCACTATGAGTTTGATCTAGTAGTGAGACTCTGAATACCCTGTGGACCCTTTCCTAAAAAAATAAATAAATAAATAGATAAAATTTGCTTCTTTAACAATGATAACTGGGCAAGTACTGAGGTTTCTTCATCATTATTTTCTACCCACCATGTTCCATCTAAACATTTTTAAAATTCATTTTTGTAACTTTTCTCCTTCCTTCTTGTACATTTTTCTATCTAGTAATATGCTCTCTGTTTTTCTTACACTTTTGTCTTCATTTTTTTAATGACTTGTCTACTTCTTTCTGACCCTTCATGTTTTGTCTTCTCATGTTATCTTGCTATCTCTTGCTAGTTCTTGTCTTTTTCTTTGGCCTCTTCCATTTGTAGACATGCTTGCTCTAGGTGTGTTTTTCTTTCCACTGGCAGTGAAATATTTGATCAAAATATTCTTCTCCTTTGTAGAAACATTTTTCAGGTGAGGGGTAATAAATTTTTATGCTCTATTGCTATTTTTTATTCTTAAAGTACTTTGCATTGATTTAGTGCTTATCAAATTTTTGATGATTATCATAGAAGTTCTGGGCTGCAAGAGTCCCTTTATTGTAGCTGGTGGATAGTGTGGCAGATATTTACATCATAATCTGTGGTGCCACAGAATAGAAAAATGCTTGCAAATGTGGCTCACAGGTACAAGAAACCTCCATCAGCTGCTTCTCTCTCCACCAGATCCATCCTGTGGCCTTTCTGGCAGGCCTTCTGAGTCACCCAGTTACCATTCGTTATTACAAACACAGAATGCAGTTTCTGCACTTCCAGTAGAGCCTTCACCTCTAGGAAATCTGGTGCTTCCTGAAACGACTGTCCCCCCACTTCTCCTGGCCTCATCTCTGGATCTCTTACATCATTTCTCTCTATTTTATGCTACTTCTGAAAGCTGTTAACCTGTATTTGGGAATCTGTAAATTATACATGTCTTCCAATTTCACCTAAAAAGGAATTTCTATGGCTTTGACTCTAATTTTTCTTTCAGAATTTTT
>NW_004524579.1:29026361-29046297 GCF_000260255.1 Octodon degus | reverse complement strand
TGGAACCGCGGTCCCTGATGCCTTGCCAAGCCTGTTCCAAGTAGGTGCCCTAGACCACTGAGCCATCTCTCCAGCCCCATCTTTCAGAATTTTAATAACATAAAATGATATGAATAAATGCCAATTTAGGAAGTCCTATCCATTCCAGTCAATAAGTAAACCTTTCACCAGACACCTCTATTTCCCTTCTCTCCCCTGGCTAGTCTATTTTAGATGCTGGTATTACATGCTAAATTTCCAAACACAGGACTTCATAAATTTATTTTCCTGTACATAATCATTTTGACTTAACAAAAGTACATAAGTTCCTGCTGCTGAACTCAGACTGATCCTGCTGTGCCAGTCCACTTGTCATCTGACCCTGGACCAGAATTTTGAATCATTTCTCACACTTCCTAGCTCCTGTGCTCTGTTTCCCACTCAGTGTTTTCTCTCCAGCCTCTTTATCATGTGTCTGACATTTTCCCCAGTGAAGAATACCTATGTTACTTGCTTTCTCATCTCTGGACAAAAGATCAACACCAATACACTTAAAAGAAGAGAGGTTTGCATTGGTTCATGGTTTCAGGAAATTCAGTCTGCGGTTGGCTGGACATCCTAATGGGAGGGCCTGGAAGGGCCTGGAAGGGCATGGAGGAGAAGAACTGCTCAACTCGAAGCAACCAGAGAGCAGAGAGAAAGGGAAGAAGCCAGGCGAGAGCAAAGTTATGTTCCCAGTGATTACGTCCTCCAATAAAGGCCCTACTTCCAAGCAGCTCATCAGCTTATGAACTCATCATTAGATTAATCCACCATTGATTATAATATGCTTTGTGATCCAATCACCTTCAAAAAGCCCATTTGTGAACACTTTCTACTTTGGGGCAGCGTTTTTAGATATAAACCATAAAATTGTACCCGTGGCCTCTCAAATGGGTCACGTCCATCTCATCATATAAAAGGCAGCAATCCCACCTTAGGAACTGCTCAAGCCCTAGCCACTGCAACATTACTTAAAATCTGCAAGTCCAAAGTCTCCTTTGAGACTCCAGGCTCACTCTTAGCTGTGAGCCTTATAAAACCCCAAAGGAGCCTAAATACTCCCCACACACAGCAGCAGAGGATGAACCTCCGCATTCCAAGACGCTCAGCTCAAGCCACCCACTCTACCAGGCTGCCTGTTCCCTGGCCCCAGCCCGGACTTCCGAACCCTTCCTCACTCTTCCTGCTCCTAAGGCCTGTTTTTCACCCAGCCTTTTCTTTCCGGCCTCCTCGCTCTTTTCTGGACGTCTCTTGATCCCCGATGCCCTTTCTCTCTCCTCACTTTGCATGACTGTATCTCACTGCTGAATCCAGGTGAAAATAATTTTTGTTTTCCTCTGAACCCCTGTAGTAGTTTTCCTATACTTACCTTAGAGACTTTGTCTTTCTTTCTTTCTGACAGGATAGCTCTATTCACATTTCTTGTCTTCCATCCTAGCATAAAGACTCCAGAGAGAATAATTCTGCCTGATATATCTTTAGTTTCCCACAAAACATTCAGCACAATGAAAATACTCCATAAATATGTGTTGAATGAATGAGGTCAGTCTCAGGACTTATTAAGAATAGAAATAAATACTGCTTTAAAGATTAATCATTTCACTGGGCTTCAGGGACACCATTATTCCACAAAGTAAGGAATTAGGGTTTTACTAAGATTTGGTCTTTTCACGAAATAGAAATTTTAAAGGAACCATTTATTACTGCAGGGAGCAACTATGCTCCAGCTCCCTGTGGCTTTGCAGGCCCACATACGTGTGTCCACTGGGCAATTCGCCCTGCTTCCTGAGCAAGGCCTTTCACCTCCTCTATTGCCACAATCCTGGCAAGGCTGACCTGTGCCTGTCCTTTCCTGAGGCTTCCCCATCCTCCTACAACTCAGGGACATGTTTGCTTATGAACCTTTGGGACAAATTTATTGACATAAAGAACTTAGCAGGAATTACTGTGTGTTACTGGTATGAATAAATTTCTTGTCTTCCTAAGTACTAGATTCTTTCAGGGCAAGAATGACAGCTTGCATCATTCATCCTAAACCTGAGTAATTGGATTGCATCCCGATGATATTGCTTATTCAAAAAGCTTAGCTCAACGTTATCCACAGCTCCCCCATTAAGAACCACCATAGAAACTCTGGTCATATCTGAGGCACACACTTCTTCTGGTGCCCATGCACAAAGCCAAACAGGATAACTAATTGTGTCAATTTGAGTAAGAAGCACGCAAATAAATTGGAAGAGCATAGTTCCGGTGTGGAAGATCCATCGCTGGATGGATTGCTGCAAATGTAGTACAAAAAGGGAGGCAGGAAGGAAGGTTTGCTTCTGTGTCTTCGCAGGAGTTCCAGTCTTCACCTTCACCTAGGACACTGTCTCCTGGCTTTCAGACTCACATGGGACACCACATTGGGCTCCTGGCCTTAGATCAGATCCTTCAGATCTCCAGCATACAGACAGACCTTTTGCACTCTTCACATCGGACTCTGTGGGTGGCCTTTGTAAGCCAACCTCAAAGCCATGATGTAATGAACCTGGAAAAGTATCCTACGCTGGATTCTAGTAGACAAAGTTCAACTGATCGCACCATTCTGGCCATCAAGACAACAAGGAAGAAGCAGGGAGGCAGGAGATAAAGAAAACTAGAAAAGGAAACGCATGGGGCAGTTTATCCCTAGAACAATTAGGATGTTTTCCTGTGCAATGAAATGACTCTTCCCCCATCAGGTTATAATATCTAACCCTCATGGTATTGTTGCCAAAGTCCAAAAAAGAAAAGAGCAAGTTGCAATTGTACAAAACACGATAGAACCCAAAACTTGAGAATGCCTGAAATCAGTACATGAACAGAGAAGTGTAAGTCATGCCTTCTCCGCAGTGGTACTAGGGCAAATTTTTGTCAAAAGAAATAAAAATAAAGCTAAACTGTGAGCACCACCTGGTGGACATCTTTATCACTGCATGAGGCTCCTCCAGTGTGAGAGACCAGGTTGATGCTCAGGGTAGACAGGACTCAAATGGACATCACCTTCTGTGATGTCCCAACGACAACCTCATGAAAGAGATTGTGCCCTTTTTTTAGTGCATGGTGGATTGCGGTAGTTGTTTCAGTTCCATCCTGGGAACTCAATGTGAGCAGTAGGCAACTGGGAATAAGATGGGGGCTGCTAGTAAGAGGGAAAGGGTGACACATTAGCTTGTACAACAAAAAGGAAAACCCTCATGTGCATATGTGTATGTATATATACATTCATTCATTCATTCATTCATTCATTCATTCATAAAATCTTGAGGGACTTCTCTCACCATCCTTTACAAGAGGTAAATTTATACTGTCCCCTTTTCAGACCTCACCGCACCTCAGACTGTTCCACTTTTCTTGACATTCGTGTCAATCTGTGTGAATTCTGGGGTGGGTGGCCATTGCTGCAGTGGCAAGAAGAGTCTGCTATGATCTGCCCTTGTTCTGGCAGCCCTGGAAATACTGTGTCCCTGGAAATACTGTGTAAGGATCTCCCTCGAAATACTGGGTCCCTGAAAATACTGTGTAAGGATCTCCCTGGAAATACTGTGTCCTTTTTCCATTTTACCTTCTGTCCTAGTCTGTGACAGAGACTTAACTGTGTTATGAGAGCTGGAATTGCTAGTCAAGACTACAAGAAAGGCAGGAACTGGACTCCTGGGTTCAATCTTCTAAATGCTTCAGTCTAGCAGCTGCTGTTCTGGACAAGCTCCTTGGTGAGAGAATCAATGAGACAGCATTTGTCTTCCTGACAGAATGGCCCCCTAGGAGGCTGTTTGTATTTGTGCTGCCACTGCAGCTGAGGAAGACGCGACTTAGATCCCAGCCCCAACTCAGTGACTTTGTGAAGGGACCAATTTTCCTTGCCATAATGACAAAACTGAGGCCAATCACAGGGTAGGAACGTCATGGCTCTGGGTATTGTGGATGGACAAAGGTTCTCTGCAAAATAGGCCAGACGGCTCAGGCTGGACCCTTTCCCACATGGACCAAGGTACTGGCTCCTTTCCATATGCACAGTTAGGTCTGCCTGTCCAAGAGGAGCCATTGCCTGCATCTGATAAGTGCACCCTTGCCTGGGAACCAGCAGCCCTGTCACCTGCAAGTCGCTTCATTGTCTCCATCTCCTAATTTTCCTTTATCAAATGTGAGGAATGCTGTTTTCCTTACAGAATCAATACCTAATGAATGCAACAGTAAGTAGCACAAGTAGAACTCTATATTAATTATCTTTACAACTGTTAACTCTGAAAAGAAGAAAAGTAGCTATTAATGTTTGTGTGATATACATGCATCCAGATTTTTTGCACATGCATAGTATAATAAAAATTATTTCCTTGAACGTCAGAATATTTTTAAAAGTAAAGAATGTCTTATTTTGAATTATTTAAAGTAATTAGCATCTGGGTTCATTGTTTTCATCATTTTTCCTTACATTATTTTAAAGAGACAATATATTAACTTTACAATACATGAATGCAACCAGACAGCTCAGAAACTATAGAGCTTTTCTGCAAAAAAAATCTTAATTTTGTTCTGATAATACTCCATAAATAAGATAATATGTGTATATATGTATGCATATGATTTTTTCCTTCTTTGAAATAGAAACATTTATTAAACACTTGAATGAGTTAGAAAAGTTATTTTTGTGCATTTTCTAAATGTATTTAAGAAACATTTAAATTTGCTGTACGTGATATGCAGTTCTATGAATGTGAACAGGCACACAGAGGCGCAGATCCACCACTACAATCATCCTGAGTCAGGAGTTGCATCCTTCCCCTTGAGATCCACATCATACCTCTGCAGTCAGCCACTTCCTTGCTCTCGGCCCCTGGCAATCACTGCTGTATGCTCCATTTCTGTAGTCTTGCCTTTTCCAGAGTGGCCCTTAAGTGGATTCATACATTAAGCCTTCTGTAGGTTATAGTTTCGTGCTACAATGAATGTGAAATTCACCCAGGCATTTGTGCCTACCAGTTACGCCCCCCTCCCCATTGCTGCACACGTGGTCATCAAGGCGATATTAAGAGCCATCCTTGTTAGTTTCTCTGTACCTGAAAACTAGAGAATACAAAAGAGATTAATTTGTAAATAGCCATTTTGAGGACTTCAACAGATAGAAACAGATGAAAAGCATGGCCTTTGACCTCGGGGCAGTTACCATCCCAGAGGTTGGCTGGCACTAAATTAGCTGTATCACTCAAGCAGGAACACCAGGCCACTTCCCACAGGTGAAGAGCACAATGGTAAAAATAACAAATAGAAAGATTACTGGAATCTCAAGGGAGATTTATGGAAGTGAGATTTAAAGTGCAAGGAGTTGTGGGCAGGTAGAAAGGACCTAGAGAGAGAATCTTGGGTCAAGCCTGGAAAGCTGGAAAAGGAACTCCTGTGAGAGGCCGATGGAATCAGGGATCCAAGGCAGACAGGCAGCCGAGGTGGTCAGCCATGAGTGCAGTCTGACTGGGGGGAAGTGAAGCCTGGAGCAAGCCAGAGAGCAGAGAAATAGGGCCTCTAGGCCACTGTGAGGACTTTGATCTGCTCTGAGGGCAAAGTAGCTGTGGAAGGAGTCTGAGCAGAAGACGCCTGAAGTGTAACACACACATCAGCAGGGTCACATCCTGCAGGGCCTGGCGGAAACACAGAAAAGCAGGTAGGAGGCCGCTGCTTACAGTAATAGATCACAATGTCTATGCGGCAGGGAAGACGGAGGTGGTGACACGTTGTCAGAATTGGGGTACATTTTGAAGATAGAAAGAACAGAACTTGTTAAAATAAGCAGTGGAAAAACAAGTCGCCATTCTGCTCTGGAAGAGCAGATGGCAAGAAGAGTAAGTGTGGGTGTAAGATTAGCAGTCAACTTTTGATGGGTTGGGTTGAAGATGCTTCTCCAGCATCCCTTACGTGATGGGTGAGTAGAATCAAGGAAGAGGTGAGCACAGAAAGCATAAAGTCATCCATGTATTGATGAACAAGTGAGAGCACACACAGGACAAGTCAGAGACATGGGGATTGAGTGGGGGAAAGTCATCTGGAAGCCACTGCAGTGACCTGGGCACAAAGAGGCAGAGGGCCGGCCTGGGAACAGAAGGAAGAGCTTCTTGAAGACTTCAAGAGATGGCTCTCAAGCTTCCAATGTGGGTGATAAATAGTCCCAGTTTTAGTCTTGGATGATTTCAAGACTGGTTTGACCTTGCTGGAAATAATTATTTATGGATCTTGTTTAAATTTTACTACAGAAATATATTTTACAAGTGATGAAATTACATACTTTATGTTATCCAAAAAGAATTGATTAAATATTTTTGTCTTAATAGAAAGAACACGAAACTTCTGTGTCTTGGGTTTTATCATCAAATGGTGAGGACTGCTCAATTCTAGTGACAGAAAAGTATCTCCTCCTCTGCTAAGAAATTATCATCTTCAACAATCTAACTCTGTAAACTGCCTCAAATTGTTGCCAAGTATGCACTGTCCAGAGTTGGAATAAATTCAAATTTAAATGTCCAAGTTCACTTTCCTACTTTAATGAGTATAATTGAGTATTTCAGCCTTGAGCATGATTTCCTAAGGCTTCAAGGTCACCATCCTAAGTGGCCCTGGCCTTGTGCCCCATGAAGGAACAAGACTGAAAAAGGCTGCTCCATGGAGTCTAGGATTTGCACTCACAATTAGGGGCTGTTTGGCTCAACACAAGCAAAATACATCTTAAATAACTCTCAAGGTGATACATATTCTTCCATCCTAGATCCCTTCCTCTGTGGAGCAGTCTCCTCAGGTCCTTGTCTCTGGAAAGAGTCATGTACTCCCCCACACTGGAAGCTTGAGAGCCACCCTCTCTGCCCCCAGCACCTCAGCCAACAGTTCTGCCACTGCTTCCTCCCCAGAGCCTGGCCTATCCATTCCATCCAGCCACCCTACCTTTGCCACTGTCTCCAGTGAAATATCCCCACCTGGATGACAGCCACAGCATATAATTGACCTTTTTGGCTGCATTCTCTTTTATTCCAGCCTCCACTGTTTCCAGAATAACCTCTGAAACATGCACAATCCTATTGAAAATCTGCAGCAATTTCCCCTTCACTTGAAGGATGAGAGCCCAATCTTTGAGTACCTCTGGTTCAAATTCAGTTTTCTTCTCTAACCTTTTCTTTTCACAGAATCCCTGCAAACAGTAGACCTCCCAGCTATAGAGCTTTCTTCAGTTTCCCTGAATGACTCTTCCCCCTCTTGCTTCTGTTCCTTTAACCAAGAGCTTCTGCTTTAATCAATCTATTACCTCTCCCTGCTCTATCATGTATTAGGGCCCAACTAGAATATCTGGGTCTTGGCTTGTTTCTCCATCCATTCCCACCGGTGTCAAACCTGGTGATTTTATCCTCCCCCTCCTGCAATACTCTTGCCTTCCGTCCATCCTACCCCATGTCCCACCAAATCACAATTTGGGCCTAATGTCCTCAATATATGTGTGCCCATGTGCACATATGTGTAAAACACACACTCATGCATGCATATGTAATAGGGATTCTATCTCCCATGTGTTTATCCCCTGTGCCTAGCTCAGCTCTGGAACAGAGTGAACATTCACAAATCCCTAATTAAGTTAATCAAAATTTGGGCTTATTAAGTTCTGGCCATGAGGTGGTAAAGAGCAATGTATTTGGTCCTTAAATCCTTTAGAAAGTCATTTAGTCCCCTCTGCCATGACAAAAGCCTTTAACTTGAAACTTTCCACTTGATAACTCCTATACATAGGACCAAGCTAGTACCCACAGCAGACGTGTACAAACTGTACCCATTACAAACCAATAGTGTAAGTGGCTAATTTTATATTTCCAGTTTGGACTCTTAGATCAAATTAAAAAGTCTATTTTAATCTAGCTTGCTGTGAGTAAAGAAATTTGCCTAGCAGATACTTATACAGAAGCTTCCAAACATAGTGTTTTCTAAAATCCCTAGTTTACCATCGTGATTGGTTAAAACATGCAGAAATCCTGGAACTGGGGGCTGTAGTTTACATTGCCAAGAGCCTCCCTCCTCCAAGGCTGAGGAGAGGTCACCCATGCAGATTTAGAGAAGCACAGGGAGGCCTGTGTGCTCTCAGATGGCTTCCACCCTGGAGCCATAATCCTTACTCTCTGTGAACATAAACATCGCCCTTGAGAGCACCGCCTTTCTAACCTCAGATGTGCCTAGAGAGGCAGGCAGCACTGTGGACTTCTCCCACCCCATGTGAGGGTCACTGTCTCCAGGACACAAGGACCATTGTGCAGCACAGAGGCACAAAGGCAACCTGAAAAAAGAAGTGGTGCATCCGAGTCACTTTACCTTACTCTCCAGTTCCCCGTACCATCTGCTTTTATTAATGATAACTGTCCTTAAATGGGGGAATCCTGCTAAGCAAATATGACTGACATATTTTATATATTTTTTGGCAACTTACAACTTTTACATGACTTTTGCAGGCCAAGTTCTGGGTCTGAAAAAGGTCTCAAACCAAGTGAATCAACCCGGGGTAAAGTGTTCTGAGGTACATACTTCAGCAGAAAATGAAATGCCCACGTGATATTTTTTAAAGGTGTGGTTGTTCACAGCAGTTCCGTGACACAGTCACCCCACCCCCAAAGTGGAGCAAGTCTGCTTTTCAAGAAATGATGCTATCCAATTTATAAGTGCAGATGACTCTGCTGCAGTCTCCAGGGTGCCCAATAAAGCTGATTTGCACACTGATCTCCAATAATGCCCATGAATAATACATGAATAATGCACATTTCAAACATGTCTGGAATAACAGTTTAAGTAGAAGTAGGTGGTGTTATGTCATGTTTTTCGGGGGCAGAGGTTCAAAGTGCACAGGAAACAAATTAAACAGATGAAGAACAAGATGGGGGCAGGGTGTGACTCATCAGAGAATTGGGGCATTCATGAAAAAGTGTGCACAGCAGAAATTACTCAAGAGAGTAAAATTCGTGGTTTTATAAAAAAAGTTTTGAAAACAATAAGATATTAACTGCATCAGTGTGTAGTTTGATAAGGCCACTGTTGAAAGAGGCAATTCCTGACCAGGAAGGAAATGGCGGAGGTGGTAGAGCCTAACACAAGGAGTGGAAAGCACATTTCATATCAGAAAAGATTAGTGATTATCCCAGGTGACCTTCAAATCCTAGGAAACACCTACCAGCAACTCAGCATGGTGGAATTTCTATTGACTTCCTGTACCAGCAACTAAAGCTTTCTGGGTAGCTCAGATTGTCCCAATTGAATGCACAACCACTGCTCCTGGTGAAAGTGTCATTAGTTACAGCCCAAGGAGGGCCCCCTAAAGAGGAGATGGGGAACACATCTCAGCCATGGCTTGAGGCATTCTGTCACAGAAAATCATTTTAGGATGTTTCAATGAGACATAGGCTGGTTTGTTAGGCAGAGTTAGAAAATGTAATGGTTAATGTTTATTGTCAATCTGATTGCCTTGAGAGGTGCTTAGGAGATTAATCAAGTGCACTTCAAGAGTCTCTGTTAGGTTGAGGAGCACGACCTTTGACATGTTATTGGGTTCATGGCTCCTTTTACACAGGCATCCATCAGCACACTCTGCTGTTATCAGGTTCTGGGGTTCTGAGATCTCCTTTTGAAGATGCTTTCTAGGTTCTTCTTGTCCTGAAAAAAGAATTGGACAAAATAAGCAGAAAAGATAGTGATATTTTACATTTATCATAGGTATGAAAAGAAAAACCAACCATGCTCTGCTAAGTTGTATAGCTCAGTAACACAGTGCCTGCCTGGCAAGTTTGATTTCCATTTAAAAAAAAATAGGAAAAGAAGAATGCTCTGTAAGAAGAGTAAGCCACTGTTAAAAGAGAACACAGTGGGCAAGAGATAGGCGGCAATCATGTTCTGTATCCTCCACTCCTCAGGCTGACATCAGGTCTAGGCCATTTATCAAAATCCAGCTTGAGTTTCGATAAGAACTGGAGGTAGCACTTTCTGATTGGATGAGTCTCTCTGCACAAGTTGCAGCACACCTGTCTGTCCAGCCAGGCAGCCACACTCTCATTTCCTGTCTCACTGAGCTCTCTGTTTCCAGGTTACCATGAGCTGAGCAGCATCTTTTCACTATTTTCCTCAGCAATGTTTCTGCTCTACAGGCAACAGACCATAGGCTAAAATATCTAAAATGATGAATCAAAATAAACTATTCTCCTTTAAGTTGTTTATGCCAGATTTTTTTTTCGATAGGGGAAATTATCCTATATTGGTTAAAGCTTTGTTGAAGTTCAGATGTTTTCTTGAGGGTTTATGACAGATATTTTTGTCCCAGAATAGGTGGACTAAAAGAAAAAGCGAAAGAATGTAGGAAAAGGTCTTTTACTTGTGAAGTTGAAGGAGACTGATGGAAAAGTTAGACTGTCCAATTATGACCAGCTTTTATGAATTAGTTGTGTGAGCCAGAATATGGTTCACCATGATATTCAGTTTTAGTTTTGTAAGAAGGGGCAGGAGAATTCTGTTTTGCTTAAGGGGGAAACCTGGTCTCCATGAGATGAGGGCCTCTACTTAGGCCAGTCTCAGTTCTGCAGAGGTTTTGCTAGAATCCAAGAAGACAACAGGTTTGTAGCAGAAGATTTGCATCCCCAGGTAGTATAATTCAATTTGTTAGTTGTCTGGGTGATAGTTCCCATTACAGTTCCTGTTTCTTTTGTTTTGTAGAAACAGCTGGTCATTGTGATCCACATCTGGTCGCCGTGATACATATTGTAAGAACCAATTGACAAGTCATTCTGCTTCTGTACTTCTTGCTTACTTATCCCATATAAGCCCTAGACCACCAGAGCTCAGGGCCTGAGGTTTTATAAATGATCCTGGTCACATAAATAAATCTACCTCCAAATCTTGGGTGTTTCTGCTTGCCATCACATCTGGTGTGTTGGCTGGGAAGACTGACCATGCTGACCTCTTTGGTCACTGGTCCTGCCACACAAGGCAGAGCAAGGGCCTCTCCAGGTCCTAACAGGAAGCTATACCCTCAAGATTTCTTGAATCCCCTTCAAGGTCTGGAAGAGGATTCTTAGCTCCCCACCAAATGGCTTACACTGGGCCTCAAAGTGCGGAGTACTCAGTCTTCTTGTCTGCTTGCCTACTTGACTCTGGAAAGACACCCCCAACCCCTGTCTCACCAGTTTGTCTGTCTGTCAGTCCTGCTCAGTTTAAGCAGAAAGGGAGTGTAATCAGTTTTCATCAGGACCACCCTCAAGGAAAAGGAGTTGGAATATTTGCCTGCTGAATGAATGTCTGAGTGGAAGGGACAGAGTGAGCAATAGGCTATTCTGTTTGTGCACCAAGATTGGGAAGCACTTGTCTCCATGTCTGATCGGGCCTTTACTTCTGGTTCCATAGCAATTGACATATGACATAACAGAGGCCTCACACCCTCCTTAGCTAAGTTGCAACTAAATCCCCACAAGACAAAGATACAGCCAGGCAGGCATCTGAATGGTCTCTCCCTGAGGGATACCCACCCTTTGCTGCTCCATAGTTCAAGGGTACACAACACACACACAAGAAGTCAGAGATATAGGAATTACTTAGCCAAAACCTATAGTCTATGACTGCAGAAAAAGGGCTTTTATGGAATTAAAAATGAAACCAAATCACTCCCTGTGTGTGTGTGTGTGTGTGTGTGTGTGTGAGAGAGAGAGAGAGAGAGAGAGAGAGAGAGAGAGAGAGAGAATTAAGCCTCATTATTGCTGAGAATTCTGCCTTGGCACCCTTGTCACAGTTGCTGCCAACACCTATAGTTTCTCGCCCTGCTCCTGATTCATCTACTTTCAGCCAATTGAGCTGTTTCAGCCAGCAGAGGCCCTGTTTGGCCACAGAGGCACTCCCACCAGAGCCTTCTGCTTCCTGTTATTGTCAGATGGTATCATCTCACACCCACTCAAGATGATTATCAGCAATTCCCTCTGAGTTCCACATTTACTGTAAGGATAAATTGGACTGTCAGTTGAGTTGTTATGACCAAAGTTCTCTCCTCCTAGAAACAACCCAATCTGAAAATTCTCCTCCCAGAGATATGAGCTAAAAGCTCACCTCAAGGCCTGGCTATCAACCATGCCACTGCATTGTTACCCTTACCTATTGCTGTCAGAGGTCATGGGAAGCCAGCCACACATCAGTCTGATAGACTTTTAGTCACCTTGGGCAAGATCTCCATGCTATCAACAATGAAGCTATCTCCTTGAGTCCTGCGGTTCCCAACCCACAAACCCTTTTTGGACTGTTACTCAATTACTGCAATGGTTTGGGAACTCTTCCACTCTTTAGGGAGAGGCCCTAGCAACAGGTTTGGCTTGAGGCCAACCTGTTTCTCTGTCCCTTGCAGCTCCATCAAGGACCTCCAAGAAAGAAAACTGAGGCTGCAAAACTCCTAAATATTTATAGACGGTCAAACTGATAAAATACACTTCTGTTGCCTATAAAGCCAGTTTAAGATATCTGAGCCTCCACTGCCACCACAATTGCCCTCCATGTGCTTTAGTCTTATGCCTCAGTCCTCTTCCACCCATAGCCTGCTGGTACCCCTGCCTGGACCTAAAGAATGCCTTCTTCTGCCTTCAGTTGGCTCCTGTCAGCCATTCCTTCTTCATAAAGACCAAAGTTCTGGATTCAAAAGTCAACTAACCTGGACTCAACCTCCCCCAAAGGTTTGAAAAGTTGTTCACCCTATTTGGAAAAGCCCTCACAGCTGAGCTTACTAGTTTCACAGCCCAACATATCACTAAACTTCTAATGACACCCAAGCTGCCTGCTGGAAAGGCAAAAAAGCTCTGATGTAATATCTAGCAGAAACCAGTTAAAAGGAAAAAGAAACTGCAAATTTCTTGGAGCTAATGGCTTCTACAGCATCTGGATTCTTGGGATCACAAACACAATGATGCCTACTCAGACTGTCATACCCTGGGAGCAACTAGTAGTCTGCCCGTGGAAATACTTGGAAGCAGTCACTAAGGGTTACCTCATTGCTTTACCTCCACACTCTAATAGGTGCTGTTCTTCTCATCAAGAAAGCTGACAAGCTTACCCTAGGCCAAGCCCTAGCTGTCCAGGTGCCACATACTGATCTGAACCTAAAAATGGGCCCCTGAGAGATGCTGAGTATATCCTATTTATAGGTAGAAAAAACTGTATTAGGAATGAAGTACCACATGCTGTGGTCACCTCAGACAAAGTCATTTTGGTAAAAGCTTTCCTGTTGCTGCTTTATGCTGCTGTTTGGAAACCTGCCACCAATGACACAAAACCCACACTCCTAAGCTCTCTCCAGGGATCTCATTGACTGAAAAGTCAACCCCAGCCAGAAAATCTTTATCTGATATTCCAAGAAGATATCCAGACCTGCCCCAACTATATGTTCTGCAAGTCACAATGCTGGCACTCATCCCTTGCAGCCAACTCAGGCTTCAGCATCTGCGTCACTGGCCCTGGCTTACCCACATTTAAAGATATACAATTAAACTGAGTGCTCGTCCACACCTACTCTAGATGATCCAAGGCATTCCCCGCCCAAGCTGAGGGGAAAACAAAAGTTTTTAGGTCCTGCTGTAAAAATTCTTCCCTATATATGCCCTACCCTTGACCACTGGAGCAACAGTGGGCCTGTATTTGTAGCAGAGATAACTAAATAGAAACTACCTACAGCATACAGGCTACAGGCTCTAAAAATTTGAGAAAATAAAACAGAATCCTACACAAACAGCTTGTTTGTAAGTAGCTCCACAAAAGTTTAGCTAAAAGATCAGCTATACCTTGTTTTTTTTAATTTTTTTTCCATAATTTCATTGAGAAAAGAACAGCAATGAGACAGTTACAAATCAAATTAGTAGGACAGTTTCAATAATTAACACATTGCATGCTGTCTTCCTAGTGGTTATTTGTTGTACAACATGTAGACATGATATCCTATTTATAAACAATATTAGAATAAATCCCTCTATTCATTGAATTAAGAGAATGTAGCTGTATATCTACCCTAACCATTTTGAATACACAGATACAAAATGGTCATTCATCTGTAGCCCCTTTTTTTTGTTCAGTTCTGTCATTTAAATATTATAGGTGTGTGAACTCAGCAAAATATTTCAAAATAGTCCAGTAGTCTGTAATAGTATTGGGGCTTCTGCTTGATTGGCAATGTCAGAAGTTGTTGACCTGAGTCCCCTACAGCTTAATATAACAACATGTCTTTACTTCTTATACTTTGTTTTTATACTTTTCTGCTGGATGGTTAAGACCAAGATAAAGCAAGACCTATGTAACAAGAATTGTAGCTTTTGGATTTGATAAGGTCAGTGAAATCCCCCCAGGATTTATCCTGAGATCCTGTACCTCAGTCTGTATATCCTTTGTCAGTGTCAGCCATTTGGATGAGTCACAGTCATTACTTGACCAATTTGCTCTCTGTGAAAGCATGAGAAAATGTTTTCTCTCCATGTGACTCTCCTTAGACACACTCTACATCATTGACCATTTCCCTCTTTGGACCCATAATCTCCTTGATCAGAAAATTTGGGACACAACTGAGTTCCATGATGTTACAGTACATGTTCTCCTATGTCCTGAGTCTTAATTGACCTTGGAAGGCTAGGGACAAAATGTTGGCTTTTCTTGAAGTCCTCCTTTTTCTCTAATTTTTGGTCTGCAAACTTAGGTTGTTAACCCTCCAGAAGAGAAGCTTATTTTTTATTGCCATAAAACCTAGGCTATTGAGCTTACCCTCACTATCTGTCTGAATATCAAACATCTTAGGCATAACATGGAACAGGTATGTTTCATAAAGTATTGATATGTTAAACTGTAAATGCCTACAGAATATGATGAAAAAAATTTAAAAATTAAAGTATATTTAAAAATAGGAATAAACAATTATATATGTTTACACATAAGTTTAGATTTCTAACCATATACAGCATTGTAGCAGAACAGTCCCGCAACACTCCTTTTCCTGTCTCCTGCCTTCATTCACCACCCCCTTCCTTTTTAAACAATAATCCACCTGAGAGACAGCACAGCAGCAACTGGAATGTAATGACAAGCAGCACATATTCAGAAGACCAGAATGACAGGCACTCCAAGCATGAACCTACTATTACAAGTTGCCCTCTTCAGTGCAGTTGCTTAGTTCACAGGTGTCAACATATATAGTTAGTCAGGGTGAGAATCCTCCCAATTAACTTTTAGATTTGAAAATCTTCTGAAGATTCTCAGGATCATTGCCTTACCCATCTTGCACATTTAATGGTGTGGCTTAAAACAAAAACAAAGAGGGTGGTAGAAAGCACAACTAGAGCAGGGAACAAGGTCTGGAACCCAGAAATTTCAGAGATGACTTTTGAGGTCTGCACAGTTCCACGGATAACCTACTACAACTACTGGACTATATTGGATTATTTTGCTGAATTCAATATTTAAATGGCAATGGAATACCCATCTCTGACAAAACTAAAAAAAGGGGGATATAAATGAAGGACTATTTTGTATCTGTATATACAAAATAGTTAGGATACATATATCAGCTGCTTTCTCTTAATTCATTGAGAAGTAAGATTTGTACTTATAGTGTTTGGACAAGATATCATGTCTGCATCTTGTACTATGAATAGCTACTGCAAAGACAATAATATGCAATGTATTAATTATTGTAACTGTCCTACTGTCCTGTTTTGCAACTGTCTCATTACTATTTGTTTCTCAATGAAATTTTAAAAAAAGAAAATTCTAGGTGAAACTGAAAAAAAAAAAGATTGTAAGACTAATAAATAAAAATGTCATCCAGCTTTAAAAAACAAAGAAAAAGATCAGCTATACCTATAGATACTTCTGTACACATGTATAACCCAGGTACATATTAACTACCTCAATAAGTTTTGGAATTCCAACCTTAGATCCCAACATTCCAGAGTTAAAAGAGCCCCTCCAGATGATTGCTGCATAGTTTACCTGTACAGCTCCTCCAGCGCCCTCTCTGAAGCAACAGCACACTGTAAGCCCTGCTCTGGTCACTCTGGACACTAACCAGTCGGTTCATGCATAGCTGAAGCCCGAGGACACCATTCACAGGACTGCTCCCTACCTCAAGTTATTGCTCCCCTTCATTGTTGTGCCTTTTCAGGCTGCATCTCCCAGTCCTAGCTTCCACTTCAGCTTATGTGCATTGTATTGATCAACTTTATTTTTGCTCCCCAGCCCAATGATAGATGTGACTTTTTCCCTTACCTCTACAGGAGACTGATCCAATAAATTTTTTTAAAAGCCAGCAAGGTCCTTCCAAATGATAAAGATTTGATAAGCATCCAAGGCGCATTGGTTATTTTCATAGATCAGATTAACTCTTTTACTCCCTTTTCAGAGTCAATTTAGGGAGAAACCCTATAATAAGAAAAACAAATCATAAATTTCTGGTGGAAATTTTCAATTTGGAGACCTTGGGTAGTGCCCATCCTAGGACCACTGATAGCCTCAATGTTATTCCTTCTAGTCAGGCCTGGCCTCAAAAGTTAACATGCAACATGCCCAGCAAAAATTTACTAGGAAAACAAAATAGGAGGAAATTGTAACAGAAGATGCCCTCCCTGGCCAGTATACTTCACTTAATCACCCAGATAATAGTTCTTATTACAGCTCCTGGTACTTTTGTTCTTAGAAATGGCTGGTCATGGTGATGCATAATGTAAGAACCAATCCCCACTTGACAAACCATGCTGCCTCTGTTCTTCCTACTTGCTTATCCCATATAAGCCCTAGACCACCAGAAACCAGGGCCTGATATTGTGGGAATGGTTCAGATCAGTGCCCACTGATGTAAATAAATCTATCTTCAAACCCTGGGTGTCACTTTGGTATTTCAGTTTGTCATTGCAGGTTCAGGGCAATGATTGGAGATTTGGAGGTTCCCACTGATAATTGAATGTACCTGTAAATATCTTATGCCACTGTCCTCAGTCTTTCAGAGGGATGAGATAGGTTATGTAAACATAGGACCAATCAACCCTATGTTTACAGCTTGTAGGCAGACACTCCCTAATGATTAACATTCCTCTATGCACAGCTGAGCAAGAATCTGACCCAAAGTTTTAGTCATAAAGGAGACATACAGTGTGAAGATCAAACTTCCTTCCACTTTTAGTTACCTACAGGCCATGTAGACTGAAGTGAAGAGACATTGTTTTGTGTTTCTTTTGCTTTTTAAACAAAAGTGGCTCCAGAAGAAAATAAAAATCATGCTTATGAGTAACAAGCTAAGAACTCAGGAGTATATCTTCTTTTATCCTCAGTATGATCTCTCATTGTCTTTGCAGGAACATATGTAGAATCATCAGTCATGAGTGTTTTGTATCCAAAGTCTATGTTTGCTCTCTTAGATACTCAGCATGGTATCCTGCAAGCCCACCTCCAACCCATAGGAGGGTTGGGACACCTTTGGACACACCATTGACTTACTCTAGTGACAAGTAGTTGCTGTGCTTCTTTTATGGGCTCTTTTTTTTTTCAAGAAAAGCTGGATATGGTACTTCACATCTATAATATCAGCAAGTATTTGAGTAGCCGAGGCAGGAGAAACATATGAACAAGTCCTACATGGTCAGCTCAAGAAGGCCTTGTCTCAATATAAAGTTTAAAAAAGACTAGTAATGTATTTCAGTGCAAAAATTTTAGATTTACTCTCCAGTACTTCAAAATAAATAAACAAACAAATAGTGCTCTGGGAGGGTAGGTCAATGCTACAGCACTTACCTAACAGAGTGGGTCTTCGGTTTGATCCCCAGCTCTGCAGGAAAAAAAAAAAGTAAAGCAGAACGTCAATGGAGTAGGTCACTGTTGCCTGGGTTTTTCATACTAGAAGGTACATCTTGACTTACCTTCTGTGCTGAGAGAGAGAGAAGCAGAAAGATATGGAGCAAATATTGAGTAGACAAGCAACCTAGCAGCCTCATCCAGAGAACAGGATAGCACCAAGTGCCTTGGGATGGTTTGGCAGTGATTTTTAATTGCTCTCTCTACCATCCCTGCCAGGTTAGTACAGCCTGAAGGGAGAACATATGGAGCAAGATCAAGAATCACTTGTTCAGTTCAGAGAAAGGAGAAGAGGGATTATAAATTCCAAGATAAGTATCTCATGAATAATGTCTCCCTAAATCTCACAAAAAAAAAAAAAAAAAAAACAGGGAATTGCTGACATGCCAGAGCTCCGATGCACAACCTAAAAGTTGACCACCTGAATTTGCTGCTTGAATCCCCTGCTTGGGGCATCTTGAGGTCCCTCAGAGCCCTCAGTGCTCAGGGCTGGAAAGCAGAACCAAGAATAGAATGATACACTCCCAAGAACCTACACAGGACCAGGAAACAAGTGTTGCCAGGTTTTCTTTGGGGAACCATACCTGGGTAAAAAGCTGACTCTTCGGGCTTATAAACAAGGAAAGGAAACAATAATATAATAATTTTTTTAAAAGGCGGGAAAAAACCACAAACAAAAACAAATACCAAGAACAAAGACAGTGACATCCACTTCAATATAAAGGCTTAGAGTTTATCATTCTTAATAGCTGAATAATACTCCATGTTATGTTGAGCTATAGGGGACTCAGGTCAACAATTTCTGACATTGCCAGTCAAACGGATGACCCAATACTATTATGGGCTACTGGACTCTTTTAAAATATTTTGCTAAGTTTACACACCTATAATATTCAAATAACGGAACTTTAAAAAAGGGGATACAGATGAATGTCCATTTTGTATCTGTGTATTCAAAGTAGTTAGGATAGATATATAGTTGCATTCTCTTAATGAATAGAGGGATTTGTTCTAATGGTGTTTGTAAACAGGATATCATGTCCGCATCTTGTATAGCAATTAACCACTAGGAAGAATATATGCAATGTGTTAATTACTGAAACTGTCCTACCAATTTGATTTGAAACTGTCTCATTGCTATTTGTTTCTCAACAAAATTATGAAAAAAGAAAAATCTGACAAAAAAAAAGAACAAAGGCAGACCAAAGCAACATAAAACAATACAAGTGGTTCACAACTTCAAAACAAGAATATAAAATTAATAATGGTTGTTATAGTACATTTTATCATCAGATTTGTTGCTCAAATAACCAGATATAGGTGTACAACATTTGTCAAACAATTAAATATTAACTCTTCCATTCAATAAACTTTAATTTTTTATATGTACTTTTTAGTTTTTATTATGTCATTTGTTCTAAAGATAGTATAATAATAATAGAAGAGATATTAGAGACAATACACATTTAAAAGAAAAAGATGAAAAATATTCAACTACAGTTGTTACATTGTACATTGCTGTCTTCAATGTAGTTGCTCAAATTACAAACATAAGCATATAGAGCTAGTGAAAGTAAAAATTTTAAACATTAAGTGCAAATTTTAAAAAATGATGGAAACTAGTACTACAATCATGTCTGCTCTCCTGTATATATACTTACAAGATTTTCCCCTTTCTTGTTTTTCCTATCTTTTCTTCTTTCCCTCCTCTCCATTGTTTACTGCTTATGTTCACTTTCTTACCATTTTTCTATGTCTAATATACCCTTCAAATTTTATTTATTCTTTTAGGTTCTCTAGAAAGACATGCCGATGTTTACACATGTGGGTTGATTTATTTCACTTATGAATATCGCCTCTAATTGTATCCATTTACCTATAAAAGACTCAAGTTTATCATTCTTTGTAGCTGAATACTCATTGTATAAAAATACCACATATTTTTTATCCATTCTTCAAGTGATGGGCATTTGGGTTGTTTCCAAGATTTAGCTATGACAAATTGTGCTGCTATAAGCAGAGAGAGAGAGAGAGAGAGAGAGAG
>NW_004524579.1:29005964-29026261 GCF_000260255.1 Octodon degus | reverse complement strand
AGAGAGAGAGAGAGAGAGAGAGAGAGAGAGAGAGAGAGAGAGAGAGAGAGAGAATCACTCTGGTATGATGCCTTCCGTTGTTTTGGGAAAATACCCAGAAGGGGAATAGCTGGACTAAATGTGATTTCCAATCCTAGTGTTTTGAGTCTCCATACTGATTGCCATAGTGCTTGTCCCAGTCTACATTCCCACCAATGGTGGAGAAGGGTTCCTTTTTCCCCACACCCTCTCCAGTATTTTTTATTGGTTGACTTCTTTATGATAGACATTCTTTCTGAGTTAGATGGTATCTTAGTGTTATTTTAATTTGCATTGCTCAAACAACCAGTGCTGAGGAATATTTTTTCATGTGTTTATTTGCCACTTGTATTTCTTCCTCTGAGAAGTGTGTATTCATCTCAGATGCTAATTTTTGGATTGCATCTTTGAGTTTGGGGGAGCTGATTTTCTTTCTAGTCCTTTATCTTCTAGATAGAAGTCCTTTGTCTGAGTGACTTGGTTAAATTTTTTTCCCAATTTGTGAGTTGTCTTTTCTCTTTGCTGGTAATGTCTGTTGATGTACAGAAACTTATTAAGAAGAGATCCCCTGTTATTGATTCTTTGAAGTATTTCCTGTGCAGTTTCATGTTTGTTCATGAACTCTTTGCCAACCCATATGTCTTCAAGATATCCATCTACTTTCTCTTCCAGTAGATTTAGTGTTTCTGTTTCAATGTTTAGATCTTTAATACATTTTGACTTTAATTTAGTACATGGTGATAGACTTGGATCTAGTTTTAGTTTTCAACATATGGAAAGCCAGTTTTTCCAGCACCATTTGTTAAAGAGTCTGTCTTTCTTCCAGTGGATATGTTTGGCTCCTTGTTCAAGGTAAGGTGGTTGAGTGTATTTATAGTTGAATCTGAATGTTCTAGTCTGTTTCATTGATCATCAAGTCTTTTTTTCTTTGCCAATACCATGCTGATTTTATCACAATAACTTTGTAGTATAATTACAAATCTGGGACTGAAATGCCTCTGTCTTGCCTTTGTTGGCCAAAATGCCTTCACTATTGCATGTCTTTTCTGACTCCAAATAAATTTTAGGAGTGTTTTCTCTAAATCTGTGAGGTATCTTGATGGTATTTTGATAGGGATTGAATTAAATCAGTACAACAATTTTGGGAATATGACCATTTTCACAGTTTCTTCTTCCTATACAGGATCAAGGAATACTTTTCCATTTTCTGAAATCCTCTTCAATCTCTTTTTTCAGAGTATTGTCATTTTTGTTGTATAGATCTTTGCTTCCACTTTTAGATTGATTCCCAAGTATTTCATTTATTTAGATGCTATTGTGAAGGGTATTGTTTCTCTAATTTCTCTCTCTCAGTGACTTTGCTGTCTGTGTAGAGGAATGCTTTTGATTTTTGGGGTGTTGACTTTTTATCCTGCTATGCCACTAAATTTGTTTGTTAATTATAGGAGCTTCTTGGTGAAGTTTTTTTGAGTCTTACATGTAGAGTATCATGTCATCTATGAATAATGATAGTTTAACTTCTTGCTTACTTGTTCTTATTCTTTTATTTCTCTCATTCGTCTAATGGCTCTGATTAATATTTCCAGAACCATATTGAATAGGAGTGGTGACAGTGGACATCCTTGTCTTGTGCCTGATTTTAGAGTAAAAACTTTCAGGTTTTTTTTTATATTTAGAATGAACTAGCTGTTGGTTTGTCACAGATGGCTTTTATCAGATTGAGGTATAGGCCATCTACTCAAATTTTCTATAGAGTTGTATTATGAATGAGTGTTAGACTTTGTCAAAAGCTTTTTCTGCATCCTTTGAGATTATCATATGGTTTTTTGGGGGGCTCTGTTGATGTAGTATATTACATTTATAAATTTGCATATGTTGAACCATCCTTGTATCCCTGGGATGAATCCTACCTGGTCATGGTGTATGATCTTCCTGATGTTTTGCTGAATTCCATCTGTTAGTATTTTATTGAAGATTTTTTTCATCTATGTTCATGAGGGAGACTGGTCTATAGTTCTGTTGTGGTTTTCTTTGGGGGAAAATCTTTCTTTGGTTTTGATATCAGTGCAATACTTGCCTCCAGAAATGAATTCAGGAGAATTGCTTCCTTTTCAATTTCATTGAAGAGTTGGAATAGAATTAGGATTAAATCTTCTCTAAGTTTCTAGTAGAACTCAGCTGTAAATCCATCAGGATCTGTTCTGTTCTTTGTTCATGAGATTTTTTGCTGCATTTTCAATTTCATTGGCTGATATTGGGTTTTCAGAGTTTTTATATCTTCTTGATTCAGTTTTTGTAATTTGTACTTATCTAGGAATTCATCCATTTCTTTGTGTTTTCCATTCTATGTGAGTAAAGATTTTTAAAGTAGCTATATCACCTCAGGATCTGCAGTAATTTCACCCTTTTAATTCCTTATTGCTTGAATTTGAGTTTTTCTTTCCTCTTTTTGATGAGGTCGCCTAGGTGTTTATCAATTTTATCTGATCTTTCAAAGAACCAGCTCTTTCATTCATTAATTCTTTGTATTGTTTTCTTCATCTCAAGTGCATTAATTTCTACTCTAATCTTTATAATTTCCTGCTTACTTTGGACTTTTGGCTTGGTTTGCTCTTCTTTTGCTAGAAGCTTGTGGTACAGTATTAGGGTATTTATTTGTTCTTGTTCTGTTTTCCTAATGTGTGAATTCACTGCTATAAATTTCCTTCTGAGAAGTGCTTTCATTGCATCCCACAAATTCTGCTAAGTTTTGTTTGAATTTTTGTTTGTTTATGAATATTGTTTAATTTTATCCATAACCCACTGGTTGCTAAGGATGGTTTGTTTTTGTGGTTTTTTTTTTTAATTTCAAGTGTTTACAGGGTTTTTGTGGCTTATTTTGTCATTAATTTCCAGTTTCATTGCACTGTGATCAGATAATATGTTTGGTATAATTTCAGTTTTCTCACATTTACTTAAGCATGTCCTAGGGACTAGTATGTAGTCTATTTTAAAGAATGTCATGTGTGCAGCCAAAAAGAATGTGTATTCACATGTTATTGGGTAGAACTCTGTAAACATACACTATGCCCATTTGTTCAAAGGTTTGGTTCAGTTCTGCTACCTCTTTTCTAATTTTTGTCTAATTGACTTTTTCTTTGAGATAATGGGGTGTTAATGTCCTCTGTTAAAATTGAATAACACAATGATGCTAAGGTTAACTAGGTAATAGGACTTTAGTGAGCCAGACAAGACTTAGGACTTTCATTGTGTGACTGTCAGGATTTGAGAGGGGCTAGAGAAAGCATTTCCTGAGATCATGAGTATGTGAACATTGATGACTGATTGACTGCTACATGGAGTGATAGTTAGTTCCCATCTCGACTCAGTCTTGGACAGTACAGACAGGATAAAAAATGATGGGACTCTCATTTGTATTGATATAAGGGAATGAAATTCCCAACCTGAAAGATATCTGGGCCAAGTTGGTGGTCTTGAAAAACTGAAGAATGAATTTTAGGAACAACTGTAGTTAAAAGCAGAACATTTTATTGGGAGAAAAAAAGCTCCCTTGTGAGAGAGGGACAGAAAGGGGACTTAAGCTGATTGCCCCCAAATCTGTCTTTTCCAGGAATTTTTATGGAGCAAAATCATGTGCTGAAGTGGGTCTAAGGTGGAGAATATGGCACCTCACTAGGTGGGCATGAGGTGGGACAAAACTATGGTCAACCTATGAGATTACAAACACAATCACTCAGGTAAATTTGATTAAATCCAGGACCAAATGGGGAAGTGAATCACGTAGTAAGCAGGCATAAATGCAGAACAGGGGCTTTTCCTGTAGGGGGCTGGGTTAGTGATTCTTTTAGGTGTCCTCAAGGTGAGAAACTTATTTAGAATATTCAATCCCTGATATCTATTCTTAGGGAGGTATTCATTGTTTGATTTTTTTTTTATCTTGAGGTCTGGCCACAGCAAAGTGTCTGTCTCTCCCAAACTTGCAAAGTCACCTTGTCTTCCATATTGACTCCTTGAGTTCCTAGCCCTGTCTGACTGCTTATAATATTTCTATGCAACTCAGTTGCCTACAACAATGTCACTGAATTTTCAAGAATGATTTATCTTGTCTGGTTATTCCATTCTGGATGATAAGGGACCTTGCTACTATGCTTGTGAGTAAGAGAAAAGTAAGAGAAATGTAGTATTAGTCCAATAGTCTATATGGAATATAGATTATTAGACAGTTCCAAGCCAGGAAGTTTCTGACTGCTAGGAATTCAAACTCCCAAGGGAAAGGTGGCATTAATGAAGTGATGCAAATATAATCTTTACAGAAGGAAAGTGTAGGGTAGACTGGGTAGTGTTTTGAAGAATGAATAAAGGACATCAGCCCCCTTTTCATCCCAGTTTTGCTAAAAGTAGTGCCAGCAGAAAGAAATAAAAGAAGGAAGGGAGAGGGAGGAAAGAAGGAGGCAGGGAAGGAGAGAGAAGGGATGGAAGAGAAGGGAAAGAAACAGAAGGGAAGGGAATATTCTTAAATAAGCATAAGGGTAAATGGCACTGACTTTCAGCCTTAGAGACACAGCATGATAAGGACCATGGTAAACACTCCAAATGTAAAGGAAACTAATTGGCTCCATGTGCAATTGTAGTACCATTGTTTCTCAGGCATCTACTATCTAAAGAAAAATCAAAAACAAAGTACTACTGACTTGTCTTAGGTGGATATTCCTGACTTTTAACGTTGACTTATATTTTAAAATTCATAAATTTTATTTATATTCAGGGCAAGGCAAACACTGGCAGATGGGTGTCAGATTTGGGGGAAACAACTTGCAACCTCTGCTTTAATTGGTCTTGTGGAAGGCTGTAGGTCTCGGAATGCAGCC
This sequence comes from Octodon degus, assembly GCF_000260255.1. Lineage (NCBI taxonomy): Eukaryota > Metazoa > Chordata > Mammalia > Rodentia > Octodontidae > Octodon > Octodon degus. Next base: position 29,021,375 of record NW_004524579.1, on the reverse strand, counting down.
AGAGCCCACTGTCCCAGGCCCTGCACTTCCTCTGCAGGGTGGCAAACAGTTCTTACCACCTTCGCATTCTTCGTGTTTCTGCTGTAGGAATGGATTTAACATTTTATTTCAGCTTTTGCTAACCAAGGAACTATCCTGAGGCAGGACTTCGGACTAGGTGACCCCAAAACTCACTCCTGAATCTAATTGACAGCCCACATTTTGAAATTTGGAGACTAATGTCAGCATAACAATGATAAAACCAATGATCCATAAGTGCTTCATTGCTTCATTTCCAGTGAGTTCACTTGGGCTTTCTGGATGAAATTATTCCTAATATTCAATCACATCATTCATGTAGGAAAAATTAGCACTGAATTGGGGACCTATGAATATGTACCTGCTCCTCTCCCCATGCACTTTCCTTGATGCTTACACTAGTATTCACAGACACTCCTGACAACTAAAGGTATTTGACTTTACTGGCTCCTTAGAAATGTCACCCACAGGGCGGGACACTTGTAAAGCCTGGTAGAAAATAGGACAAAAGCAACAGGGAGTAGCTCCGAAGTAGACAGTTTCTTCTAGAAACTCAAAGGGAGGAGAGATCATCCCAAGAAAACATTAGCAGAAAGGCAAGTGCTACCTGAGGAAGGAAATACCAATGAAGGAAGGAATTCCTTCATTGAGGAAGAGAAATGAGAGGTGCTGGTGGAGTTGGAATTTTTTTTTTAGTAAAGGCAAACTGAGTTGGGCCCCAAAGGAGTGATTCATATTTGAAGAGGCTGAGAGGGAAGAGTGAAATACACATCATTTTCCCCTTGGTTTCTAAGATTCATCTCCATCAGTCAGTCTGAGAAAACACAGCAGGAAAAGACCTGGGGAAGGGCAACAAAGGAGAGGAGAAGAGCACGCCGAGCAGCCCAGTGCTCTGCTGGGGCCAGAAGCACTAGCAGGAGGTCTGAGTAGCACAGGCAGTGCAAGGTAGGCAGGACTAGTATCTCTGCCTTTGTCTCCTCTGCTGCTTGGTTTGCATATCCCTGGGCCTTAGGTCAAGCACAGCACTAGGTCTCCAGAGCTAGGCCTTAAAGGCTTTCCTCAGAGGCACAATCTGTAGGAGGACTCCACTGCCTGAACTTGGCTCCTGGCCATGGGCATGTCATAGAGCCAAGGGGAGGCCCAGAGCACAAAAGCCTAGAAATCCCCCCTCCTTCTCCTTCTCCGGGAGGCCTGGAGGAGACTTTCTCAAACCAGTTCAGGCCAAATAATGTAAGTTGTTTGCCAAAGGCAGAAGCACAATGGGATGTGAACGGTCACAATGGGAAGCTCTTTGGAAAAGGAAGGGGGAGAAGGAGGGAGGGAGATCCTATTTGAAAATAAGGAGGATGCTTTGAATTTACAGATCTCTCAGACAGGCAGAAGCCACACTAACCCAGTCCCAGCTGGGAGCCCACAGGAGCCTGTGAATAAATGTGAAGGGGAGGAAGAGCTGACAGCTCCCCACCCTTAATGCATTCACCCCTAGGTGCTGCTGGGCATCTGTTCCATAATTAACCAGGCTCTCCCCTCCACCACACACTCCTCCCCCTTCACCTCCTCCTGTGGCTGTTGAAATATTTGCCACAATTATTCTCTGTGTCTCTAGGAAACTCTCTGGAAAGAGTCTGCTGTTTAGTCCTGTTCTTTTTCTCTATCACCTCCATTCTGGGCAAAATGACAGTAATCTTTGACTAGAAGAGTTGTGCAAGCATCCCACATCTGGAGGCCCTTGCAGATCCAGTGCTTCCTGTCCCAGCCCATGGGCACAAACCTGTTCTTCCTTGATAGGATTCAGTGGGGCAGGAAGGAGAAATATGCATAACAGGGTATATGAGAAAACCACATTTCATCAACCTATAATCTTTCCCCCGATTCACATATCTGTGGGTTGAAACTGATGACAGTAATGAAAACAGATGGGATAATGTGGTACAAAAGAAATAGTGAGATCTAACAGGGTATGGCACACATCTGTAATCCTAGCGCTCTGGGAGACTGAGGCCAAAGGATTGCAAATTTGAACATAGCCGGGACAACTTAACAACTTAGCAAACCTGTCTCAAAATAAAAAGTTGAAGACTAGCTCAGTATGAAGGTCTTATGTTTAATCCCCAGTACTGAAGAAGAGACAGATGAGACTCTTTTTCAACAATCACATCATATATTTCTAGACAGAACAGTGAGAGAAGATGTCTGTCTGGTTTCTGAGCATATATTGTCCATACTGGGCACTCAATGCTTTCTGAGAGATGGACTAAAACGTTGTCCCGCACTTCATAAAAGCTGTCTCTAAACACAACATTCATGAGAAATAAGTAATAAAGTCTCCACTTCAAGGTGAAAAAATTGAGATAGAGGTGGAGCAACTTCCCCATGGTCACTCAGGGAGTAAGAGGCACAGTCAGCATTTGAACACAGACCCGATGCCAAGATGGTCTTTCTCTTATGCTTTGTTGTCAGGGCAACTTCCTACACAAGGCACCTCAGGCTGTACTTGAGAGTGAACTCGCTGCCTCCTTTAGCTCTAACAGTCTCATTTTACTGGCTCCCACATGTTGGTTGAGAGTCTCAGGGAAGAGACCTATTGTTGCATGAGTCTCTTATTAGTGTGAACTATACTTTGACTCAGTATCACTGCTGTATAGATCAAAGTTCTTAAAACAAGGTAGGTATGCAGTGAACATTTGCTGGGTTTCTATTTTATAGGTAATGCTCCTGGGAGTCAGAGATGGGACTAATGTATTCAAGACCTATAGCCAGAATATGGAAGAACCACAGTTTGAATCTAGAGCTTCTAACTGTGACACAGGGACCTCTCTAGTAATTCATCAACTGCTGAGCTATAGGATGCACAATTTCATTTCACATAATAAATGAAGTTCTATAATCATGGTTATTTCCATTTTTCTGACAGTTTTTTAATATATATGATCCACTAATAATCATAAACTTGAGCTAATTCAGTTTTATATTAATGAAAGTAATGTAAGCTTATTATAGAATATTAGAAAGGAACAAAGAGAAAATAAATTAAATCAATAATCCCAAAACATTCAAATTTAACCATTCTCTTCCAATCTGTTTATGTCTTTTTACATAACTGAAATAATATTCTTTATATAACTTGGGATCCAGTTCTTTCTAAATTAAATATTGCAACAAACATCTTTTTGTTTGCTTTAATAATTTTCCTGTTTACTGCTTAATGACTTAAAATCATCATTTTGTGTGCTTTGATAATTATTTTTAATGACTAAAAATATTCCATTATATAGACTGTCAGTTAAATACTGTGCCCCAGTTTTTTACTTCTAAAATAATAATATAGAGAACATCTTTTTTCTTTCTGAATTTAAGAATACTTTTTAGAGTAGTTCTCTAGGATAGAAATCATTGAGTCAATGGTTATGAACATTTTCAAGAATCTTTACATAGATTACCAAATTGCATTCTAAATGAGTTGTGCTAATTTTTGTTCCTACTAACAGTGATTTGGATATCCCTATCATCTTAAATTGTGTAATTTCATTAAAGCGTGCATGCATGCGCACACACACACACACACACACACACACAACATAACAGTGTTCTGAATTACAATATGAAATAAATTTTAGAACTGATTTAGTTGGCCCTCACTTCTTTTATACGTCTGGAAGCTCTAATCAATCCAGTGCATTGGTTTGCCCAAGACCATGTGAATTTGGGGCTAATAGCTGGACTATAGCCAGGTCTGCTGAGTTCCAATTCTCTATGCTATGTCTTAGGAATTTGGAAACAGTCTTGTGAACCATGTTTCTGATCAACAGAGTGTTACAGAGTTGCTATCATTTGCTGTCTTAATTTTTATTGTATCTTCAGGGAAGCAGCTTTTTCAATACCTGGACTAAGCAAGTAACAAATTCCCCTTTATGGAAAGGAAAGGGAATTTCATGATAATACTCTGTAACCTGCCAGTATTCTGCAGGGAAGCTTGTATCTACTTATCACTTCTTCCTGGCTCAGGCCCCTGGAACTGTGTTAGTCCTGTTTGACATGTACCTCACCAGCCTTCACAGCATCCTTCCTGTGGGTTTCGGCTTCCCCATCTTTGCTCAGTGTGATGGCAGCCTACCTCATTTGCAACCTCAGGCCAAGCAGAAGTGTTGCTCCTACCCATCTGCCACATTGGCCACATTTTTCTGATTGCTAAGTTATTCCAGACTCTTCCCAGGAGGGCTGAGTGAGCTGTAAGTTAAGCCTCTCCCCCAAGGTCTGTCTTGTTCTCAGTTTTTTGTCAGAGATATAGTAAAGCACACAAATACACATCCTTCACCGCAGGCCAGGCAGCACCTAACTAGGGTGATCTTCCCTAAAAGTGTGGCCTGCTTGGTACTGTGAGAAGCAGCAAGCAGGACAGTGACATCATCTCCTACTTGACATCCTAACACCTGGATTTTCCACCCAACCCATATTATATACTATGGTCACTCATCTTTCTGCAATGTTACTTACACCGACTAACTTCTCTATTGAGAAACCTACCTACTACCACAACTTAAAAACAGTTTTCTTGGCTTTCAAGTCTCTTCCTTTACATAACATCTGGCTTCTACTGCTTTTCATCCAATTCATTGTATGCCAGCCTAGCCAAGAAGGCATACTAAGGAAAAGAAGTTGTGGGTGAAGTGGGGATACGATTAAAGCACTGTTGTAGGAAAAGTCATGCTCAGGCACAACAAAGGCCCAGACGTTTGCCACATTTGGACCAGCTGTTACACATGTGTAACCTAAATTGGCACTTTTAAAATCAGGATATAGACATGTAGCCATCTGATTGGTAGTTTTTGTAAGACATTGAACATAGAAAATAATCAATAAGCAGTAAGCAATAATCGAGCTTGAATTTTTTTCTCAGAATAGCCTCAAAACTAAAATCAGGAAGCTTAAACTCAACAGTCCAAATATTTTATCTGACTTTGGCCAGTCAGAAGCAATTCAGTATATTTTTTTCTTAGCAAAGCACATAGCATGAGCCATAGGTGGTCAGTTCTGGGCTTCTATGATGTTTCCATAGTCATTGTCACCCTGACTCTCATATACCTCTAAAGAAGAGAAAGGCTTTACTGCAGGGCTAACCATTCAGTGGACAAGCAGACATACAGAGCTTGCATTTCTATGCCTTTCTTAACCTGATCATCAAATGATTTGCCAGTGCTAAAAAGACCCATAACAAAATTATATCTGTCCAGGAATTTGAAGAAGCCTTTGTACACTCTAATTTGAGAGTTTTTTTGGGAAAATGTGACATTGTTATTTACTGCAATCTTTACATAAGATGGAGTCCTTCTTGTTAAGTGGCCTAGGAACTGCAGATGGGACATCTATCATTGTGTTGCTCTTCTGTTTTACATGCATGTCTGTGCTTTGTAATTGAATCTAAACACAGCACTGGGGTATTTTTAAAATGTAGGGATTGGAAATACTTATTGGAAGAGGCTAGTTTACAGGTTGGGGGCTTGGCATTGGCAGCAGCTGAGGGACTGAGAGAATATGCCAGCATTGAGGCTGGCCAGAAGCAAAGGGAACATGGAAAAGGCTAGATTTGGCCGAAGTGCCTTAGCATCAGCTGCTGTAACCTGGCAAATGGATAAGTGATTTTTTCACAGCCAGCAATAAAATGAAACTTATGGAAACAATAAAGTAAATGTTCTGTCTAGCCAGTAAGTCAAATTAGAGAAGAGTAGATTTTTCCAACCAGGTCTGAAAAGCAATGTAGTTTGGTGGCCCAAGGGTAGCCAAGAAGTTAATGGTGGTGTGAGATCTAAGTTTATCGTACACATCAGACACTGGCAAACTGTAGCCCTTAGCCCAAATACAGCACACTGCCTATCTATCTATCTAACTAACTAACTAAACAAATGTCATAAGAATACTGTTTTCTGACACATGAAAAATCCTGTAAGTTTTGAATTTAAACCTCCATTTATGCAGTTGTTTTTTATTTTATTTTATTTTATTTTCAAACCAAATTGGTAGGACACTTTCAATAATTAACACATTGCATATATTCTTCCTAGTGGTTAATTGCTGTACAAGATGCGGACATGATATCCTATTTACGAACACTATTAGAACAAATCCCTCTATTCATTAAGAGAAGGTAACTATTTACCTATTCTAACCATTTTGAATACACAGATATAAAATGGACATTCATTTGTATCCCATTTTTTGTTTAGTTCCATTATTTGAATATTCTAGGTGTATTAACTCAGCAAAATATTCTAAAAGAGTCCAGTAATCCATAATAGTATTGGGACTTCCGCTTCACTGGCAATGTCAGAAATTGTTGACCTGAGTCCCCTATAGCTCAACATAACACTATGGCTTTACTTCTTATATTTTGTTTTTATACTTTTCTGCTGGATGGTTAAGACCAAGATAAAGCAAGACCTATGCAACAAGAGTTGTGGCTTTTGGGTCTGAAAAGGTCAGTGAAATTCCCTCAGGATTTATCCTCAGATCCTGTACCTCAGATTGTAGAACCTTTGTCAGTGTTGCACTGTGGATGAGTCACGGCCATTGCTTGGCCAGTGTGCTCTCTGTGAAAGCCTGAGAGAATGTTTTCTCTCCATGTGACTCTCCTTAGGCACACTCTACATCATCAATCACTTTCCCCTTTGGCCCCATGATCTCCTTGATCAAAAAATTGGAATGCTACTGAGTTTCGTGACATTACAGTACAAGTTCTCATATGTCCTGAGTCTTAATTGACCTTGGAAGGCTAGGGCCAAAATGTTGCTTTCCTTGCAGCCCTCCTTTTTCTCTAATTTTGGTCTGCAAACTTAGGTTGTTAACCCTCTGGAAGAGAAGTTTATTGTTATTACCATACAACATAAGCTGTTAAGCTTAACCTCATTATCTGTCTGAAGATAAGTTATGCCTAAGATGTTTGAAAAGCAGTTGTTTTTAATTTAGCCACACTCATGCTGTTTATGTTATGTCTAAGTCTGCTTCTGTGTTATAACAGAGTTAAATGGCTGAAAAAGACAGCACATAGCTTGCAAAACATAAAATGTTGATTTACTATGTGGCCCTTGTCAGAAGTTTGCTGACTTTTACCATACACATCCCAGGAAGAAAACTCAGGGCCCATTCCTAATTAAGATAAAGGCAGCACATGATGCAGCACAAGAAGCAAGCCTCAATTGGAAGAAGACTTGGAGGTTTTTGGGTCCATATTCCTGTCTTACACAATGTCCTACAGGAGCATCCAGGAATGTGACTAACAATTCCAAGAAACATAACTCATTGTCCATCACCTTGACTCCACCTTTCCAGAAAAATTATTCTGACATTGAACCAAACCACAGTCTTGATTACTTTTCTCTCATTGTTGGGACAAGATACCCAACATCCAAAATTAAGGAAGGAAAGGCTTATTTCGCTCACAGTTTGTGGAAGTTTCAGTCCATATTTGGCTATGTCAAAGACAGAGTGGCACATGGCAGAGGCCAGTGGAAAAGAGAAAACCAGCAAAAGCCAAAAGGAAGGAGCAGGGGCAGCAAACAAACCCCTCTTCCTTCTTTATATTGCATTCAAGCAAACCACCCCAGGGCAAGAGTAGCACTCATACCCATAATCCCAGCACTGAATCAGGAACTAATGACAAACTCTAGAAGGTGGCCCATGACTGCATGAGGCTTTGGGGGAATACCTAGGCACAAACTACAACAACCATTGTAGTAGAGTCATACTGGACTCTTTCCCACAGTCCAGTATGAGCTCTCTTGTCTACAAACACTTTTTATCCTGAGAGATCATTAACTACAATGTTTCTTCATCTGAGATTGAGTGCCTACTTCTTTAAACAGGTTAACATTCAAATCTTTCCCAGAGTGGTAAGGAAACAGTAGGAAACCATTGTCTACAAGATCTACAAGCCAAGAAGAGAACCCTCATCAGAAACCAACCCTACTGGTACTTTGATTATGAGTTCCTAGACCCTTAAACTGTGATAAAATATAATTTCATTGTTCAATTCTCCTGTCTGTGCTATTGTGTTATGGTACCCCTAGAAGTACATGCAGTTAACCAAGTTAAATAATGTGATCAAAATGGTGCAGTTCCCCAGAAACAGAACAGGGAATCATCAATCATTCCACAAACATTTATTAATCACCTACAAAGTACAAGGAGCCTTCTTGAGGAGATAAATATTAGTCCAAGAAATGCCTCATAAATTATTTTAGAAGAAGGATAAAATGACCAGGAATTAACTAATAAAACATTAGAAAGTATGCCAATACAAATTTAGAAAGTATTAAAATTATGATATGTGACTGAAAAATATAGTAAATGTTTAATTTTTAAGAACAACTTGCTATAGTAAAATTCACATTGCCTAATCCACTTCATAACACTTCTCCCCACCTCAAATACATTTTATCTTACCATTCTTGACCCTTTCTGAAATGGTTCTGGATATCCTTTCTCATGTCATTGGTCGCACTCAGTGGCTGTTGAGAGCACCTGAACTGACTAAACACATTGCCCTTTCCTGATTGTTTTGACTTTGGGGCAGAGCCAGAAGTTTCACAGTGCAGGATCAGATGAATATGGTGCTTAAGGACTCACCATAATGTTTTCCTGAGCTTGCCTTTCTATTGGATGGCAATGCACAGCAGCAGTCAATGTATTTTTCATCACGCCTTGTAAAGACACTTGTAGGATGCTATGAAATATAAATAAGATAAACTGACTTACTCCAGCCTGAAGAGAGTATCCCATAACACAATTTAAATGATTTGAAAAGTGAATAATTATTTGCTAACAAGAGGAGAGGAGTAAAATTCTCAGAGAATCAAACAATTGAATTATATTTTATCACATCAAAGTACCATCAGGGTTGATTTCTGATGAAGGTTCTCTTCTTGAGTTGTAGATCTTGTAGATGGTGATTTCTCACTGTGTCCTCATAATTCTGGGAGAGATTTTAATGTTAACCTGTGCAAAGGCCATGTGATACCATGAAGCATGGAACAGAAAGAGATGAGGTGAGGCTAGAGAATTGGCAAGATGTAGTGGCATCGTGAGCCACATTAAGTAATTATGTCTTTCTTTACAAACCATCAGGAAGCATTAAAGTGCTTTCAACAGGACAGCTTTTTAAGTCTTCCAATTGGAAAGAAGTACCATTTCTGCCAAGTGGAAAACAGTTTGAGAAAGTCAAGTGGTTGCAGGAAGTCCAGTTCAGAGAACATTGCAGCAAACAAGGTGAAAGATGCTTGTAGCTTGGATTACATAAGCTATTGTGATAGAAAAAGAAATGGCACTGAGAGTGATTTACACCGTAAAATTATGTAGTATGAGGCTTAGAGGAAGAAGTTAAGATGTTCTTGAACCCTGCTTTTAATAAGAGAGACAAGATGACAATAGTAACTGAGAAGTCACTTAATTCAAGAGAAGGTACATGCCCTTCAGCCAAAGAACCAGTGGGGACATTCCTGTAGGCAAATACAGTTGGCTATACTCTTGGGCAACAAAAGAAAATACTCACAAAGAGAAATCACAGAGTGTCTCAGTAAGAGAATTTTCTAAGTGACACATAGAATAGGGGTTTCTGCTACATGATTGAGGACTCTTCAAGGAAATGAAAGTTTGCTATGTTTTGGTTGCTGCTGGGATGCAGAGACAGTGTATGTTAGGTGCTTTTGTAATTCTTACTAGAAGAGGATGAGAATGGAATGAAACTAAAACTTGAATCAGTAAAGATAGCACAGGTTTACAACATTCAGGAGGTGATGTTTGCTCATTTTTGTGTTAGGCACAAAATTTACATGTTTGTTTATATTCAGACCAGATTATGAAGTGATCTTGGTTTTTTCTTAACTTAGTGGCTTTACCTGACATCAGTGTTCTCTGGGATTGTTAACTGTCAACAAGAGAACCCCAGCACCTTGCTGTAAATAACCAGAAGCATGTAGCAATGCCACAGCCTAAGAGACAGGGACAAGTGAGTTCCTGGCAGTCAAGGCAGTTTTTCTTTATCTCAGCTCCCCTTTAGGCCAAGGGAAGAAAAAGGTAAGCTTAGGACATTTATCAAAAATATTCTTATGTCACCATTACTGGCAGGGAAGTTCACCTGTCCTGTTCCCCTTGTGGAAGGACAACTTACCAACCATCTGACAAGCCAAGAGCTACACAGTAAAGTTTATGGCTCTGAGTAAGATACATCAACCAACTGCAACACAGGTAATTACCAGAAACAGGAACAAAATGGTTATTAGTTCTTGAAATAGTCCCTCAAGTCAGGAACTTACATTATCAAATCTAAGCACTCACAATTCCAAGCAGTCTCTTCTAGAGACCTAACTGGCTTTTTTTAGCCTAATTATAGACTGTTCTACCAAGGTGCATCTGAAAGCATTTGCAATAGCATAAATTTCCCCATAGTTATCTAAGAACAAATGAAGGGCTGTGTGATTGCCCATGACAACATAAGCTAATGAGTTTAAATTTAAAACTGCTTTGTTGGGCTTCTAGAGCAGAAGTTGAATCATGTATGGTAGCCGGTAGGGTCAGAAGCAAATTCCAGACCACCTACTATTCTACTTATGTCATCCCTACTCTGAACACAAATTGCAATAGAAATGACACATTGTTCCCCCTCCCCTAGATGGTAAAATTCCTTAAAAACAGTTTTAAAATGTCCTAAAAATTAAGCTTATGCGTCTCTGAAGAGAACAAACTGACGTAGTAGCAAGACGATCCCTGATATTTGTTCCATTTCTAAAAGGCAAGTACTGACCATTGGGTTGTCATGATGTCAGCAGCAACACTACATGGAAGTGAGCTGGAATTTCATTACTTCTGACCCTGAAGTGTGAGGTGAATTATATGATGGAAATTTAAGTACCCGGAAGGATCTTATCATTTTTAAAAATTACCTGGTAAAGTTGGTTAAAAAAAAATCACTATTAGGTTTTTGGCAGTGTCCAATCATATTTAGAGCTTATCGTCTGAGAAAAACACAATAAAGGCATTTGACTTAAATAGTAGAAAAGTACAAACACAAGGGAAATTATATCAATCAAACTTTAAGCTAATAGGTGTCATCAAGGTATAATAATAGCAAGGTTAATGCCAGACAGAAGGGGAAAAAGAGTGAGTGTCAAAGTGTCTGAAAGTTTGTCTTGGTATCTCTTCCTAGTGGATACTTTCCACTTCTGCTGTCAAAGACTTGTTCTAGAATCTTGGCTTGAGGACATGATAAGTTCAAGGCACTTTGAGCATCTAAGACAGGGTGCCATGCAGCAGTTGGACATCAGGTCAAAGGGCAAAAATGGAGCTTTGAGGTACAGGTACAAATTTATGACTGTTCCAGGAACTTGTTAAGAAAGTGAATCAAAAGAAAAGAGAAGAAGATTAGATTCTTCCTGCCACCCTGTGCTCCATTCCACCACACTATTTGTTTGACTCACTGTAGATTTTCTTATGCCTTTGGCCATGGAAACAGCTAAGGTCACTGTGTGAGCAAACACAGAAGGCTACTGTTTCTCTTAGAAGCTGGGCATACTCTTTTAACACCATCCTTTTCACTTATTCTGTAGGTTGAATTAGCAAGGATGAGTTTGAGACAGACCGGCAAAGCCTTTTCCCCTTAGTACACATAATGTGATAAACTGTGAAACAACTACAGTCATCACTGAACCAGCATCCTCTGGTGTACTCCAAACTTTTCAACCTTGTGTCCACCCACCATAGAGCCAAAGTCCACCATTATACATTCCATCATCTTTAAGAAATAGATCAGGATATACAAACTATGTAGAATCTTAGTTTTGTCATGTTAAGTTTTATGACCTTTGGCTTACTCTACACAGTAATATTGAATTCATACAATGGAAATTACAGAGACACAGTGAGTTTCAGATTATTGAATCAAGAGCTTAAATGGTATCATTAAAGATTGTGTCTTAAGGTATCTTTTTCTCTGTCCTCACTGGCAGCTTCATTGTTGCATTGCCTGATCTCAACCAATGGATTCACTGACTCCAGGCTTCAAATCTACATACTGGACCATTGCAGGAAAACAAGGATGTTTCTTTCTAAGAATCCTTAAACAGACCTCCCTTTGTGTCTTTCTGCTTATATTAGCAATATCCTCAATCCTTTGCCAAGGGGAATGCCATGAGGGGCCTAGATCTGTGTCACCAAATCACTTACTAAGTAAAGGATACTCAAGAGTCCTGATGCACACGGATCTTTCAAGGCCCTGCCATGGCACTGGCACTCAGTCTGCACTCAAGTGCATGGCCTGAAAACTAACCATCAGCGCAAGTTACAGCTGCTCTTTTCCACACTTCCTATACAGACAGTGGAAATGACAGTTGGTAGATGATTCCGTTGAGAGCAGCAAGGAGCAGGGTGCAGGCAGAGGGAGAGCAACACGTGGTCAATATTGTACAAAAGTTTCCTTTTCTCTCTCATTCTCAACTTGTTTCAAATGACTTCCGCTCATTCGTTCCTATAATTACCTAACATAATTATCTAACAAGCCTGATTTTTTAACTAGATTCTGTTTATACTCATGAAGAAAATCCAAAATTATAATGAGCATGTAGAAGTTCTAAAATCAGCTGGTCCTCATGAGCTAACACAGTACTCTGCCTGCAAACCCCATGACCTCTGTCACTGTCATCACTATTATCACTGTTTTCTTCATCCTTGCCCAACACTACCAGCAGCAGAAATCACTAAGTACATAGTTCTTTTGCTCCATTAGGAGGCTAGCTTCAGTTATTTGTTCAGCCCTGATCTAGGAAGGGTTGGAAGGAGTGAGGTCAAATTTCAGTAACCTCTTGCCTAAGAGAAAATACATCCTCAGGAATATAGTATATAAGCAGATAGATTAATTATAGTAAAACTTCAAGCATCATAGGATGCTTGTAAACTCTTGGCTTACCTTCCAATAAACTTGGAGGAAAAATCTGTGAAAAAAAAATTCCACTGTGGGGCTGGGGAGACAGCTCAGTAGAATAAGTTCTTCCCTGGCAAGCACAAGGGCCTGAGTTCAATCCCCAGTTCTGCAAAAAATAAAAAATAAAAAATTCCACTGTGCACACTGAAAGGTAGTTAGACTACACATTTGGGATTGGGAAGCTACCATCCTTGTTATGGCTTAGATCAATAATGGCCCCAAAACTCTCATGTACTCAGGGACTGGGCTTTGGGAGGTAATTCAATCATGGGGAGCTATAACTGACCTGCTGATAGTAGGTGGGACCTGGTTGGAATGGGGTCACTGATACCATAACCTGGAAGGGCATATTATCCTCCCCAACTCTTACTTTATTGCTCTGTTTTCTGGCCATCATGACATGAGCGTCTTTCTTCAAGCTAGGTCTTTCCACTATACCCTTCTTACCTTGGAGTCAGCCAACTGTGGACTGAGAATATGAGTGAAAATAAACTTTCCACCTTGAAGTTGTGGGTGTCAGGTTTGTTGTCCAGCAACAAGAAAAGTGACTAGGACCACACTCTCCTGGCATCTTCCCACTGACCACCAGCCTGGCCATGGATTCACCTTCTTTGAATAAAGCAACTCCAGCCCTCCTAAATTTCATAAGCCCATGGCCACCACCCATCATTTCCTACAGCTGGAAGGAGAACAAGATGAGTACAGAGAGGGACTGTCAACACCAAAAAATAAGAAATGAATAAGGCAACCAATGACCCCTTGTTGGAAAGGGCTGATGAAAGCTGCTTCCATTCAGAGTGAATTTTGCTAAAATTGTCCCTTTTGAAAGTATATATCCCAGTTTGATGTTTCAAACACCTGATTGATTGCTCAAGTTAGACCTGTGATAACAGTGGTTGGTGTTCTTCAAGAGGCTGAAAATGTCAGTTCTTGGGAAAATGACAGTTCTTTGAGAAATAATCAGGTTCACTGCTCATCTCTCTACAATAGGAAGGTTATTGCTGGGTTTGCAAAATTACCCCCCAAAAGCCTTTTCCCCCAGCACTAGCAGCCCTTTACAGGGTTTCTTCCTAACTAGAGACCCTGTGCAAAGAAAGGATATATTTCTTTTTAACTTCTTGTTGTAATCCATTATCCTTTTATCCGTCTCATCCCAAGGAACATTTTGCTTGAAAATAATTTCTTGTTTAAACATTTCTTTTCTGGGAATCAGGGACCTGGAGTAGATGACATCTTCTGGCGTTCATTTGTCCTCTTGGAATCCTGTGATTCTAGGATTCAACATCTGGAAATTTTCAAAAGTGTACAATATAACGCCATTTCAGCCATGTGCTAAGTTGATCCACATTGACAGTGAGTCCCATTGAGGAGGAAGCTGTGACAGTAATAGCTATGCTGCTGCTGGCAGTGATGAAGAGGGGGAAATTCTATTTTGGGAGGGAGGAGGGCAGGTTTAAGGTACAAAAATTATTTAAACTCAGTTTTCAAAGAGCTTACTAAACATTGCTTAGTCTCAATGGAAATTGGAAATGAAAATGAAACAATCACAAGGGTATAAAAAATGGCAAAGATAAGGGTACCAGTTTGGAGTAGATGTAAAATAGGAATTATATTCAGGACTTCCAGGCTAAAGATAAGGATAATGCATTTGAAATCTACAAGAGGGCCAATATATTTTGGCCTCCCTAAACTGCCAGAGAAGTTCCTATATCTTTTGTTTCTGAGCTCCTATTAACGATTTTCTTTGGGTAAGCTGAGTATTCTCTCCTTCCACCAAGAAAGCTGCCTCCATGTAACTGAAATGGCAATTATACATGGGGCCATATGGGCATATTTATAATTGGCATGATGAACAGATCTTTGTTTAAAATGTTAAAGCAAGATGATTCTAGCACATGATAAGTGAGTACAAGAATAGATTGATGAAGCTAAGTGATGGAAGTAAATTTAATAATAAAATCCACCAGAAGAAATAACAGCTCATCTGAACCTAAAGGAACCTTTTCCTGCCATCTGCTGTTGTCAGCATTTCATATTGCCATATTTGCCTGCTCTCATCCAGAGCCCAGTGCTGCTAAGCTCTTCATTGTGAATAAGCCATTAGGCAGGAGAGCAGAGCAGTTGGAGGAGTGGGAATTATTACAAAATGCACTTCACTGTTGTCATAGTCCCTGAGCCATCTTTACCAGCAGTGTAGATATCAGCAGTACTATACAGCTGGACATCTTCAGAAAAGCTGTTATCCCTGGACTACAAGACAAAAAGGATCGAAGAACAGGGGCCATGAAGCAGAATCATGTGGTCACACCAGTATCCTATAACAGTCCTCTCAAATATCATGCAACATGAAACCCAGAGATGGTCGAATCTGAAGGCTGTGACAGATAAGATCTGGAAGGACACATGCACTATGGAAGCATTATTAGCAA
>NW_004524579.1:28979352-29005069 GCF_000260255.1 Octodon degus | reverse complement strand
TTAAAGTTTTGGTTTGGTATGGCTTTTGGTGAAAGGTAATAGTAAGTCAAGTGTGCTCATGAACTTAGACAAATGAAAGTCATAGTCAAAGTCTTCCCCCAAAGAAATGCAAGCATGTACAATTTACCCTCAAATTAGAGTGCCCTGAAGTCTGCATGTGTGCCTAAGGTTAAGATCCTGTAATGGCTGACTGATTATGTCAAGTTGAGAAGTTTATTTAAGAGAAGTTTAACTAAATCACCTCAGCAATTTTATACCCTGGAGTGTAGAATGCCTACCTTAGGGAAGCTTGTCACCTGGATGGTATAAAAGAGAAAAGAAGAACGGTGGATGTGCTTCTGTTCTTTGGAGGAGTTCCAGTCTTTAGTTTGCATAACATCTCCTGGCTTCTGGATCTTTCCACATTCCTTTGGCTCTTCATTGCAGATTCATTGGCTTTCTGATAATGGACTTGCACAGGACTCTATGATAAGCTCTTGACCTGAATCCTTCAGTCTCCAGTGTGAAGACGCCCTTTGCATTCTTCCTCATCCAACTCTGTGAGTGACCATTATAAACCCATCTTGTAATTTCTTATATATTTTTACATCTTGTGTTGTATCTGTTTCTCTAGTAAAATACTGACTGACATAGAACCCCTACCTAGAGGCATTTTTAATAGCATAGATGAGTTCATTTCTAGGACTTAGAAATTTCAATATTCGTTTCCCAAGTGGAAGTTGACCCTATAATACTTCCATCAGAATCACCTGGTATACACTCAAAAGGTAAATTCTTCAACACCTTTTTAGAACTGAGGATACAGGATAATTCAGGATCACCCCCTGACATCTATATGTTTACTATTATAAGCATTTGAGTACTACAGTCATTCATCATTTAATGATGGGGATACACTCAAGAAATGCATTTTTAGATGCTCTTGCCATTGTGCAAACACAACAGAGTATACTTACACAAATTAAGATCACCATTATATCATCAGATAATATAATTTTATGTGACTATAGTTGTGTAAATCCATCTTTGATCAAAGCATCATTACATGCTAATGGCTATACTTACAGCCATAGAAGAAGTCTTCAGATACTCAAGATTGGTCTATAAAAGTATCAAACATGTTACCAAATTGATTAAGAACTGAAAGGAGTAGGTGGAGCTCAAGGTTGTCTGAAAGGGAGAAGGGGAGATTCATTGATATAGACTGTGAACCAGTACTGGTCTAGCACCTCTTTTGTTCCAAAATCTTTAACATATGCCTTATATAATTTAATTCCTCTCATTCATTCTCACTTACAAATGAAATTGAGGTTCCCAGCACTTGAGGAGCTTACAAAAAGTCATGTCTCAAAATAAAAGGGGAAGCAATGAAGACATGCCTTAAATGCAGGCAACTTGATTTTAACACTTTTTTAAAAGTATACTGCATGATCTTCCGTTTTTTGCCAAAACAAAAGAAAAAAAAATTCACTATATCCAAAACTCTAACCATGTATTCCCTTCAATGATACAGTAATATGCTCCAGAGTAAAAGACTGATCCTGATGAAACAAAAAGAAACTCAGAACTTGATATAAATTAGTTAATAGCATATGATGGGGCCAGTGAGATAGCTTAGTGGAGTACCTGCTTTGAACCATTTGATCTCCAGTCCCATACACCATGTCAGCCCTGCTGAGGGCAGCAGGTGACCGAGTTCAGGTGTGGTGGTGCACACCTGTAATCCCAGCATTGGAGAGGCTGAAAACAGGAGGATCACTACCAGCCTGAGCTGCATAGTGAGACCCTGTACTGAATACACAAATGAAAAAAAAATATGTATGACATTTGAGTCCCATTTACATGGAGCAACAAGGTAGAAAAATCATTACACAATGTGCAAAAACCAAGGAATCTTTCAAAAGGAAATAATGCTATGAGTCAGCTCTGAAGATGAGTAGAATTTTGAATTGACTCACCCTTACAAACAGCAAGGGTTTAAGTAGATTCAAATCTTCTTAAAATCCACCAAGATATTTTATGGAAGGTAGAGAGGAAAATTCCTGAGACAAATTTCAGGTGACAATGAAAAATTCCTGGAAACCCTTGAATGATACATATTTTCTGTTTTTGAGACACGGTGTTAGTTCATTGACTCTTTATTTCAAGTACCCCCAGATTGAAAATGACATAAACTTAGTCAAGATGTGTTGGTTGGGAATGGTAGAGACAAGATTCAGACCTTGATAGTCCACCTTCAATATGCTCCCTCTAACCCAAGGTAATGCTGACCCTCTGACATGGTTGGAGACTTGGGGAGACCTGAACAACCACATAAAAAGACTATGTTTGGAAGGTGAAGGGCATCATTTTTTAGAAAAGCCCTGAGTGACTAGATTGAAGAAGAGGGCACATCTATTCATCTGTCTCTTTCTATCTACAAATAACACCATTTCTGGACAAGGGGTCCTCATATTTTAAAACAAATTTAATCTGACCCTGAACAATATTTAGTTCTCTGAGTCTGGGGAACTGTCCTCAAGGGAACTGACTGTGTTTCAAGAGTCCCCCTTCTTGTAATTCTCTACGACTTTATGCCCACAGTTTAACCTTTGAAAACTCATATCTTAAAAGCTGCATTGACTGTCACAAATCAAAGGGGAAGAGAAAAGTGTATAAAGATAAATGCCTTATGACTGTCTATGGTGCATGCTTTGAAAATGGTACGCATGTCTAGTTCCCTAAGGGGACAGAGCACCTAGCAAGACAGAGTAGGCCAGGGCTCCCATGATTCCACATGATGCACCCAAAAAAATCATGCTCAGCTGCTTTCGTAACCTAATCTCTTACAGCATCATTTCTCAGAACTCTTCTTTCAGAAGTGTTCATCCATTTCCCAATGGAATGACATCCATTTATGTTTTCTTGTCAACATTTTTCAAGGGCTTCTTTTTTCTTCATTTTCTACAGCCTTGTTTATCCCTGAGGGTCTCTCAGTATTTTTTCAGTGATTGCAGCTTGCATGGCAGTGCCAGTGCTATGGGCTTTCAGCTCTGTGTTCCCACAGAACACCCCTCAGCCTGATCACAGTGAGAGAAATCTCAGTGCAGATAGAGTGCCAGGTGATGGTCTAAACAGTGGACTATATTCACACATTTAAATTTCTGTAACAATCTCAGGAATGAGGAGTATTTTATGTTGAAGAAACAGGAGCACTGAATGTTCTAGTCATATTGGAAGACCACAAAGCAAGTAAACGTGCTGCAAGACCCCAGTTTAGCTTCAGAACTTTTTAGACTCAATCACTATGTCATTTGCCACCAATATATTTAAACTTCAGCCCAAATGTTATCCACTGTAGCTCGAATTTATCCCCTCTGTACTGTCAGCTCACATACATATTATAGCACAAATGCTAAAACATTTCCCAAAAGATCAGACAAATTGATTAGACCATACCAATGCCTACTGTATTTTAAGTTAATGGCATTTTGTATTCTTTATGATTTTAGCAGCAAACATGAAAGTTATATTATTGACTCAAATTTTTAAAAATTCTATTAGTCAAACAATCCCCATAGTTCTTTCAAGATTATCCGTAAGGCCATGGAAATGTGAACATAAACCTGCTCACTTCAGGAGCACCTGATCTTTCATTGCCTCTCACAGCCTTTCTGCTAACATGCTGGCACAGTGAGCCTGCTGTAGTCAAAGAAACACTAATGTTAAGTGTCATTCTGGAACTTTTAACATCCAAAGAAAGGAGCATTGACCAGACTTAGACCTACATTGTGGGCCTCAGGGAAAAATAATAGCTGTGGAAAGTTCAGAGGATGGGCTGGGGAGATAGTTAGTTCAGCTGTCTAAGAGCCTGCTTGGCAAGCAAAAGGACCTAGATTCCATCCCTGGTACCACATGCCATGCCAGCCCCAATTGTGGGCATGCCATGCCAGCCACCGAAACTGGGCATTGTGGCGCACACCTGTAATCCCAGTGGGGGACAGGCAGAGACAGGAAGATCATTAGAAGTCCAAGTTACATAGTGAGACCTTGTACCAAATAAATAAATAATAAGTAAAAGTTCAAAAGAAAGGTAGAAATGGTTCCTGGTGACCCAGTAAAAGTTAAAATAGCTAAAAGACAAATGAAGTTTCAGAAAGAACGCCACCTAAGTAATAATAAACGAGATTAATCAAGGTGGAAAAAGAACATCTAAAAAAGGGAATATCTCTGCAATCTTATATTTCTAAAGAAATACCTGAAATACAGAGAGAGATGCAAATAACCAAGGAATGCAAACCAGCAAAAAACAATACATGGAAAAATAGAGTACCAACTGCACAGGGACTTAAGAGAATAGTGTCAGGGCACTAAAATGGGTCTCTGCACTGGCAGCTGAGCAGGTAGAAGAATGAGGGATGGAAATGCCCACTGCTGGGGGGCAAAACAGCACAATTCAACTTCTATATTGCTCTCTCTTATCACAGAAGTGGTCTTCAAACTAGAAAGGCTAGAACAAATACGGCTAGTGGGAAACTGAAACCTGAGGTGGGCAAGAGGGCAATAAGAAAGCAATTGGCCACAGTAAATGAGTTCAAGGCCACAGACCCAGAGAGATGACGTTCCTCCCCTCCCAAGGAAGTGCGGAATGTGCACAAGTTGTAGGGAGAGCTACAAGGTTTGGGGGGTTGGGAAGAACAGGAACAGGCTTTAAAAATTATGGAATAGGTGTTTCTTGATAAAAAGCTGCAGAAAAGGGAAAATAGACAAGAGGAACATCTATAAGAAGGAACTGGAGAAATGTTAAGCCCAAATTTCTGTTAATAACAAAAGATAACTATTTGACGTAATTACTTGTGCCAACACGGTTCTATAAAACTGTGTTTTGACAAACTGCTTTTTGTGTGTGCTAGAAAAATACTATGGGAAGTCAACATATTCTCCTTGGTCCACATTCCAGCATGTCATTGTAAAACTATAGTTATGGACAATATGGATTAAATGGCAATTACATAATGAAGAGACTTAACAAGTTGAGTGACTGAAGAAAGAAGCTATTATAAACTCAATTCTGGCCACAGATAAAATACTATGCAATGGTGGGGTTTAGACTCCCTTTGAGAGTAATCTCTTATATAGGGCACATTTTTTAATGAATCAAATAGAAATTAGGTACATGAAACTTTGATGTAGCTATTCTGAAGATATTTTGGCAGAACTGAAAAAACAGCTAATTTTAAGGAACTTCGTAAAGTGGCAATTAATGAAATTACATACAAAGCACACTTCTGATTTTCATTCCACTTCAGATTGATTTTTAGAAATACAGAAATGTAAATGTAGAAATTCTTGCAGTGCCAAGAATGGGGCAAGGCTCTGAAATATCCACTGTCAACATAAGTAAAGAAATAATAATATTTTGAAAAAATATAAGCTACTTTTATGATGACCAGATCACACAATTGTATCACAATGAGAGCAACAAAAATCTTTTCTCCTTATCTGATTTCAGCATATGCATTTCCACGACAGAGGTTTCAACTTCTTTGAATAAGGCCAGAACTCTTTAGCATATCACCAGAACATTCCTTTAGAAGTTTGTAGTACTGCATTTTCCTTATAATGTTTTAGAGGCTAGAAAGATGGAGGAATAACTGGTATGCTGGCTCTGGAGTCTGTATTTGTTCTATCTCCACCAAGGCAGACCATACTTTCTTTCTGTAGAGTATGCAAGTGAAGACTGAATTCATTCCAGGTTCTCCAGTTTTTAGCAACAGAAGAAATTCCTAGCTAACCTAACAAGGAATGACTTGATAGGGAGGATACTGGACAGTGAGTATGATGGCAGAAAAAGTGGACAACCAAATCTCAAGCGATCTCATAAAGAGAGAAGTTCTAGGATGTCAGTAGAGAATCTAAAGCTGCATCTCCAGGGAGCTGCCATGACAGCTTCCGCTCCACCAGCCATCTGTCCCTTAGTGCTTCAGCTCAAGTTTCAAAGCTCCACTCATGTCCCCTCCCTGTATTCAGGGTGCTGGGGGTCATGAGACTGAGTGACAGGCACACGGGCAGAGGAATTAACTTCTCCAGGGGAAAAAATAAGGTCACCATAACCACAAGGAAAAATAAGTGGCCTAGAAAAGAAAAATGTATACAAATATAGAGAGATCATAATATCTGAACTGTAATCAAATGCTCATTTTCAAAGGTATAGGTTTTTCCTCACCTCCTTCAGGCAAAGAAGGGGTATAGTTGACTACAGTCTCAGTAAGGAAGAACAGTGCTTTGTATAATTTGCATTTGACTTTTTAATCCCATTCTATGATCAAAGCAAGGGATCAAATTGTTCCACTGCTTAGCCTCATCCCACCTTATGTGGAATTTAGTCTCCGATTCTGAAGTTTACAACTTTGGAAGGACACCATGAAGGGATTTGTCCTAGCCCCTAATCCTTCTCTTCTGTCCTCTGCTTTATAATAAAGAGAGCATGAAAGCATAAAAACTCAATTTCCGCATGCCTCTTCCCGGCTAGCTTCCAGTTGGGCTCTGCTACTGGGAAGCCATGTCAAAAATGGGGTGTGGGAGGAGGCCCAGCAGCTCGCTGGTGGAGTCTGCGCTTTCTTGGCATCCCTCCAGCCACAGGTGGTGACTCAGGTCTAATCTCTGTTGACAGTTTCCACATCTGCATTGAGAAATACTTTCCTAGGAGGCTCCTACTGAGCTGCGTGTTAGTGGTAGTAGGTATCTCGGCAGCCTCTGCTGCAGCTAGCAGCACCTTGTCAGAGGTCAGCACCAGCACTGTGCGTGGGGCCTGTCCAATCATTTCAGCTCTGGCCCAGGAGCCCTCCTCTGTGACTCTGAGCTCTAGGACAATTTCTTTCATTCGTCAGCTGTAGGGATGGTAGTGGTTTCCAAAATGTGTTAATTCTGGTTATCTTCCTTCCTGAATCGCAAAAAATATAAATGCTAAAAACTAAAAAATAACTTAAAAAAAATATCTAGAGTAAGATGGTGAGGGAGCTTGATACCATATCATCTTTTCAATGTATATCTCATAGAACAACATTTGGGGAATGTGACAACCAGCTTCATCTACCTGAAAACTTTTACTGGAAAAGAGGATTATGTTTCCTGCGTAGTTCCAGAAGGCAGAACTAGGATTACTGAGCAAACAGATTTCAGCTCTGAGTAAAGAACTGTCTGCTGAGCACTTGAGCTGCCCACAATGAAATGTGCTGGGCTCCTTCTTTTGAGGGGTGGTGAAGCAGAGAATGGGTTTCCATCTCTCAAAGTATCACACCAGAGTGACAAGCTGAGTCGAAATAAACCCTCAGGAATGATAGTCCCTTTGAAGCATCTACAACTTTAATTAAACATTGGATCATTTTTATTTGAAGCTGGAGGACAAAAGCAATATGTCTAGTTAGTTGCAGAAAACAGTAACAGTTATCTTCGAAAATCTACCTTGGCCCCGGAGTAATTTTGAATAATGACCTTAAGACTGTGTAACATGGAAGAAATTGAACCGGCCTCCATTTTAAACCCAGGTGAAAGCTGACTCCCATTAGTAAGGAAAATCCTCGTTTCCTTTCCTGCTTGCTTTTCCTGGGTACACTTTCTGTGCCTGGTACTTATGCCCAGGCTCCTTGGAAGGGAACAAACATGACGAAAGTTAGGATTAATGGAATTCAAGGTTTCCCCATTTGAAGAGAACTGTTCGTGCTTGTGGGTCTTGTTTGATGGATCCAAGTCTCAAAGCCCTTCTGTCCCAAGCCAATGTGTCCCCCCATGACACAGAGTCACAAAGGAAGAGCAGTTAGGAGAGAACAAGACACGACTTCAATATCTGAACAAGATTATCTTCCAGCCACATGGCAGTCCCACGACCCTTCCAGTTATTGCTACAGCTGTTAACAACTAGTGCACATTTGTATGGCTCTAACCCTTCTGTTGTTTGGGATGTAGAAGACGAATCCCAAAGCAGCTCTACTACCCAGTTTTCCTTTCTGGTATCAAACTACGCTCCATGACATTGTGGCAGTTATAGGATTCTGCCTAGGCATGTTTCCACAAAAATAAAGAAATATAAAATTCCAATGCCTACTAGCCTCAGAAAATGGGCTCTTCTGGCACACTAAAAGAAGCAGAATCTAACACATTCAAGGGCAGAGGAGAATACTGGAGCAGAGAAGATATACAATGACTGATCCAAGGTAATATACCATAAATCTAACAGGACCAGATATGAGCTGACTATTATTTTGACCTAGTCGAGGGCTGCTTACCGCCATCCTCATCCTAACTTTGTTGTTTCAAATAAGACATTGTGTTACAAAAATAAAGCCACAGAAGAAAGTGTTTTGATGACTCATCCCAGCTTCTTTTTTAAAAAATGTATTTAGTACAGGATCTACAAGGTCTCGCTACACAGACCAAACTCATATTGATCCTCCTGTTTTCAGCCTCCCAAATGCTGGCATCATAGGCACGCACCACCATGACCAGCCTCAGCCCCTGTCTCAGCACGCCCTGGGGGTGGGATCAGACAGCATGCCAGGGATTGAACACTGTCCCTGAACCCGCCTAAGCAGGCATTTTAGTCCACTGAGATATCTGGCAGGCCCTCTTCATCCAACCTTCTTAGCAAGAGAGGGCTGACACTGACATCAGATTTCAATGACCTACAGGTTTCGTTTTTAGCTGACAAGTCCCGTTGTGGATGACTTTACTATCCTTTCTATTTCTCCTTAATCTAACCCAGTGTTCTTCCTATTTGTCTCATGCCATATGATGATTACCCAGAAGACATTATCCAAGAATCTACAGGTAGACCTGACTTCTTGGTCAGCAAGTGTGCAGCTCTCTATCCACCCGCCCTGCCCGAGGGACACCAGAGTATGATGATGTTAAAGCATACACATGCTTTGAGACCTAAAATTCCAACAATAGCAAATAATAATTTTGATTTATATGATCTGAAGAGAACCAGAGTATAATTTTGAGTCAAGCATTCTCTTGCTAAAGTCCATGAACTCCCAACACCTGCATGCACGCGCGCGCGCGCGCACACACACACACACACACACACATACAGATTTTAAGGCCATGATATAAGTCTGGGCTGAGGTTCACGCTGAAACAGAAGAAAAGGCAGGAGCACAGGAGGCTGTCATAGCGAGGCAGGAGGTAGCGTGCAAGGGCTAGTGTTGCCTCATAGATGGGCCACCCATGCCATTAACACTCAGGTCACAGGTCAGAAAACCCCGCCCTTATCTTCCAGTACAAGTCATTTGAATTGCAAAGTTCCTCCAGTTCTGCTTTCCAGTTCCTTTCCCTCGGACTGCTCTCTGGCAACGCTTTCTGTTGTTTCCCTCCCTGTCCCTTTATGTCCCTGGGCCTCTTTCCTCTGCACCAACCCTCCAGTCTGAGACAACCACCTGGGGACCCTGCTAGCCAATAATTAGCCGAGACAGCTGCTAAACCAAACTAACTCCAGAGATCCGCAGCTGGTGGAGCAGAGTCCTGCCTGGAGGAGGGGAAAGCGTGGGGAGGCCCACCGAGCCTTCTCAGGTGGCCAGATGACACTTAATTAGGCCCCCTGCTCTGAAGGCCTCACCAGATGCACAAATGCCTGGAAGTCTCAGGGAGCCAGAAAGACACTCTGGGAACTCCCAGTGTGCCTTTTCCTTCCCTGATGCCTCTCAGGCTGTGGGTGGAGAAGGCAAGGATGGAGAAAACAGTAATTGGTGCCTTGAGGATAAGAGGCCTTGTGTTTCCCTGCTGAGACAAGAGGGGAATCCTTCTTGTACCTTCCTCTACCAGCCTGAGGTCTGAGTTGTTGATTTAAAAAAAAAAAAATTAAGGTGTACACTATAGGTGCTGCCACTAGAAATGCTTTTCTAAAACTAAACAAAGCACACCATGAATTCACAAGAGGTCAAATTTAACCAGAAGGGAAATGGAAAGGAAAATGCATGGCCTTCATCCTTTCAGCCCCCACAGCCTGCTCAAGTGAGCTACAAATGGCATGGAAGAGGGAGGGTGAAAAAAACTAATCATCTAATTTTGATAGATTGCTGTTCCTAGGCAAGGGAGAAGTCTGGGGCCAAACAACAAGGAGAGGGGAACACTGTGCAAGGAGCAAGCTTTCTATTTCTGAGCACAACCAGAGCTTGAGAGAGTTGTTCTGCTAAGCAGCCTGACAGTGCACCACTTGCTAATCTCAATGCAATACGGACCTGTCTACGAATAGAGATGGCCAGAGAGGGTACAGGGAAGCGGAATCCTGCAGTGCTTCGAGCTCCCAAACTTTGCCATCATTAGTGTAAATATACAATTCATGGGGGCATACATGGAATTAGTGATAACGAAGATTGCAAATATTAAAGAGGGAAACAAAAAAAAAAGCAGAGTTGAGAATAGACCACATGCAATCTCTTTGACCTTTTTTGCAACTTTTATTCTTAACTCTCTTCTCATATGACAAAGAACATCTTTACCTTTTGAGAAAGAGAATGGCATCTGCAGTTTTTAAGCACTTGGCTCGAATGGCCTTATTATAGAAAAATAAAGGTCGAGAAAACTCTAGAAATCTTGGGCCATCGCAGCCTTGCATCTCCACTTGTGATCCCTACAAGCAGCCATATAGGTTCAGAGAAGCAGCGGTATGTTTCTCCTGGTGGCTCCTTTTTAAAGTTGTTTAAGAGTGAATTCACAGCGGAATGAGTTTCACTCTGAAACCACTCTCTAGCCCAGGAGCAATGATTTTCTTTTATATACAGAAAAATTTTCAGAAGGAAATGTAATAAGGCCAGAAAAATAAGTACAAATATTATTTATTACAATATGCCTTATTTACCCTTGTTATTAATGTTCCTTATTTGTGGACCCATTTGGGGACAACCTGGGATGTGTATGATTACAGTTCTGTACAGTGTAGTTGGGGCTGGCACCAATTTCTGAGGAGTCTCTGTCCTCTATAGAGTTTGGAGGATAACATATTTTCTACAGGCTTTGGCAGATACAGCGGACGTTAATTGTTAATTCTCCAACAGCCATCTGCCTAAAACAGTGGATGGCTTTGAAATCTGGGAAAAGAGCGCCATCTAGCAGCCCGCGGTCTAAGTGCTGCAAAGCTGCGCTCCTTTTTGCCTGGCCCGCGGCGCACCACAGCACAGCACACCGCCGAGCACAGTTGCTGGGAGGTAGACTAACTTGGAATGACGCTCCCCATAAACCCACCTCATGCCAGAAGGCACAAGTGGTTTGAAACAGCTTGGATCCCTTTTGCTTCAGGAAGTCACTGGACCTATCAGCAGTTGCGGAAAATTATGTCGACATTGAGCATTTCCTAGGAAATGAAGTACAGTAAGTACAGTGAGAAACGCGGGTGAGAAAGCTGATGCCCGCTCACACTTCTAGTTTGTGGTTGTCAAGCTCAGAAGCCAGGATCAGTCTCACCAGTCTCTGAATAGGAGCACCAGTTTCTCAAAGGCTAGCTAGAGATGAAACAGGAATAAGTCACAGAAGGGAGAGCATCTGCTCAAAGCAGAAGGGATGGGTAGGTTTCACAATCTATGGCACCGTAATCCTTTCTTATCCATAGTGATAGTCCCAAGAACCTCAGTGGATGCCTGAAACCGTGGACATTTCTAAACTCTCTGCGTGCTATGCTTTTCCTACAGTTATGGACCTATGATTAAATATGATGTATAAATTAGCCACAGTAAGATTAAAAACAAGTAATAATTAAAAATATAATAATACACTGTAACAAAATTGAAAGCATCGCTAGTCTTGAGCTTTGGAGCTCTTAGTAAGTAAAATAAAGGTTATTTGAAACAAGCACTATGACATAAAAGGCAATCTGATAACAAGATGGCTACTAAGGGACTCCCAGGGCCAGTGTAGTACACACACGAGTATGCTGAAAAGAGAGTTGATTTGTGGAACATCTTTAGATTACATCATGCAGCTCAGTACAGTGTAGGATTTAAAATTTATAAACTGTTTGTTTCTGGAATTTTTCATTTAATATTTTTGAACCATGCCTAATCATGGGTACCTGAAACCAAAGAAAGTGAATCTACAGTTTAGGGGGAACTGCTGCATAGTAGCAGGAGTACAACAAGGTGCAGGCTCCACAGTGGGGCAGAATTGGCCCTGTGTCCAGACTCTGGGCACAGTGGGAAGCAATCCTCAAATGTCCCTTTGTGATGTAGTAGAGATGACGACAATAACAGCTTGCAGCCCTCGTGATTTAATCCCAAAGGCCACCCCTCCTACTGTCAAGCTGGGAATTAGGTTTCAACGTATCAATTGGGGGCAGCAAGTCTTCAGACCGTAGCATGATCATTCCTCAACCCTACTTCTCTGGGATCGCATCAGTCACATTTCTTCCACAAAAACAAAACAAAACAAAAACAAATACTGTAGATTGTAATTTTGGAACAGAAGTGTCAGGCTTTTCTCCTCTGAAAGCCATTTGGAACTGCTTCTAATGTGTCAGGCTTAATGTCTCTCCGAGCAAAGAAATATTTTGTAGACTCTGCCTGTCAAAGCTGGAAGGGACTTTGGGGATGATTTGGGGGATGACTTCAGCTAGAAGGGACCACTCCTGAAGGAGCGTCTGAGTCATCAGGTGAGACAGGAGCAATGCCAATGCACGGCCCCCACCCTAAGCCAATCACATGAAAATCTCTAGCGTAGCTTTGGGGATGTGCATGTTTTTAACTTCATGGTGTGATCTCGACACTCAGCCAAGGCCAAGAATCACTAACTTATTGCCCAGTATATCTTTTGGAGGAGAAAACTGAGGCTGAGGAATATTCAGCAACCTCAAAGCAGATAGCCTAATGGAGTCTAACGAATGTTCAAACTCACCCTGAACTAATGTTATTTCTTTTCCAACCATGATTTCTGGAACTGAAGATATAATCACAGAATAGGCTTGAGGACTACACCAGGCCTACCATGACCCAAAGAAAATCCAAACATCATCCATCACTTACTTGGTTAATTATAGTGGTGTTTTGCATCTCCAATCCAGTATTCCCCAAAAGCCATTTATATACCCTCACCATGGGAACTATTGCCTTAATAGCCATAAGCTGTTTTACAAAAGTTGGAAGAATGACAATATATGTATGTGCATATTTTATACACACACACTCACACACACACACACACACACACACACACACACACACACATATATATTCTCTGTGCTGAAGAATTTCCTTCCAAAGATTTGTCTTCTCTTTCATTGTAGGGGCCCTGGAAATGGGGTGAAGAGATTCTATTTATCAGATGTAGAGCATTTCTGTCCACAAAACAGGTAAAATTGTTCTGGGCTTCCCACCTATTTCTCGTCAAGGAATATCATGGGCTAAAGCCACACCACTCTGATAATTTCAGCTTTGATTTCCTTTACATTAAATAGTGTCCTTACATTAAATAGTGTTCTTTTCTTTGTCGATGAAGTAGCCCCCTACTCTCTACCAGCCTGATCCCAGTCCCTCTAAAGCACCAAGTCCAAGCAGTGGAAGAAGTTCCCACTGACCCTCCTGGCCTATAGATAAGATTCACCACAGAGCTTCCCAGGAACAGTAGCACCCTTTACAAGTGGACCTCTTCCAGCTTCAGTGAAGGGAGCGCCCTCAGAGTCACCTGGCGCTCACAGCCAGGGGCTACGCAAGCTGGTCTCCTGTGTCAGTCTGCTCTACGACTCCCACCTCCCTCCACCTTTTGCATTCTTCTGCCTCACTGAGGACACCTAGGTAGGCCTTCCTGCTCATCCCACATGGTGGAAAGCAATGATCTAGGACTTGTGACCTTCTTATCCACATGACAAATTCAAAGCCTAGGAAGCCCCATGTATTTCATACAAACTACATCTCCTAGGATGTTTTTCAAATTTTAAAATGGATCAGAAAACCCTTTTTAGGCAAACTGCCCAGGTTTTACATAAACCTCTTCACACAGGCCATGAAAATTAATAATTGTGTGAATACTAAAAGTTTAGAAGAGAAGAATGACTCAGGCTATCTTGGCATGTGATTTTCTGCCATGAAGCTTGCTGAGACCAGAAATACCCAGCTGGGTATTAGCACAGATATTCCAGGTTAAACCTCGCAAAATCATTCCCCAGTTTTTTTTTTCTGAGGTAGGGGTGAGCATCTTGACCTTCTTAGAAAAAACATGATTTCAGAACTAGTACTCCTCTCCCTAGGTTTTGATTTCTGACACTCCTGAGAGTGAAACATTCCTTTGTAAACAGAGGAAGTTTGCAAAGACTGGGGACATTTGTAGGGTACACAGGAATTTGAGCCTGAATGCTCAGGGACAAGCTTTCATGCAAGCCCTTTAATGAATACGGATGCTCTGACCTAACTCACACAGGTTATCAAATGATTCAGTCCAGGCCTGCTTTCAAACTGTGAGTCGGATCATGTCACTCCCTGAAATCCTGGACTGCCTTTATGATTCATTCAGCACAGAGCTTCCCTCAAGCACAGGCTCTGAGTGACCAGCAGCCCTCCTTTCCTGGCTCCCTAACGTCCAGACACACTGGTCTCCTTGCTTTGCTTCAGACATTCCTGGTCCTTCCACTAGTCATTCCTTCTGCTTCACATGACCCTTCCCACACTCTCCACCAACCTCCTTTATTTACTGTACAAATATCACTTGAGAGTCACCCTAATGACCACACTTTAAACTGCATCCCTATCCTTGAGGACAGATGCCACTTTCTAACATAGTGTACACTTTACTTTAAATTTGTGTGTCTCACATTTCTGAAACGAAAGCTCCATGAGGTGACCAGTGTTGTCTGGGCTGTGTCTACTGAGTCCGTAAGCCCTAGAACCTGTTTAGCATGCTACGTGAGCAGTACCTAGCTTGTGAATCAATAGCAATGAGGCCACTAGGTTTGAGCTAATCACAGCTTAATAAGACACCCATGAATAAGCTGTTCTTCCGTACCAAAGTGGAACAATCTCACAGTGACTTGTTCAGCTCCCTAGAAATTGCCCAGCCTGGTAAGACATGCCAACCCAACATTGATATCTCTACAGCAGCTCTTTCTTGAAATATTTAATTAATACACATGGATGGCTAAAGCAAAAAAGCTTTCACTCCACCTGGGATTGTCACATTTTTGTAAAAATAAGACAACTTTGTCCTATCAGTTGTGGCCTTTAACATTTTGCTTAAGGAAGACACAGGTAAAAAGAAAATGATAATTGTGACTACTTTTATACTACATTAATGACATTACAAAATCTGCCTACACTTAACCACACAGAGGTGCCTCAAGGGGAAGCCTGAAACACCTGAAGATAAACTGCATAAGTTCACAGTGGGGGCTTGAGGGGAGGGGTTTCACCAGTCAGGCTCACTTTAGTATTCTTTTTGCCTAATGAAGGCTGCAGCCAATGGCTAGTTAGACATTAAAGGTAATTGTGAATTCAGACAACTACCTTGTATTTTGGAAATTTCTACAAAGTGGAAGCATTCACCAATGGGAAATTCCTGAGGGGAAAATGCATTACCAATCTTAGAAACTTACAGGCGCACTGGACATTATGAGAAACACTTGTAACCATGATATGTGATTGGAGCAGGGAGGGGTGTTTTATAGTTGGAAGGAGGTGCTCCAGTGCAGCTTCCCTGGTAAAGTGTCCCAAGGGCAAGATATAAATGAAGAGATGAAGAAGCCTGGAAGATTTAGGAGGAGAAAGAGGGTGCAAGCAAAGATCCTGAGGTAGGAATGAGCTTGACATGTCAGGCTTCTTTTTACCTCCCTTTGGCTAGAATCCTCACCCCTCATCCTAAATCAGAAGCTAGCCTCCATTCTCTGGGACAGCCCAGGGCTTCCCAGTCCTTAGTATGAATTCAGAGTAACCTACTCCGAAGTACTTTGCTACTCTAGACTCAAAGACTAGTTCTCTCATGTAAACAAAACCAGCAGACAGGAAGCCATTGGCTCCTGGCCTTTCAACACCGGCTTTCTTCTGCTGACAAACTCCACCATCAAGTAGAGGTGTCTGCCAGATTGCACCTATTTCTGAGCAGAGGTCCCTTCCACACCTCTTGCAAACCCACAACAAGGCTCAGCACAAGGAAGAGGTGAGCAACACGAAGGTCAGGTTGGCAGAGCTCCTTCTGCTCATTTCTCGCTGGTCTGATGCCATCACTGAGTGAGCTGGCCTGACCCCCTCACCCTCGCCCCACTGAAAGGAAAGGGGGGTGGCAGTGAGAAGAGGGGCTGGGATCAGAGTTTTGGGACCCACGGTCCAGGACAGCCCTTGCTCCTATGGTGCATCCCATGCTGGAAGAACGGCCCAAGGAAGCTGAGGAGAAAGAAGACTGGCTGTGTCCGTGACAGCATCTGCAGCCTAAGGTGACCAGTATTGCTACAGGTTAAAGGCTGCTGGCAGTGCTGAAATGGATCCATGGGCGTAAATGTACTCATCTCCGCAATTATTGTATCCTGTCCAGCTTAGCCTCATTTCCCGAAGTTCTAATTCCATGCTTATACATAAAACTGGCCTTTTGTTTGAACAGAAATGGCATACAGAGTTAATTTAAGGATGCTCAAGAGAAAATGGGGCAAAAATGTCAGATTTACCCACCTCCTTCTTTCCCAAGTCATGCTGCAGTGGCACACTACAGTGTACACTGTGCTTGGTATCTTCTGTGTCATTTTGGTTAACAGTCACTGCAATGACATGAAATGGGTTTTAGTGTTCACATGTTCCAAGTGAAGAAACTGACATTTGAAGCAGTAGTATTTCTGAGGCTCAAACAGGCAGGTCACACAGCTATAGAAGAGCCAGGGCTGAAGAGAAAGTTCACAGTTTTAGAGTCCAGACAGACTGCTTTTCTCATAAATTGATGCCAAGGTGCTTGGAAGACGAATGAATACTGCACAACGTGGATCTTTGCGAATGAGTTCAAGTTTCCGATTCACTCTGTTAAAAGGAGATCATAGATCATGAAGATCATGTTATGTCCAAGAGGAGTAGGAAGAATGACGAAAAGACACAAATTCAGAAAAGAATTTTGCCACATTCCAATTTTTATTTGCCCAAGCCTTCCTGAGCTGGATTTTGTTTTTTCTTAAGGATAAAGAGAGCTTCCTGGATTGGTCAGCACCTGCACAGAGCATGACTTCCTGTTCTTCCTGGCAACAGGCTAGCTTGATGCATCTGGAAGACATGAAGACACTTGAGCAGCACAACTGAAAGGGAGCCCACGAGGTGGCCCTTAAGTCGCAAGAGCTGGAGCTTCCCCTCATTTCACAGATGCAAACTCAGAGGCACAAGTGAAAGAAAATGTCACAGAGGACATGGGTCAGGGCAGAATCGGGACAGGAAAGAGTGGAGCAACTCAACCTCACTTTATTCATCCATCCATTCAGATTCACTCAGACAGCAAAGGTCCTGCCCTCATGGAACGCATGCATCATAAACTAGTAAGCACATTCACTACTGCCCAGGGCAGCAAGGGAGACCAACCACTGTGGGCGTCTTTGAGCAGAGGCCCGCATGAGGGGAAGCAGAAAGCACACACTTCCTAAGCACTCTCTGGGTGCTGCAAACAGCAAAGAAGTTCCCGTGCCAGGGTAGAATTAAGTACGGAATAATGAGGTGGGAAATAATGTTGAGCACAATTGGTGTCAGATCACAAAGAAAACATACATGCTAAGGACAAGCCCTCAGTTTTGTTTCATAAAAGAAAAATGATTAATATAAAGCTGCAGAAGAGCTAGAGACAAACAAATGCTTTGGCCTGCTTTATGTTGTTATTTAAAATGTATTACTGGGGGAAGCTGAGAGGGAGGAAAGGCAAGGAAGTGGGGGATGGATATGACAAAAACGTGTTATATTTTTGTGTGTGTGTGTGTGTGTGTGTGTGTGTGTGTGTGTGTGTCCAGCTCAGTCTGCCCTGGAAGCGTGGCTGGCACATGTGTGGGGCTGGATATCGAACTGTGTTCCCTGAGCTTGCCTAAGCTTGCCTAAGCAGGCACTTAAGACTGCTGAGATATCTTGTGGGCCCAAAAATATGTGCACATTCTTGGATGAAAATGCCACATTAAAATCCACTATTTTGTAAAAATGAACAGACACTAATAAAAACAGATCTTCTTTAATATATAGCTTCTTGCTACCATATTGAGAAGAAACTGGGTGTGGATGATACTTGTGGAAATAGAGAATGTGAGCTTGGGTTGGAGTTAGGTAGGGGTACAAGAGAGACCTGAAATGATTTCCTGCTGGGTTGTACACAGGATGTATGAGAAAGACATGATTCAGGGATGAGGATGTGGTTTTCCACCTAAGTGTCTGGCTTTATTCTGGTGCCCCTTAACAAAGTGGAGTCTCTGACATAAGTGTCAGAATCATGCTCTATTTAACTTTTCATCTCCAATTCTCAGAATTGTGGATGACACTTAGGAGAACTTTAATACATTTGAGGGTTGGAATGTATCTTAGTTGTAGAGCACTTCCCTAGCATGCACAAGCCACCCCCCCGCCCCGATCTCCAATCCTGCAAAATAAAAGTATAAAAATAAATTCAAATGACCTGTTCAATGCAATGATTAATGCACACATATATACAAACACAAGCATTGCACTACCCCACTTCCCATTGGTTTGGGGTTTGATTTTCAGTTAGTTTATCATTTTTAGATGAAATCATCATTGCAATATCAAACAAACTGCAAAGATTTTACTAATTAAAATTACACTTTGCATTTATTTGTGACATTTGCCTATTATAAAGTCAATCAGTGGAATCAAATGGTTCTGATGAACACAGACATTTGAAACCAAATATTGTGGATGACAATTGCAGTTTCCTATAGACTATAACTCATTTCTGTTTCGCTTAATTGTACCTTACAAATGGCAAGTTTTAAATACGCTTTTTACCAGTTAGTAATGTCTTTGGCAGCATGTCAGAGTTAAATGTCAGTGGCTTAACTAGAAGGCTATCTATTGCTAGCAAAAACGAGGAAACAGAGACACGCTCCACTTAGAAATAGCACTTAGAAGACTTGAACCAGTACCCCCAAGGAGATATGGAACCAGTTCAATAGTTCAATAGAGTCTTAAATGACCCACATCTTTCCTGCCTTTCATCATACATGACCGGCCATCTTTCTACTTCTGGGACCACTTCTTGGTCATCAGTGATCACAGGGCCATTGAAAAGCAGGAGCAAGGAGGCAGCCAGGACAGAAACAGACATTCTTATTTCTTTTTATCTCTCATCTAACTGGCCAAAATTGGGCCATGTCCCCACTCCAAGACCCTCACTAAGATACAGGATTCCCTGCCTAACAGAGGAACAAGTCAAGGGAATAATTTTGAGGAACTTTTCAATAAATGATTTGGAGGCTCAGAAGACAGGCAATAGAAGCATTTTGTATACAATGAAGTAAATACATATCTATACAACTGGGTCATCTCCTGTTGTTCTCAGTGGCAAAAGATAATTCTTATTGAATCTTTTGTACATAAATTACTCAACACAAAGAAAATCATACTAGAGATATTTCTCCATTGTGCTTTTTTTTTTTTTCACCAGGGATTGAACTCAGGCCCTTAAGCTTGCCAGGGAAGCGCTTATTTTACTGAACCATCTCCCCAGACTCCATTCTGCTCTAAGGGTCCCATTCTTTGTGGACACTGTTCACCCAGAATTTCTCTCTAAGAAAACCTTCTTGAAAAACATATTATTCTGACACCTCCACTATCCTCCATCCACAGTCACTGGGCCTGATTTCTCCACTGGCTTTCCTTTCATTATTTTGATGTATAAAAGGAGTCAGAAAGACACACTTTATATTTACCTGAAGGTAAGCCAAGTACATGTCATATACTTTCAGTTTACTTTATTCATGAATGCCTACAACAACATGACATGAACAGGCTCCAAGCAACGAACCTGGCACCTACTTGCATATGACTCACATGGTTTTAGCGCTAAACTCTGACATAATTGTTTTTGATTAGTTTCATGCAGGCCTGAATTTTTTATAAAGCTAATAGTATTTTTAATTGAAAAGATGTGTACAAGGACAGTAGAAAAAGCTTTATCTTGAGAACTATAATACCCCCTACACTCAACATAGAGTAACCCTGATAATACAGGGACAGAAATCAGTCTCCAATTGTATTTTTTTAAACTAGAAAATATGTAATATGAGTCCTTTTCTTGTTCTAAGGCTTTCAGATGTCTTATATTATTTTAAACTAATAATTATTTTAAACTATTTCTTAAAACTTTTTAAACTTGACTCATTATATGGTAAGTAAACATGAGTTGGAAATAATTGGTTTTTCACACTGTTTTTCCAGAAAACCTCTGTAAATATACAAACACATCAGCCAAGAATACACCAGCATATTAACAAGAAACACAGGTCTCTAGATAAACTTCCAGCCCTACCTGTGTGCAGGCACTAAAACCAATCCAGGAAATCAAATCCATGACCTCCATGTAGCTGGTCACTGATGACAGCCATGCCAATCTTTTTCCCATTGGAAGAACAAAACTAAATAAATTCAGAAAAAAATGACTTGTTTAAGAGTGGAAAAGAACACGACTCAGTTCAGTGAGAACCCACTCCCACAAAGAACAGGCTACTTGGAAAAGATAGTTCCTGGGGTTGGGATTGTCTATCTTAGAGCCAGGACTTATTCCCTCTTCCTCCCCCATGCTGCACAGGATAACTAGTAGTAATCACAGTAATGTCAATAAGGCAGCACCAGCTGAACTACAGAAAAGTCTCATTTTCAGTTCAATTTTCAGCATCAGGAGTTCAAATGATGGAGCATCACCTCTGATGAAATTGAAAAACAAAAGACTACCTGTGATTTCAAGCCAATCAGAACTGAAATTCTCTGCCTCGGAAACCCTTCAGGAATTCTTTATGCACTTTTGACTTGAAATAATGACTTCATTTTAAAATAAAATAGCTATAGATTTGGAGGCTGGCTTGACTTCATGATTGTGGGTTTGCTCAGTCCAAAGCAGTGAAGCTGGCCTTACCTTAGTCACTGCACCAAAGGAGGTTATTAGATCCGCAGCCAATGCCCCTCCTCTGCTTTTCAGTATGAATGACTAATCGAAAACATTTTCTGCAAAGGCAGTGCTGAGTCCCTTCTTGCCTGCACCTTTAAACCTTCCTGCACTACTGTCTGGTCCTGCTTGCTCCAGCTGGGCCACTTAACACCCATACCCCTTGCAAGTTTAAGCCTCACACAGTTTCTATAGCCAGGAGTAATATTTAATTATGGAATTTTGCTCACTACCTTCAGATGCTTTTGTTTCACTTGATTTACATATTCGACTCATCTTCATTTACCAGGGTCATGAGTAACTGTGTTCCAGGACATAAAAATATAAACTTGCTTCCATTATATTCTGTAGTTTGCAAAGGTAAGTGATTTTCCTGCTTTTAGAATCATGTATAGAGATGACTAAAGTTCATCAATAAATTATGCCTTTGCTTGTACTTTTGTTCTCAGCCTAATGCCTTGCTTATTTAATATTCTCAGTATGAGTTCTTAACACATAAGGAATGGCAAAATGCATTTATCCAGCAGTGAGATTTGGGAAGCAAATAAGAGAAAAACCAATTCAAATGCTTTGAACAATAAACAAAATGTATGAAATTTTGTAACTGGAAACCTGGAGACCAATTAGGACATGAAGAGTCAGGTTTCTTTCTTCTTGCCATTCTGCTTAATTCAGCAAGTCAGCTTATAAACCTCCTCCTGATCATAGTGTGGCACTTCCAAGTATCACAGCTCTCCCTGGCATCAAAAGCAATGGCAGCAGAGAAATTGCTACTTTGCCCCTAGCCCACAGTTTCTTTTCATTAGCTGGAAAATCTTTCAAAGGAACCCTGAGCTGATTCCCTGCACATCTCATTGGTTGGAGTTGCCCCACATTTCCACCTGTCAGCCAATCACTGACAAAAGGGAAATGAGACTACCTAATAATCTTAAGGCCAATTTGTATGTGCCTCAGGCTGAGACTATGATGTACCTTCCCCAAAAGACATATGAACAAAAGAAAGTGAATCACAAAAAATAACAAGAAAAGAACAGGGAGAATATAAAGAGGCATAAGTAGGCAAAGTCAGCTATAAGTGATGTTGGAGAACAAAAAGCAAAATTACATCTGTCAATTACTTTGTCCCCAAGTCATTATTTGACATGGTCAGAGTTACTGTTTAGAAGTGGCCTCATATTAAATGCAGAAATTTCAACAGAACCATAAACAATGTACTTGATAAACTATATTGGAACTGTTATTGAGTAGCATTACGTGCATGTGCTTCAAGGTACATTATTACCCTGAAAGGTTTCTGAAATCAGAGTAATTATTTCTCATCAAGCAAAATCATGTTGACAACCTAGACACTAGAAGCAGTTGTTCTCCATTGTAAAGAAGTTCATAAATGCACTGATATTATGACTTACATCTAGATGTGCCTCCAGTGCCTCATGCAGCCATAGACAGAGCTTTTCAGAGGCAGCTACATCCAGAGCATGATACTGCAGTTAATGATGTCTAATGCATCAAGAGTGTGTGATTATACAATTAGTCCACTGATTGGTTTGTCACAGTTATGGGAACAGAAAATGGGAAGGAGGCCCTCCCTGGGTTTGAGTGCTGCCTGCCCTTTAAGACAGAGAAAGCATTATTACTTGCTACTTGCTGCTTTCTGCCTACCTGCTCTTGTGATGTCCCTCTGCCATGCCACCCTGCCTTGGAGCCAGCCAACTATGCATGAAAACTGCTATATGCTGTGAGCTACAATAACTCTTTCCTCCTTTAACTTTGGATGTCAGGCATTTTATTTCAGCAAAAGAAAAGGAACTAAGGCAATTGATATTATCTAACAGGACAAAATACCCACTGAATGACTTCCAGACATACTCTAAAGTAACAGTAATTAAAACAGTGAGATAAGAGCAAGGCAATCAAAAGAACAGAATAACAAATCTCAAAATAGATAAATAGTACATGGAGCTTTTTTCATTGATTGGTTGAGATGTGAGAATATGGTACAATTTCAGCCAATAAGAGATACTAAAAATCAGCTTGGAATTCATTTTAAAGATTTTCCAGCTGATAAAAAGAAAAAGAAACTGTGGGCTGTGGGCAGATGGCACAGAGAGAGACAAAGATGGAGAAACAGAGAGAGGGAGAGAGGGAGAGAGACAGACAGACAGACAGACAGACAGACAGACAGACAGAGTGACACCAAGAGATGGGAAGAGGTACAGGACTGGTTGTTTTCTAGTAGATGATGAAAGACAATCCAGTAGGGGAAGGAAAGGTTTTGTTCAGCAAATAAAGCTGGAGCAACTTCTGGATTGCCAAAGTGGAAAAAGTGAATCTTGATCCTTACTTTCTGGTAATCATAAAGTTTCAATATATTATAGACATATACATTAAAAACAATAAAGTTTCTAAAATGAAATAGACTGTGGGACTCTAGTAAGCTCTGACCTTCCTTAGCCCCCAGCACATAGGCCTGGGGCTTCTGCTAGTGCTGGTCCAAACTTTTAAGAACTTATGAGGACGCTGAGTGGCCTGCAGGATGCAGAAGAGCTGTGCTCTGTGGGTCAAGTGTATGTAGGCACAAAGCTTTCCTAGAGCCATTTAAGAACTTTGCCGGGGCTGGGGAGATAAATCAGTAGAATAAGTGCTTGCCTGTAAAGCACAAGGGCCTGAGTTCAATCCCCGGTTCTGAAAAAAAAAGAACTTTGCCGTACTCTCGGTGGAATGCGGGACTCTGAATGGGTGATTACTTAGAGCTTCAAAAATGCCAAAACATGGGAGCAAAAGGCAATATCAAGCCTCTAGACCCCCAGAAGACAAAGACTTATAAGAACTTGGAAACAAAAAAATTAAAAAAAAGAACTTGGAAATAACACACATGAAATGATAACAACTGAAGTAAAAAAAAAAAAAAAAAAAGTTCTCCAAGCTACAGAAATAAGGAAAAATTAGAAATAAAATCAGAAATAATCCCCCAGGTCTGAAAAAGAAAGGACAAGGGCTAGCAAAATAGTTCAATGGACTAAGCACCTGCTTAGGCAAGTGCAGGGAGTGGGACTCCATTCCTGGCACCACATACCACACCAGCCCCACCCCCACGTGCACTGAGCCAGCCTTTGAGTCCAGGCATGGTGCAATATGCCTATATTCCCAGCACTGAGAAGGCTGAAAACAATATGAATCAATATGAATCTGAACTGCTTAGTGAAACCCTGTGCCAAATACATTTAAAAAAGGACAAAAATTGTGAAAGAATTGCTCAGCACACCTAAAGAAGACATAAATAGAAAAATAAAGGAGAATAGAAAACAGATGGAAACACTGAATGAACTATACAGGAAAGAATTGGAATGCAGGAAACAGATTCAAACATATCCAGGAAATTAAGAATTCCATTGAAAGCTGGCAAAACCACTTGAATGAAACTGGACATACACTTTCACCCCTCGAAGATAGTGTTGCAGCTAATGAACATGAAATAAAAGATCTCTCAAAACTAACAAGAAACCAGGAAACAACAATTCATCAGCCACAAGACAATTCGGAGAAAAATAATATAAGAATAATAGGTGTCAATGAAGCAGTGGGAGACAGCATAAATGATAGAAAAAGACTATTTACAGGAGTACTAGCAAAAACTTTCTAAACATGAGGGAAAAAAAAACTGACATACGGATAAGCAAGGCATATAGAACTCCACACAGCCACAATCACAATAAATCCACACCTAAACACATAATAATCAAGATCTCAGAAATTCAGTGAAAGAATAGAATATAAAAAGCTGCTACAGAAAAGAAACAGATCACCTACAATGGAAAGCCCATCACAATCATGGTAGATTTCTCAACACAAATAATCAAATCAAGAA
Organism: Octodon degus; assembly: GCF_000260255.1. Classification (NCBI taxonomy): domain Eukaryota; kingdom Metazoa; phylum Chordata; class Mammalia; order Rodentia; family Octodontidae; genus Octodon; species Octodon degus. Next base: position 28,980,129 of record NW_004524579.1, on the reverse strand, counting down.
GAGCTTGGAGGGGCCAGGAAGATGGCTCAGTAGAATAAGCACTTGCCTGGCAAATACAAGGGCCTGAGTTCAATCCCTGGTTCCACGCAAAAAAAAAAAAAAAACTTGGAGTGAAGAATTTCAGGTCCTAAAAGAAAATAACTTCCAACCCAGCTTGTTGTCCCCTGAAACACTATCAAATTCAGTGACAAAATAAGATCTTTCCATGATGAAGAACAATTTGAGACATTCATGGCCACCAAAGTAACCCCACAAAGAGTACTGACAGATATCCTAGAAAGAGATAGAAGTGATCACAACTTCAAGAGCAACAGAAATGAGCCACCAAATAAAGCAAGTAGTTAAAAAGAGGGGGAAAGTACAAACCTATAATAGGAAAATAATATGTCAAAAATAAGCCAATATATATCAGTTATAACCATTAATAGAAATGGCCTGAATTTATCAATCAAAATAAACAGACTAGCAAAGTGGATTATGAAGCAAAATCCAACAATATGCTACATACAAGAAACACATTTAATTGAAAAGGAAATTCAGAGACTAAAAGTCAAAGGATGGAAAACAATCCTCCATGCCACAGGAAATGAGAAAAAAGCATGGGTAGCTATCCTGGTTTCTGACAATATCAACTTCAAACAAAAAATTATCCAAAGAGATAAAGGTGGTTACTAAATACTTGTTAAGAGAAAACTACAAGAGGGAGAGATAACAATTATAAATATATATACACCTAATGCAGGAGCATCTTCCTACATAAAACATATTTTAATAGAC
>NW_004524579.1:28934694-28961824 GCF_000260255.1 Octodon degus | reverse complement strand
TGTCTCATTGCTATTTATTTCCCAATAAAATTATGGAAAAATAAATAAAATAAAATTCAAAACAAGCAAACAAACAAAAAGAATAAGATGCAACAAAAATCACAGAAGAAATCAGAACTTCTTGACCACAAAAAAAACAGCCTCTGTGGTTGCTTCCATCCCAACAGGATACTCAATGAAGATCAGTAATTATGGATGGGATCAGTCAGATAAGTTTGTGAAAATCTACATTACCTTAATTGGAGTTCATCAAGTCCTGCTGAGAATGTGCAGGTGCATTTCACAGAGAGGTCATTTGATCTTTTGGTAAAGAATCTAAATAGGAAGAATTACTCTATGATTGTAAACAATCTCTTGAAATCCATCTCAGTGGAAGACAGTTCAAATAAAGTCAGGACTGACACAGTTCTTGTCTTGTGGAGAAAGAAAGCAGAGAACACTCAGTGGGAATACTTAACTCAGGGTGAGAAAGAGTACAAAGAAAAATAAAGCCATCCTATGATGCTAAGACAGACCCTTGTGAGGGATTAATGCATGTTTTAAAGATTTATGAAGATGGAGGTGATGATACGAAGCAAACCATTAATAAGGCTTTGGTGGAATCAAGAGAGAAGCAAGCCAAAGGAGACTCAGAATTTTAGGATGTTAAAGTCCTTTTGAAAACTATGGTTCAGAAATGCTGATATTTCCAATAAGGGAATATTGGTGAGCTGCACATAGAAATTTGACAAGTAGCTATAAAGCCTTCAAAATAAAGGTAGAGAATTCTTCATTTCTTACTGGAGGATGTATTTAAATAAGATGCATATTAAGTACTTCCTTCAAAGATGGTTTCATTATTATCCTGGTCATTCTGTTTTTGTAAGGGTTACAAGGTATTCTCATTGAAATATAAAAAGCAAGTCTTACCTAAAGAAAACAGTACATTGTGTGTATTTTTGTTCAGCTGGGAGATAGAAAACAGAAATATATGTTTGTAAATTACAGATGTCAGCTCCCACTAATGTATGAATAAGAGTAAAACTGAATTTTTGGACAAAATTCAAATTTGTGCTTGTGCTTCAAATTTGCTGTAGTGGATGGTGACCTATTGCAAGTTCATGCAGTGAAAATAGCAGTAACTACCATGCACTAATCCAATCACAAATGTTTATATCTAGATTTAAATATATTTGTTTATAAATATAGAATTGAAGTAATAGACAAGCATGTTCATGTAGTGTCAGTTAGTAAGTTCTACCATGGATCAGATAGCTTTAAAAATAATAACCATAAAGCAAAAATAATTAATTTGAAAGTCCATCTATTACTATGTCCAGTAAAGTTGGATATTTATGTAACAAAAATAAATAAATAAATCATCCAAGAGCACTGCTGTACACTTTGCTGCATTCATGAAGTCATTTATGTGACACAAGGTATTTGCTCAGCTTTCTTAGGTATTAAAGAAGCTTTCCAGAATGGTTGTGCCGATCTGTATTGCCAGTCAGTAGTGTTAGAGTTTGTGTCTGGATGTCCCCCCACTGCCTCACGCAATCATGGGGTGGGCTTTTGCTGAATCTAGAGTTTGTGATTGGTTCACTGTCTGGTGCGGGGATGGCAGTATGAGTGCTCCATCTGCCGCAGGGTGGGCAGCCTGCACATGATATAGGAGAGGGAGCCTCACTGCTCCACTTTCTGCTTTTGTTACTTTGCTGTGTTCTGTTGCCATGCATGGTTGCCCCTGCCCCATGGAGTTGGTGGATTTGAACTGAAACATCCACAAACTGTGAATTAAATAAACCTTTCTCCCTTTAACTTTGAGTGTTAGAGATTTTGTCTCAGTGATGAGAGAAAAGTAACCAAGACGAGTAGTGAATAAGAATTCCAACTTTTCCACATCCTTACTAGACTTTTATCACACTTCTTAATTTTTGTTTGGTTTTTCACTTTTTGTTCTAAGTGTATGTTGAAGAGGATTTCTGTTTGTCTTTGTTTTTTTTTATCCAGCTGGGAGGTGTTATCACAGAGGGGCTTTAATATGAAGCTACATTATAACTTAAATTTCCATCACTAAAATTGCTTAAAATGTCTTCACAAATGTTGCCTACTGAGATTATTGTATATGCTAGAAAGCAAAAGAACAGCAGCAGAGAATACGGAGATGACACAAATCAATATTTTCCTATAAATCAACAGCCTAACCACAGGTACTATAAAAAACCTATATAAAGTTGATGTAAAGCCCCTGCTTAGGCAGGTGCACTTGAGTGGGGGATTTGATCCCTGGCGTACTGTGCCAGCTCTACCCTTTGGGTGCGCTGAGACGGCCATTGAGACTAGGCGTGATGACACGCGACTGTAATCCCAGCACTCGGGAGGCTGAAAACAGGAGAATCACTACAAGTCTGATCAGTGTAGTGAGAACCTGTAGACTCTGTACTAAAAATACAAAAAGAGAGAAAGAAAAAAGAAAGAAAGAAAGAAAGAAAGAAAGAAAGAAAGAAAGAAAGAAAGAAGAAAAGAAAGAGAAAGAAGAAAAGAAAAAGTTGATGAAGCAATATTTATCATTGAAGCACACAAAATCCAGAAGATATTAGGAAAATTGCTTGTCACAACTTCAAATAATGCAATTAAAAGAAGTAAAATTGTCCAAGTCATCATTATAACCTCACAAAAAAGGCACCATTGTGTCTATTTCATTGATAAAGAAACAGCAATTAGCAGAACCAGAATTAAAAATTAGGCATGTCCCATTCTAATACCTATGTTCTTCCTTGTAAGTTATACAGAATATAAAAGAAGCAAAGAAAAATATACACTGAGTCATCATAATCTATAAATCCATTATCTCAGATTCCACCTTGCTTATTATTATGACCATATGAATACATTTCTAAAATCATAACCAGGGCCGGGGAGATGGCTCAGTAGGATAAGCGCTTGACGGGCAAACGCAAGGATCTGAGTTCAATCCCCGGTTCCACCAAAAAAAATAAAATAAAATCATAACCAGATTGAGAAGTTAACCTACTTACATGATGTCAGAGCCAGGAACAGACTGGAAATCCCCTCCTCACCAGGATAGGTCATTATGCTTCACTGTCTAAGGAGAAATCAACCCAACTCATTCATCTCTCATCATCTGTGACTCTCTGGAGCCTGAATCAGAGTGCGCAGGTTTGGAGCACAAAGTTACCCTGGTTTCCTCTCCACTCCTGCCTACATATTGCATCCCATTTCCTCAAGTAACTTTCTTTCTATGATTTAGTGTTCTAATCAGTTTCTTCTCCCTTGGATTTATCAATTTCAAAAGGGACATTGCTTACACACCCACTTTTCCCCAAAAAGAAGGGTAACTAACAATGACAGATTCTACTCAATGAGAAAGGCATAGATTATTTAAAGTTGATAAAATCTCAAGGCCACAGCCACAGTGCCAATTTCTGATAAGGTTCCCAGATTAGGATACCCAACAACACAGTAAGAACTACCTTGCGTTTCCCTTTAGAGCCTAGATTTTCTTTGCACCACATCATTCCTGATAAAGATAAAGACTTCACAGCCCATTGACTAACAAAGATAAGTGTTTAAGTGGCCTAATTATGCCTGAAGTGGCAATTCACCCTTACAAGAAATCTAACGCTTTTTGCCAACTTAGAAACGATCCAACTGTTTCTTTGTCTTATAATGATTGGGTTAACAAGGCAGGAAACACCTTTAAAATCAAGTTTGTGTACATCTTGATTCATTGTAGTTGTCCAAAGTAGAACCTGTTTTCCCAACAACAGAAGGGAAGTTTTAGCAACACAGACAACTAGTACAACAGAACACATGTACCAGATGCATGATAAAAAATTGATTTCCAAAGGTTTTTAATTAAGTATGATAATGTCTCCAAAATAAATATATAAATAAGTAAATAAATAAACTGGAAATGGTGGTGTGTAACTGTAATCACAGCACTGTAGAGTCTGAGGTAGGAAGGTTGCAAGTTCGAGGCCAGCATGGGCTACATAACAAGACCCTTTCTCAGAAAAAAATATTAAGTAAATAAATCTCCAAGCTGCAAACAATGCAATAAAAATGAATGATGTGGTTCTATTACTCCCAATGAGCAATGATCCCCTTCCTTTGGGTAAATTACCCAATCCTCCTAACCCAGCAGCAGAGGCTGGAGGTGTGGTGAAAGAAGATGTCACATCCCCAAGATTAGACATGCTCAGTCTACCCACCAGGTATTCAGTGGCATAAGGGAAGGGAATGTGGCTCAATGATAGGAGGACAAACAGACTGTAAAGAAAATATTTATTTTGCAATATATGCATTTTATTAGTACAGATTCATTTTTCAAAATACTAGTTTTCATTGTAGTATTTTTATGCATGCATATATAACATTCTAATTATTCCCACCCTCCATTACCCTTTCTTACAATCTCATTCCCTCTTCCCCCTTATTCCCTTAAAGAAAATACTTAAAGGGCTAAAATTGCCAAAAAGCTAACAAATTGATACAAAAGTTAGAGAAATCATTGTAAAATACATGTCCCTTTCTTTTGCAAATAAAGCCCAGGAGAAATCATTTTATAGCATGAAGAATTCTTCTCTTTTACATGAGTACTTCTCCTCTTATGTTATTCTTTACATGTTCATCTTTTCATGTATTGACTTTTTCCATAACATTGCATTTCACAAGATGGAGAATAAAGCATCATTATATACAGGTGTAAGTCAATAAAAGTCGAAGAAATGGCATCAAATTACTCAGAAGCACTCTCTTTGATAATTCCCTCTCCAGCAGATCATATCCAATATACTCTCCACGGAGTAAAGCCAAAATTTCCTTTTGGAAAATAGTGAAATATTGAGTAACTTCTCAGGGGTCATAGATCTTAGCTTTCCTTCAGGATCTGCAAAGATTGTATGGCCTGACAGATATTTAAACCTTTCTTCTAAAATGATGAAACATGATCTTTTTGCATTCTATTCAAAAGCACAAAAGAACCTTGGTGAACACTGATGTTGCCATAAGATGTTCCTTCAGAAAAAGAACTGTTTTGAAATAAATATTTGAGAATGCTTCCCATTGAATTTCTTTATTAGAGTCAAAACATATCCATACAATGAGAACTACAAGAAGTTCTGACATAGAGAAGCCTGTTGAACTGAGGGACACGTAGATCAGTAGTAGAGCACTTGCCTAGCATGTATGAGACCCTGAATGCCATCCCCATCCCCAGCACCACAAACAAAATAGAAAAGCTAGTAACTTAGCTTTGTGCATGATCTCACAAACCATTTCATCATAGGCTCCCTTTTTATTGTAACATCTAATGACTCTTTAAATGTAACATACTTTGTGAAATTTCATTCTGATCGAGAAAATGTTTGGACAGCCCAATTTACTTTTTTTTTTCAAAACCAATTAGTAGGACAGTTTCAATAATTAATATATTACATATTGTTGTGTTTGTAGTGGTTATTCATAGTACAAAATGCAGACTTGATATCCTATCCAAACACTATTAGTATGAATCTTTCTTCTCATTGAATTAAGAGGAAGTAGCTGTAAATCTATCCTATTTTGTATATACAGATACAAAATGATCCTTCATTTATATCCCCTGTTTTTTGTTTAGTTTTGCCAGAGGTAGGTATTCTATTGCCATTTAAGTATTGTAGATGTGCGAGTTCAGCAAAATAATCCAATATAGTCCTGTAGTCCATAATAGTTGTGGGTTATCTGTAGGACTGGCAATGTCAGAAGTTGTTGACTTGTGCCTTTTACATCTCAGCATATTAATATGGCTTTACTTTTTCTACTTCATTTTTATACTTTTATGCTGGATGGTTAAGACCAAGATAAAGCAAGACCTATATAACAAGGAATGTAACTTTTGTATTTGACAATTCTATTCAAGCCAGCTATCTCTCTACTGGGAATTTTACCAGAGGAACTGAAAACATCATATCATAGTGATATATGTGTACCTATGTTTATAGCAGCACAATTCATGATAGCCAAATCTTGGAAACAAACAAAATGCCTGTCACCTAAGGAATGGATGAAAAAGATGTGGTATTTTATACAATGTAGTATTACTCAGGTATAAACAATGATAAGTTTCAATCCTTTACATTTAATTGGATATCACTTGAAGATATACTCATAAGTGAAATAAACCAGACCCATATGTGTAAATATCATATAGTTTCCCAAGTGTAAGAACTCAAAAGAAAAAATTAAAATAGAAAGGTATAACACAATTAAAAGGAAAGTGAGAACTTAAGGATTAAACAAGGAAGAGAGGACAAGGAGACAAGCTAGAAAACATGACAGGGACAAAGCCATACATTTATGTGCACAAGATGCTTAAGGCAATGATCCTGAGAATCTCCAGCAAGTTTTTGAAACTAGTAGTTAATTGGTAGGATTCTCTGACTAACTATATATGCTGATACCTGTGAACTAAGCAGCTGCACTGAAGATAGCAATGTGTAATACTTGGGTCATGCTTGGAATGCCTGTCATTCTGGTCTTCTAACTTAAGTGATGAAAAAAAAGGAGGAGGAGGCCAGTTATGGCAAGGCAGTTTCTCCAATTGACTAATTAACTAGACCAAGAATCTGTCCTAACTCCTAGTGAAGTTTCTTTTCCACTGCATGATTCCAAAGGCTACACTCAAAAAAGAAGCTTATCTGGGATTTTTTCATTAATAAATGGTAGTATAGAGCATATTTGGCAAAGTTTTCCCTCTGAATATCATAAAGAAAAAATGCTAATTTATTCCCCAGCCTAGTATGTCTCTCTTCTTCAGGGCATGGGGTGCTCAAATCCCTTTCTAAATCTTCACAGCTTAAATCAATGGATAGGAAAGAATAACAAGTATTGGTTGTCCTGGCCCTCAGTGTTACATGAGGAAAGTTCTAGGAGTTAATATCTAACCCTAAGAATTAGACTGGTTTACAGTGGTTGTCTGACTTGCTTTTAAAAAAAGGAAGCCCTGAGCAGCTGAGGAGTGAATAGATCCACTATTGTTGATACAGGTAGATGTCATTCCTAGTCAAATAATGTTCAAATCAAGGGCCATGGGAAATCAAAGGACAAAGCTAAGCTAAGAGGTGTTATTCAACTAAAATTAACATAAGGAAATATAGTTAAGTGTTCTCCTGCATTTTAAATAAAATTAAACATAAAACCTCTAACTTTATGGTATCATTTTAAGTACAAAGTAGGAGGAATTACATAGATTTCTAGCACAGGCGAAGACAAAGATTTCTGCAGTTTTACAGTACTGCTGCAAGAAGCTGAAACTCAGATAAGTTAATCACATAGCTTGTTAGTAACAGTTAACAGGTACAACCAACAGACTTGAAGCTGTAGAGACATAGTTTTAAGACAAAAGCCTGATGTCCCAAGAGAGTAGGGAACACTGGACTGAGCCCAAGGAGGGTTGCTGTCTGTTTGCAAATTCCTGGAAAGCTGGGACCCAATGCAGCAGATAACAGCTTCTCCTGCAGGTGCTCTGTCCTTTGATCCCTTGCTTGGGATGTTATTGGCTAGCATTTGTGTGAACCTAGTGTTAGGCAAATGGTGGAAGTCAATAGAGATAATAATTTGTATTCACTTAGGTAATTATGCACATTCCTTAGTTGCCTTTAACCCTCAATAAAAGTGAGATGCATCTGAGGCTCTGGGCTCACTTGGAGAGAGACTAATCTCAGTGAGATCTCTGAAGCTACATTCATCAGGTCTTCTCGTCATTTCTTTCGGCACCGACCCGTAACATACAAAATAAAGCCCAGGAATATTTGTATCTAAATGCTGCCTTTGAAAGTAAGTGTTAAAACTCATGCTAGCAACACAGCCCATGCATTTTAATCATCTTATATTTTCATGTTACTGTCTTTTTATTTCTTCTCTACCTCCTCCTCTTCTTTCTTCTTCTTGGTCCCTAATGTATTCATTTTTTCCTTGGAACTAGTTTTCAAAATTTTTCTGAACTTTTATTTATTTATTTTTTGGTACCAGGGTTTGAACTCAGGACCTTGCATTTGCCAGGCAAGTGCTTATTATACTAAGCTATCTCCCTGGCTCTGAACTTTTAAAAACATTTAAACTAGGCCAACAAAAACTGGCTAGGATTATTCAATTAGTAAATATTTTTAAGAAGATCCTTGAGTTTGAAAACAAAAAATTATGAAAATTCATAAACATGATGTGAGTGGCATTTTAAAATAAGATATTATGATTTTTCAAGAAATTAAACAAAAAAAGGGCACAAGTAATTTCTCTGCTTAAGAAAAACTTATTGTTGAATTCCACTAGTGATTGAGGCCTTAATAGTGTTGTGTTCTGTCAACAGGAGAACAGTTTTCTGTTGTAGCTCCACAAAAATTCTGATTTCCTTTCTCATTATCACCTCCTTCTCTTCAATTAGTTCTTTGGCCTGAAGCATTCACTGTAGCCATCAGCCAATAGGAAGTTTAGCCCTGTCCCTTTCACATAATTTTCTGACACACCTTGTCTATAATCTACAGAATTTCTAACTTAGCTTCCCAGAGAGATAAGCCTCCAATATGGTAGATCAGGAAATGAATGGGACAGGAATCTAGCTGCAAGTCTACAGCAAGCACAGGGCCACTGATCTCACTTAGGGTCTCTATGGAAGCACACACCCTGACAGTGGAGAGCCAGGCTGAGTTCTCTTGACATTCCAGAAGGCTGAGGTCATCCCTTCTTTCCTCCAAGAGCATAGCACACAGTGATGAAGTTTTAGCAGGTTTAGGACTCCTGACATCTTCACTGGACAACTTGGGGTGAGCGTTGTGAGCCTCTTGATGCTCCTCCTGGCACATGCCTGTGGAACACCAGATCATCTGCAGCAGCAGACTAAATCTCAAATATTCCCAAGAAATCTTCAGCAGTTAAAAAAGAAAAATGTGTTGTCTCAACCCATAAGGTCTTCAAGATACTTTACCTGCTGGACTCTAAATAAACACAATGCATTGCTAGAATTCTTATTCCTGGGCTGAAATGCTAGAGAAAAAAAAAACTAAATTCACTTCTTCTCTAACTTAGCTTCACCCTCTCATCTTGTCTTCAAGGGGAAAAAATCAGTTTTCTGAACATACTAAGAGATGAAAATTACAATAACACTATTTTTGAGATGGGAGAGGCATGCAATTTTACATTCATGCTATGATAGAATAAAAACACCATCATGACCTATGAAGCTATTAAAAAGCACTGTTAAAAGATAATCCCTCAGGCTGGGGAGATGGCTCAGTGGAATAAGTGCTTCCCTGGCAAGCTCAAGGGTCTGAGTTCAATTCCCAGTTCTGCCAAAAAAAAAAAAAAAAAAAAAAAAAAAAAAAAGATAATCCCTCTCAGACCTACATGTCACTGTCCCCTTCCTCTTCCTTTAGATCCCCCATAAAGAATCATATATATTGATTCTTACTGGAAAATGACTATCCATCCCAAAAGTATCCTGGGTTTTTTCAATTGTTGCTGTTAGCACTACGATCATTTTCAATAGCACTGTTTGATTTGATAAAACTTCAGGGGCCAGAAAGATAGCTCAGGAAACTAAGTGCCTTCTTAGGCAAGCACAGGTACTGCGGTTTGCTCCCCAGCATCACGTGCCATTACTCCCTATCACTAAGCCTGCCACTGAGACTAGGCATGGTGGTACATGCCTGAAATACCAGCACTGGGGAGGCTGAAAACAGGAGGATCACTATAATGCCGAGCTGCATAGTTGTACCAAATACACACAACAACAACAACAACAATAATAATAATAACAAAACTTCAAGTGAAATTTAGAGCCTGTCTCAGTTACTTCTCCCTCATTGCTGGGACAAAATACCTGACACTTAAAATCAAAGAAAGAAAAGTTTGTTTAGCTCACAATTGGTGGAGATTTCAGTCCATACTCGACTGGCTCCAGGGCAGAGTGGCACATGGTAGAGGGCAGCAGTTCATGGTGGCAGAAAAGAGCAAAGAGCAAAAGGAGGAGCAGCAGCGGCAGCAGCTAGCAAGCCTCTCTCTTCCTTATATTGTATCTAGGCTATCCGCCCATGGCAGGTGTGACACTCATCTCCACAATCCCAGCACTGGATCATAAATTAATCACAAACTCTAGAAGCCTGCCCCAAAGACTGCATGAGGCTTTGGGGTGACAACTGCTCACAAACTACAGCACAACCCCACAGAACTAAATTCCAGTCTAGCTTTGTAACTTACTTACTGTATAAATTTAGTAATAAGGATGATAATTTATGTTCTCATGATAATTATTCAGAAAGAACATTAGCTGACAAAACATATCTATCAAATTGAGCAAATAAACAACCATAGACTGATCAATTGAAGATTATAAAACTAACCCTGAGTTATAATGTAAAATAAAGAAATCATGTTTCAGCCTTTTTAGAATAGTTTCATTGCTTGGAAATTGCAATGTTTGGACTTCAGATAAGATAGTTTCACCTTAGCTTTTGAAGTCTGAGCAATATTTTCCTTTTAGGATAACATTGTTGGACCTCTCCTGGGTTCTGAGTGATTCCCAGAAAGAGCTATCTCAGACTTTTGTGGTCATTTATTGCATTCTATTGCAGCAGGCTGTCCAATCAGTGTTTTATAGGGAAGACTTCCCACTGGGCGACATAGCCCTGAAGAGGGGCAGCAAGGTGAAGTGTCTGTGACGCCATGACTGTGTGGGCATTTAGGAGTCCAGGCAGCAGGCCCATTCTGTGGAAATGTGACTGTGAAGGTGATCTAGAGGCAGGGAGGAAGCCAGGTGACAGACTAGAACATACTAAACTGATCTTTTCCTGGGTTGGATTTAAGAGGTAAGAAGTCTTTGAGATTTGAAGGCAACCACAAAGGGGTCATTTAAACAACTCAAATTTTGCAACCTATTTCCAATATTTTCCTTGTGTTGTCCTTCTTATGTTTTATTTATAAAAGAATAATTTTTTAAAAGCGACTTCCTCAGTCATGATGAAGATGATTTAATCCTGCTCTGCTATACTTCCAAGATGGTACCCACTTCCAAGAGACCAAGGAGAGACAAGAGATATAATGGAAAGAGCAGCATCCTAAGAGGAAGTAGAAACCTAGGGAAAGCTGCCAGAGGCTTTGGCACAGCCCCCTTGTATGCATGAAGGTCACACTCATGCTCAAAATGCAAGGTGTATGGAATTCTAAATTTTGTGTTTTCCTTACATAGATCTTATTCCTTTATTTGACAGCAGCAGATCTAAAATGCTAACCATTTTCTCTAGCACTTTCACACCATATGTCTTTGATTTCTATTTTCCAAATAATAATAAATAAAATTAAACATGAACCTCTTCAATTCTTTTCTGTGCTTCCTGAATGAGCAGATTCATATATTCATTTCCTACCCTCTATATCCATGTGAAATTTTTCCTAGTCCTTTGTCACACTAATCCTTAATTTTAAGTTAATTTTCTCTCTTGTCTTCCAGAAATTTGTGTACTTAAGTATTACCTTTCCTCTCAAATGTCCCTTTAAATCTTTCTTTCATTAAAGAGGTAAGTGTACTGTTGGCTATTTTCCCTAGAAATAGCCATGTCTTTTTCTTCCAGTTTGTCATAATATCTAGAAGTATAAATTATACTTAGGTGTCTTTTAAAAAAACCTCTTTTCATCAGGTGGTTCAAGAAGCAAACTCCTATGCATCCTTTAAGCCCAGTTCGATGTTTACTATCACTGTGAATTTTTCACAACTCCTTCCCCTTTTCTCTCAAGAAGAATAAACATCTTTTTTTGTACCAAAAGCCCCACACTTCCTCCACTGGACCCTTTTCCATGGTCCATATTAGGGTAACTGGCACTCATGTATATGTCCTTAGCATTATGTTTTCTGAAAGCTGCAACTACAGCCTGTTCCTTGTTAGATATAGTACTACCACTTTATATGATGGCCAGATCACAGCAAGAATTCCATGAATACGTCTTTGCTGGAAACACTATTATTCTTAAGTTCAGGATTCCCAACAAGTACAAAAGCACAAAAGTGCTGAGAATGAGCAAAGGTTTCTTAGACAAGAGCTATGGAGTGAGAAAAGCTCCTCACTGGAGTTAACACAAACCCTAATCAGAACACAGGATGATAAAGAGCCTTAAATGTCCACAACCGCCAATGTCCAAAGTCTAAAAGGGAATTGTAAGACAAAGCTGAATAAAATTGGAGCTACTTGGACTACAGCTGAGAAGGTATATGTTAATTTTGGTTTCTTAGCCAACTAAGTTAGTCCATGGCAGAAGACTCAGTCTCTGGCTCTAGGAATCCACTAGGTGTCATCACCAGATACAGTCGGTATTTAGATGTCCCTGGAATGAATGGGAGGCCTGAGATCAGAAAGAAGGAAAAGACTGACCATCTTTCCCAGGAAAAACTGTCTACACAGACTCTGAAAATCTGAATTGCAATGACTGAAATCTCTTCAGTTTTTAAGTTCCTCCCACCCATAACAGAAAAAGCACACAAATATATTCATTGTTACTGTCTTTGCATCTTATGTTCTTATCTCTTCTATTTAATGCTGTTTCTGAACAAAATCTGAAATCCTATGTATGGAAGAAAATATGACTTACAGAGGACTAGAAAGAGCCCCCTATCCCACTCCAAGTTCCTCTTCCCTGCTCAACCTGCTTTAATTCTAGTCTCAGTAGTAGTATTTTTTTTTTAATTTTAAAAAATGGTTCAAATTAAATAATGACCACTGGTGACTTTTAGGTTCAAAGGAAAAAAATAAAGCACTGGAGAAGAAGCAATAGTTGTTGGAGAAGTCGAAGGGTTTTTCTTCCTTGGGGCAATATAAAAGGAAATATAGATGGAAAAACTGCACAGCTTTTAATTCCCAAAGAAACTGAGGGAAGGCTGATGAATATCTGCTGTTGGGAAGCTTTTTCCCAATAAAGTGAGAAATCTATTCTCTTCAATTTGATCCCAACAGGGAGATATCGCTGAGGCCACTTTCAACAGATGGAAGCCCTCCACCTGCCTCGAGGATATACTACAACATAAACAGCTACTGTTTCTCGTGTGTCTTGTTAATGTGCTCTGTACGCTGAAGTCCTATGCAATTACACAGTGTATTGCCTTCTAGGAGCTTAGGGCCTTTTATAGAGAGCTTAATGCTTTAGAAAGTAATTTCCTGGCTCCTTCCATGAAGTCTGAATGTTGCAGGGGCTGTCAGAGTCTAAATGGTTTGATTCTTGTTCTCCTGTCTGGACTCAGGCATGTCCTGTGCTAGGCCAGCTTTTCCTACAGCCACTACTGCAGAAACCAGCATTGTCGAGGGGCGTGTGGAATGGCCTCAGCTGAGCTGCACTAAAAACCCCTCACTTTCCTCTGCAGGCATCACTGACATGAGAAATGCACCATTAACCCTCTGTGGTTTGAGCAATGGGGAATGTGAACCAGTTGATAAAGCAGATGAGAGCTGATTAATAACCAATCTCTGGACTAGAGTGGTGGTTCTTAAATGTGAATATCTGTAAGAACTTACTGAAAGTGTTTGCTTAAATATAATATCCTGTGCCTTCTTTCTCAAGGCATTGATTCAAGAAGTCAAAGAGGAGCCCATGAATATATATAGTCAAGGGCAGCTGGCCCACCCTTGGAGAACTTTGGAATGCACAATAGAGACACAAGTTCTACACAGTCCTCCGAGGCTCCAGACACAATTAAGTTCTAGTCACCCATGAAGATGTGCTTTGCCCTGCTTTCCCTCCTCCACTTTATGTTCTCTGCCCTTTGCTTCTGTTTCCTGTGAACACTTGCAAGACAAACTACATGAAATACCCTTGTCTGGGGCTCTGCTTTGAGAAGAAACCCAGCCCAAGGTCTAGATCCTCTCCCCCATTTGTCATTGACACTCCTGTTGGACTCAACTGGTTTTGCTCCCTTGGATAGTGCAGGTATGAAGCCTGCCTTCTTATTACAGCAGTAAAACTAGATCAGAACTAACACCTTATTCAGCCATTCGAGCCAGTAGGCTTCTCTGAGATCAGATATTTAACTGGAGTTAGTATTGCTGGAAGTTTTATTTTCTGCATTTAAGTCAAAGGAGTGACCTTCTCACCTCTTTTGTCCATAAGCCTATCAGAGAGCCACAGATTTCCCAAAGATCTTTCACAGCAGTAGAGATTAACACAGAGTTGTGTGAGTTGTGATACTGACATGTTGGGTGCCTGTGAAGCACCATTCCTGTCTCTGAAATCAGAGCATCTGCGTTCTTATAGTGTGCCCAGCTCCACAGCATGAATCATGGTTGTCTAATCCAATTATAGCTACAGTACAGTAAGCGATTGCCTAATGCTCATTTTCCCAGCCTTCCTGTCACTTGAGTGTTTATGCAGGACACTTCATTTTGGCCAGCAGGACAAAAGAGGAAGCTTGAAAGTGCTTCTGAGAAACAATTTTTATTTCCACTGAATAAATGAAGAAGTAACAAAACCATCTCCTGTTGCCTGGCTGGTTGCTATCTTCCTACCATGAGAACACAGATCAGATATTTACTCAATGACAGCCAGCAAGTGAACATGAGGTCACAAGCATCGGTGTGGAAACCCGCCGGATTCTGGACATTTTGTTATATCACATGATTGATATTGTTATTGCTTGAGTCACCATTAGTTCTTTTCTGACATCCAAAGATAATTTTGGCTTATGTGTGACAATTACATTCAAGATATATGAAGACCACTGTAGTGGATTTCTAATAGGTGGTTAACTTATTACACCCAGCTGAATTACACTAGTGTGGTGCTGAGTGTGGGAGGCCCACCTGAGGGTTGTTGCTAGCAGCATAAAGGCAGAACTGCTGAAACACTGTTAGGGATGCTGTTTGGGGAAGTTGATGGAGCTGCTGGAAACCACTAGTTCTCTCAGGCTGTTCTGCGGGAGGACCTGAGCAAGCTGGCCTCCCAGTGAACTTTGGAGAAGCCTGGGTCCTCATCTTGAGCATCAATTCCTAGCTCTGGAGGGTAAGATAGTGCACTGCTCAGCCTCATGAAGCTTGTTGCATTGGCATTCCTGATGGGAATTCAGTTTTCCTCATCACTGGAGGAGCTCAGGATCTCACTATTGCTGAGGATGGCTGTGGTACTTTTTGGGGAGCTCCAGTAATTACCTTAAGCATTGCTTCCTAGCTCCAGTTCAGATCCCTCAGCTTGCTAGCACAGATCTTTCATCCTGCTGGCATGGACTTTCTAGTTTCCATCACAGAGCTTTGGGCCTTTCCAGCACAGATCCATGAAGCAGGCCTGCATGAGACTTTGTTGTGGGCTCTAGCCCTCCAGTTGGACTGGTGGGAGGCATTGTTATGAGCTCTAGGCCCTCAGCCAGATTTGTTAGTATTTAGTGCGTGGATAGATTTCCTGCACTTGTAGTATGTGACTCTTGGGTGGTTCATTATAAAATACTATTATAAAATGTGTCCTGTACTATATAGTTCACCTTGCAAAAACCCCAATCCATGACAAACTCCTACACATGCAATAATGAGACAAACAACCCAATAAAAATAGTGAAAAATCTACATACTCACTTCACAAAAGAAGAGAGATAAATGATCAATAAACCCATAAAGGTGCTCAATATAAGTATCCAGCAATGAAATGCAAATTTAAACCACAATAAAACAACACTACATACTTACCAGAATGGCTAAAAGTTATAAATAATGCTAATGGTAATATCAGCAAGATGTATTGTAAGTGAAAGTTTCTTATGGGGGGTAGGAGCTGATGGGGGTATAAAACAATGTTGTTCCAAACAGCAAGGATGTAGATTAGAAAACCAACAGCAGCTTCTACCAAAGGAGACTGCCTTTCTAGACTGCAGGACAATTTTACTGAAACCACACGGCTGCACCCCAGGCCACCCATTGCTTATGCTGGTTACACTCAGAACTAAATAGGAAAAGCTCTGCAGCTGCAGGGGAATCAGACTCTCCTCACGTTCAAATTGATCCACTCGCGGGATCTGCCAGCCGCTTCTTTTATCCATCAGCATGTCAAGTGTGCTGGCCTTAAATGAATTTAAAGACAGACAGAGGGTACTAGGTTAATCTAACTATTTCAGAAACCAGAATTGGGTACTTAGGTCGACAGGGATATGTGTAGTTACAGAAATAGTGAGTAAAAGTGTTCTATATCAAGATTTCTCTGGATAATCTAAGGCTGCAGATAAGCATTTCCATTACTTTACCTCATACCTCCTTACTAAACAAATATGTCTTTATGTTTTCTAAATGAATATCTGTTGATTCGAGTTGATTTTATTAGTAACATCTTAGCAATTAAATACTAAGATTAATAGCTACATCTGGATGTACACACACACACACACACACACATACACACACACGCGCGCGCGCACACACCATTTTCTTCCTTTTCATGTCACAACAGAAAATATACCAAAAAAGAGGGGCAGAAATTATGTCTCAAGTACCACTTACTCCAAAATCTTAGACATGCTGTTTTACCAAATAGCCCTTGCTTTTACCATCAGCAAAATGAAGAAATACCAATAGCTTCCTTGGCCCAAGGTTGAAATTAAGTAAGACCAATGATTTCTCCAGACTGCTTATAACTTAGAAGGGAGCCAGGCCTTCACAGCTGTCTCAATCAAGTTGTCTCCCACTTCCTTTGCTCTCTCACACTTTTACAGTTCTTGTCTTCCCTTTCTTAATCCTATCTTCTTTCTTCGGCTCCCCTTCTGCTTTACTCGGCACCACCCACAGACAACATCCCTTTTTGTCCTTGGCAGGAATCTGTTGCCCAATCCCTCTCCAGGGCCCACTGAAAGATGTATTACAATCCTTCCTATGCATGAAAAATCCCAGAAAGACTATCCTCTTCAACACACCATAAAGGAAATGCTGAAATCTGTGGAAAAAGAGGAAGGTACTTACTTAGATGCATTTGTTAATATATTGTTAGATTAATGATCAGTGGAGATAAGGAGCTAATGAATACTGTCAAGCCAGAAAATATGATGATACCAAGAACTAAAAGAAAAAATGTACACCAAAAGAAGATAATTTTTTTAATAATAAGAATTGTATTCTTTATTTTTTTTCAACCACCATAAGTTAATTCAACATATTATCCTAAGGTATCGTAAAGTTTGTCACATAACTGGATACTGCTGTCCCATTGGAAGTATATTTTAATTAAGGATGGCAGTGTCTTAGTTATTTTACTCTTGTTGCTCAGATAAAATACCTGATGCCCAAAATTAAGGAAAGAAAGTTTTCTTTAACTCACAGTTGGTGGAGGTTTCAGTCCTTAATCAGTTGGCTCCAAGGTAGGATGGTATGTCATGGGGGGAACAGTTAATGGTGGTGAAAGACAGCAAAAGTGAGAAGAACAGAAGGGAGAGCAAGCGTCTTTTCCTCCCTTACTGTGTATGTAAGCTACCTGCCCTAGGACCGATACAGCACTCACATCCCCAATCCCAACACCAAACAACAAACCAATCACAAACTCTAGATTCAGCCATCTACAAAGAGGCACCCTATGACTGCATGACATTTTGGGAGGACATCCAAGCACAAATTATAGTGTTCTTTTATCCAACATAGATATTGAAGCCTAACATTTGTCTCAGGTGTACAAGTTTTAATATTTATGAGTCTCCAAAATCAGTTATTTAAAAATATTAAAATTAGTCCAAGATCCACAAAAGTTATAAAACACTAGACAAGTAAGTAATAGATGGGGTCATATTGTACTTTAAAGTAAGAAGACTATAATAAAAATAATTTTAATACATGATATCTCTGATATAAGTATAAGTAAAGCTTCATTAAACATTTATGAAATTTTCTTGCTTTGTTTTTTATAATTTAGTTATTGTAAAGGATAGTTCATATTTTTTGGAGATTTTTAGGTTCCTGATGTAATATTGAATCATTCTTTTAATTTTTTCTCAGTTAATTTTTTGAGTTATCCAGAAAATAAAATTGAGGTAAGAAGTTAAAATTTGCTATATTTGGGATAGTTAAGCCTGGTACAGATAATGTAAAAGAGAAGGGGAGGAAGAGAGGGGAGGAAAAGGGGGTGAGAGTAATATGGGAGGGGGAGGGGGAGGGGAAAGGGAAGAGGGAGAGGGGGAGAGAGGACAATGAAAGTAGGGATGCAAGTAGGGAGATGCGATAGATTGCTTGCCAGTATTCTGTCCACAAGAATATGTCACCAGTGCCTTCCAAATCAGCAATAAGAAATGTCAGGATTTCATAATGGAAAGGGCTACAAAGTTACATTGCAAGGGTTTGAATAGAGAGAAGGAAAGAATTGTTCCATTTTTGCAATTTTTCTAGCATATATTATCTTTTACGGTCCAAGTAACATTGCTCAAATTCTCAGTGACATCCCTAAAATCTCTGGATTTTCAGTAACGTGTGCTCCCTTGTTAATAGACTCTAAATTCTTCTCTTGTTGGATTTTCTGTCACTTTGCTAATTATCTGGCCTCCTGAAATGGCTACTACATCTCCGTAAGCCTATCTCTTCTATATTACCCAAGACACCACATTAAGGCAAGACTATTGGACAATAAACTACTGAATATTTGGAGATAATGGGGTGGAAGTAGTGATTAGAACAGAGTATAGAACAGAAAACAACATAAATTGAACTCTAGATACAACTCTTCTTTAAAAATTCCTCAGCCATAGTCACTGGCCAATTTGTTTTAGATTGCTATCTTTGTTCTGACCAAATCTCCATAAAAACCTTCTTCTCTTTTGAGCAGCTAGGACACATCCAACGTATGAAATACTCCATCATAAAAGGAATTCTTGAAAGGACTGAAAAAAATTAACAATCAAAGACATGGGAGCAACTTTAACTGTCTGTACACGTCCACAGAAATGTCATGGGTATTTCAGGGAGCATATTTAGATCTTATGGCTGGAAGTTACAGCTTTGTCAGATTTCAACTAATTAATTAAAAGAAAAATATTTCTGAAAGTTGTAAAATTTTCCAAGCACATAAATTACAAAGGAAGAGTCGATGACAGCACAGGATGGATGTAGAGATATCTTTTTATGTGTGCAAACCAACAAGAATCTGCAATCCCTCCCAAAACTTATATTCTGTCATTGCTCAGTATAAGAGCTTCCAGTCATCAAACCACGTAATACAACTGAGCAACATCTCATATAAAACTTGAGCAATTTTTATGAGTTGGCGACCTTTAAAAATGAGGTTCATATGCCTCAGGGTTATATGAGAACAAGCCATTGGGATAAAGATAACAATTATATTTAATTTTTCCTCTAAAGTATAACGAAGAAATTAAACAGTTCTAGTGTTTCTTATATGAACAGAATTCTTATTTCAATAGAATCTTTACTCTATAATGAATATGCACATATTAGAAATATATGCAGATTTTGGGACCACAGCAGTGACCATCTTTACAAAAAAATCATATTGAATGCTTGTTTACTGTATACAAGGCATAGTTCTGAATCCTAAGGATATAGCGGGGAATATAAAGACAGTGTTCATGCTCTCAGAAAACTTTGCTTAAGACCATTAATGATGATCAAAGCAATGAGCACAGTACATTCTTTTATTCACAATAGTTATGTTGTCTGAAATTGCAAAAACATTGAACTTGTGACTAGTGCACCAGTGCTCTTAAGAGAAATAACATTAAGAAATAAGTTTACTGTGAGCCTCTGATCACATTTTCATCAACTGATCAATGCATAATTTTGTTTCATATGTGTTTCTCTTCAAGGATACTTTATCCAACATCATTAGTAACACTGAGCTCATGGCCAACAACCTTATAACACACACTCGACCTTAAATAACACTTAGGTTTTGTATATACACTACTTCATTCAGCATTTTTGCACATAAATATCTGACATCACTTTAGCATTACAATGTGGGGCTATCTTAAACAGAGAAATCACCAACAAAAAAAACATAAAAATGCATAGAGTGTACCACAGAAAAAGGACAGTGATATACAGTGTGAGCTGACAATAAGAAAGCACATGGTTCCTGTGTTAAAATTCACCTGGGAACATACTCATACAGACTCAAATACTTTGCCTCTGTGAACATCTGCAAAGGAGAGAAAAGAAACATAAGTTTTGGCATGGGAGTTACAATAAATTTCAGTAAGTAGATCAATTTGCATATACAGAATCCAAGAATAAGGAAAATAAACAATATATAAAATATCAAATGGCAGTACATTCTATGAAAAAATAATACATCAAGCAAAGGCATGAGGAGGTCACAGGGTCAATGTTTGACTTTAAGTATGGTAGAAACATGAAGGAGATAGGAGAGTGAGCCATGTGGGTACCTGAGGGAAACACCTTCCTAGCAGAGGGAGTGTCCTAGTTTCTTTTCTCTTGTTGCTGGGACCAAATGCCTGACACATGAACTTAAGGAAGGAAAAGTTTATTTAGTTAATAGTTACTGGAGGCTTCAGTCCATACTTGGCTGGCTCCAAGGCAGAGTGGTACATGACAGAGGGCAGCAATTCACAGTAACAGAAAACAGCAAAGAGCAAAGGGAGGAGAGTAGCTGTAGTAGCTAGCAAGACTCTCTCCTTTCCTTATTTTGTGTTCAGGCTATCAGCCCCAGGGTGGTGTCGCAGTTACACTCACAGTCCCAGCATTAGATCATGAATTAATCACAAACTCCAGGAGCCTGCTGGCCCTGATAACTGCACCAGGTTTGGGGGGTACAGCTAGACACAAACTATAACAGGGAATAGCAATGTAAAGTTTGAGAGATTTGTGAGACTTACAAGGAACTGGTAGGAGGCCTGTGTAGCTGGAACAATGAGAAAAGGAAGATTTTTTAAGAGGTTAGAGATAGTGCAGAGGTGAAGGGGAACACAGATTATTTAGGTACTTGTGACAGGAGTAAGGAATCTGGGTAACTTACTCTAAAGCAGTAAGTCACTGGAGTGCTTTCAGCAAAGGAGAATAAAAAATCTGACTTTAAGAATAGCATCTCTTTGAAAAGACCATTTTGGTCAGTGGAGAATAGCCTATGGGGGTGCAAGGTAGTGGTGGACAGGTAGAGGTAGATGGCTGGGAGGGCAGTGAGTAGGCGTGCCATTGAGACTATTGCAATAACCAGGGTGAAGGATGGTAACAGCAAGGGCTAGGGTGGTCATAGTAGAGATGAAAGGAAGCAAAATCTCAATTTATAAGGTAATGCAGGGGTATTAGCTGCTGGGTGGGAGAAGGGAAGAGCTGAAGGACAACCCTAAAGTCCTTGGCCTAAACAGTTAAAATACAGAGCTGTGATTTATAGAAATGGATAGGACTTAGAAATGATAAAGCATAAAACAAATATGGAAAGGCAAAAAAGAGTTCAGGCTGCAAAACACTGGAACAGAGATGTCTATGGTACACACAATGTAAGTATCGAGCAGACAGGAAGCTGAAACTTGAGGGGAGGTAAATATAGAACAATACCCCGGTGTGAACAGTATTTACCCTCACAAGGTTAGATGACATTACCCAGTTGTAATTGAGCAAGAGCTCAGAGAGGGGAGATCCAAGATTGCCCCTGGGGCACTCGCCGATTAGGAGTCATCAGGGTAAAGAAAATGCAGCAGAATAGGAACTGTGAGGTAGGAAGGTGAGCAAGAGAGAATGGCAAACAGAAGACACAGTGAAGAAAGTAGTTTAGGAGTAGATGATTCACCATGTCAAGTTTTGTTGAAAGATTTTTATAATTCTGTTGTTGATACTTGTAATATTGATCACATTCCTTGTTGAGAGTTGGTGTATGTACATAATACATCCTAATGCTGTAGAAAAGTAAGATGAGAATTGAAAATCACCTATTGAACTGGTAGCTTGGGGGTCAGTATAGATCTTATTGAGGTGATTGATAGAAATATCAGATTAAAGTCTGAGTGAAGTTGAAGATAAAATGTGATGAGGAAAAATGAAAAGAGTATGGACAAATAAGTATCCCCAGGAGATTTGTTAGAAAATCAGGGGAAGGTAACCAGGTGAGGGATATTTCACCATGTTTGCATTGTAGGAATCGGGCAACAGGGAGAACATGTGGATGATATTCAGCCATGACAGTGTACTTGAAGGAACAATGTCTCTGAATCAGGGTAAGGAGTAAGAATCCATACATTTGTGAGGAATTGTGACCAAGAGTGCTCCTATGTAATTTATTTAAAAAGAGGATGACTAAGTGCGTGAGTAAAATGTGAGTAGTTTACTATGTTTGGTGGTGAAAACGTGAGGACCTTCTTCAGCTGACTCAATTTCCTAAATTAAATAGTAAGCGAGGTTATGAATTAACTGCAAGTTGTGAAGAGATTTGTTGGGTCTGAAGAAGCAAAGACTGACTGGAAGTCAAGGATGGCTTTACCTTGCAGAGCCAAAAACATAAGGAACACAGGAAATAAGGCAACTGATATTAGCAAGACCTGCAAATAAACATTCTCAGGAAAAGTCTGATTTCAAAGCTAGAAGATGAAGGGAAGAGTTTGAGAAAAGTTGAGGATATAAGAAATTTTGCTTGTTCCCGAGATGGCTGTTACAAGAGCTGATGACATGAAGACAACTGCTTAGCAGATAACAATATTTCTGGTATATCTACAAGGCTATGTCTGGAAAACATTAGCATTTGAGTTGTTAGAATGAATAAAAATCACTCTCATCATTCAATCAACTGAGCGTATAAACACAACAAAAAAGTAGAGAAAGTGTAAAATTTCCCTCTTTGAGCTGAAATACCTGTCTTTTCCCATTCTTGGATATCAGCACTCTTAATTCTTGGGCCTTCAGATGCAGACTAGAATTTACACCACTTTGGACTGGAATACCACCAGCTACTTTCCTGGGACCCCAGTTTATATGAGATAGCGGATAGTTAGATTGTTCCATCTCCATAATGACATGAACTAACCATATCTCTCTCCTGGCTGGCTCCTATTAGTTCTGTGTCTCTGGAGAGCACGAGTTCACCACATCATTTACTTTCCAGACTGGAACATTCTGAAAGCAATAGAGGTTGCTCTCAATAATTATTCAAGATGGCAGGAATAAGCCAGAACAGTCTCAATCAGTCTAAAATGTGACACCATCTACTGCTCACTGACCTTGAAGAACACCCCAGCTTCAACTTAGGAACACTAGATGTTCCCTGCTCTGTATCAGCATCTCCTTAGACCCAGAGCTGCTCTGTCTCCTCCACCAGACAGATTCTTCCTTTAGCAATGCTTTGGCTTGAGATAGCTGATGGACGGAGCCTCAGAGCAAGGGGAACTGGAAAGAAGCTTGCCTTTCAGCTTGCTACTCTGGCACCTTCCTTAGTAGAAGAATGCTGCCTCCTGTCAAAGCTCCTCCTTGCTTGAGTCTTTGAAAAGCAGCCAGCATCCTCTCTTTTTATTTAATCTTATAAGACAGTATTAGGAGTTCAGTTCTGGAATGCATGAATAATGATATAGGTTCAATCAGAGTGCATTGACTACTAATATTGCAATAATTTCACTTTGGAAGAGGCAACTGTGAGCAATAAATTCACTTCTTTAAATGCCAATTTTACACAAATAAAATCAATTTGAAATTGATTAGCTCATAACTGCTGACATTTCCTAATAAAATGCGAATGATTTAAACTACTCAATCAGTATTATGGAAAGTTTGACATTTTCATGGGTTTTCCCATAAAACATTGTACAACTTCATGCCTCTCCTCGCTTGTGAATGGTGTTGCAGAGACTTCTCAAAGTTCTAGGCACATTCTCTAATCAGTACCCCCAATTAGAGGCAGCCCTGACACTGGTGGGAGGCCTTTATAAGAACAGGCACTTATTTAAAATTTGGTTTGAAGAGGCTAGACAAATAGCTCAGCATATTAAAGCATTTGCAAGCAGGCACAGGGGCCGGGGGTTCGATTCCCAGGCCTCTGGTGCCGGCCCTGCCTCTGGGGTGCACTGAGATGACAATTGAGACTGGGTATGGTGGCACGTGCCTGTAATCTCAGCACTTGGGAGACTGTAAGCAGGCAAATCACTATGAGTCCTATCTAGTAGTGAGACCCTAAACACCCTGTAGACCCTCGCCTAAAATACAAAATAAAAATAAAACTAATAAAATAAAATAAAAATTGGTTTGAGAGGCTGAGGAGATACCTCAGCTGTTTAAGCACCTGCCTGACAAGTGCAAGGTTCCAAGTCCTATCCTCAGTACCACATGCTGTGTTGGCCCCAGAACCCCAGGCGCACTGTGCTGGCCACCAGAATCAGGCATGGTAGTACCCTCTCCATCACTGTTCCATCATTAATGTGGTGACTTCAGTTCCATATGAAACATCTTAATCCTCCTGGCCTCTCACTTTCATGGTCTTCCTAAAATCATTTTAGTCTACTAAATCTTAGTTACAGATGGACATGACCATATCCAAGCCCTGTGCTATTTCAGACCATATCTATGTGCCTGCTTTAAATTGAAAAGTCTCAATAAAATTTAAACTTCAATTTCTCAGTTGTAACAACCACACTGCAAGTACAGAATTGCCACATGAAGCTGAGGACTGCCATGTTGGACAGTGCAGAGAAGTCTGCTGGACACTGCTGACCTAGACTGTCGGATGCCACCTTAAAAAGCATGCTTTCCAATTATTTTACTCTTTTTCAACCAAGTGTTAGTTTCCTATTACTGCTGTCACACATTCCCTCAAAGTTAGTCACTTAAGATCACACACATGGGGGCCCACCCATTAGCTCTATTGTTTAAGTGCCTGCTTAAGAAAGCAGTGAGGCTCAAGTTGCACTGGTTCAAACCCAGATACTCCTCCCAAACCAGAAATGCCTTGAAGGCATGTTCCAGCCTCCAAAAAAAAACCTTCTAAAAAAGGGGCCGGCGAGATGGCTCAGTGGAATAAGCACTTCCCCAGCAAGCACAAGGGCCTGAGTTCAATCCTCAGTTCCGAAAAAAAAAAAAAAAAAAGATCACACACATGTGTTCTCTTACTATTATGGTGTCAGATGTCATAGGTCCCTTTACTGAGCCAAAACTAAAATGTGGGGAAGTCTATGCTCCCAATTCTATATATGCTAACTTTTCTCCCATCACAATAGCCTTACAAGGGAGGTGCTTCACTATACCCCTCCCCCATTTGGACAGGAAAGCAGAACTCAGAAATGTGACTGGCAGCACACAATGTGTCATTCTCGAGGAATTTGAAGCTCCATTCTCTGATTCTGTCCCTGTGTTCTCAATCCTGGCACTCTAACACATCTGGGGTACAAAAGTAAATGTGTCAATCAGCTTCAGAATGCTCAGTTGCATCCACTTATTTCTAGCCTTTTTTTCAGGGCTAGTAGGACATTGTGTCTGAATTGTGGGAAGAGCTTGAAGTAAGACCAGAGTCTCATTCTGGCATTAGGCCCAAGGGAAGACACTTTGACATGGCCCTCAGGGAAAGACAGGGCAACTCAGAAGCCTGGCAGTCCAAGGTAAGACTCTCAGTGTGACCCTTCAGTCTGTTATCAGGGATGGTGGAGTGTCAATATCATACTTCAGAGACTGCCACTCCTTTGGAAATTCTCATTTTGCTGGCTGTACATCCAGTTAGAGAGTCAAGCTGGCAATACTTATTGTCAAATGCTAATACCTGGAGTTGAAGAATATGCTTCAAATAGAGGTTTACATTTGAACAACTACTTTGAAGATAACATTATGCAACATAAAACAATTGTTGATTTCCTATCATCTTGTTTTGAAATTCTGTATCATTTTTAATGTTTTAAGTTTTTATTCTCTTTACAATAAAAACAAAAAAAAGAATATGCTTCAAAGCACCATGACCACCACTAGAGTACCCTTCACATACATGTGCACATTTATTTTCTGCACACAACCCATTTTAGATCTCTCTCTCTCTCTCTCTCTCACACATACTCACACACACACACACACACACACACACACACACACACACACACATACATTTATTTCTTGGCATTCTGAAATATCAAAACATTTAAGAAAACCTGTTGTATTCCAAATGGGAGAAATCTGGTTAGGTGGTAAGGACCCGGCGAAGGAGATGATTTTGGAGCCTGGAGCACTTTGATGGCTAACACAGCAACACACGTCCGCCAGGAGGACAGGGTAGCCAAGTGTGAGCAAGCAGAAGATAAGTGTATGGCAGGAAGGAAAGAGTGTGGAAAAGTAAAGGGCAGTCCCAGAAGGGCAAGAATTGAGATAGATTTCATCTTCTCCAAAGTGGCTTCAGGCACTCTTTCCTTAATAAGTTTATGCACAATAAATCTCTGTTTCAAGTTCTGCTCAGCAAACTGTGGATTACTCCCTCTACATTTTGCACAGGCTAAGCGATAGTTTGCAGTGCTTTAGATGCTCCCCTGATTTTTAATTAATTGACTGAACTGTCCTTCATCAAAGCCTGAGTGTATCACTACCCAGAACTACCTCTAAAGCACAGACAACTCTAACCTGAGGACCACATTGATTATGCCCTTTTATTTTCAGTATTTTTGATGCTTCACTGTCTTCGGACCTCGTGGATGTGGAGGTACTGTCTCTTCCGGGAAGAACCAGTTGTTGGAGAGAGCAAGTGACACTTGTAAGTGCATGTCTCCTGTGTGAAGTCACCACCCCAGCCCATTCCTCCATCTCCTTATGGGACACTCACACTCAGCATCACTATTCCCATGGCCTAATCACTCTAGAACAAGTAACCAGCTCTGAGCAGAACAGCTGCTATGCCCCAGGCCGTGAAGAAATGATTAAATAAGCCAACTGTAAACTTGCATACCCCTCTCACCCAATCATTTTCACAGAAACTATATCAAAGTCTTTCTTCCACATCTTCCCTCCTCCATCAGCCTCCTGAGCTGCTCTAGGGCTTTCCTGTGTGGCCCTACATGGAGTAGTAGGCCTTCTCCTCTTGGAAAGTTGGTATAAAGAACTATACCTTCAGTAGCAACCATCTCCTGATCTGTTGGACTTGGGGCACCTGAATAATAATAAAACTTACATTTAAAACATGAGAGGGCTGGCCAATTAGCTCAGCAGCTTAAAGTTCCTGCAAGCAGGCACAGGGGCAGGGGGTT
>NW_004524579.1:28930284-28933824 GCF_000260255.1 Octodon degus | reverse complement strand
GCACACATACTGACTAAAATTGGAATGATGCAAAGAAGATTAACATGGCTGCTGCATAAGGATGGCATGCAAATTCAAAACACAGTCACCACCACCAGTAAAGCATCCTTCTCATACATGTGCATAATTTTTTCTGCGTACAATGTATTCAGTTTGTTCTATATGTTTAGCTGGCCATGGTGGTACACACCTATAATCCTTGTACCCTGCACTTAGGAGGCTGAAGCAGAAGGTTGACACATGTTTGAGACTAATCAGCTTACTTTACATGGAAAGACTCAGGTAGTCAGAAGTAATAACCTTGGGCTGGGATGATACTCAAAGCCTTGGGGAGAGGGGACAGAGATCTTCCAGCCCCTATGCCTGCTTGAAGGTGTTTAATCCAGAGAGAGAGAGAGAGAGAGAGAGAGAGAGAGAGAGAGAGAGAGAGAGAGACAGAGAGGCAGAGACACAGAGAGACAGAGAGAGAAACATGAGATGAGAAAATAGAGGCTTGAGAAGATTAGGAAACATGCACAGTTAGAAAAGACAGCAAGTCACAGGCAGAAGGGTAGAACCCACAGCTTGTAGACCCTCCCTGATCATATTCCCAAGAGTTGCTGCTGGTCCTTCACAGCTGAGCTTTGTAGTCCTCTAGAGAAAGGGGTCCAGTAACTATCTTGAAAACATCTAAAATTCAATTCATTTGGTTTTTAGTCAGTGCTCCAAGTTGAAAGAGAGAGAATAAGGAAAAGAAGTGTATATGACCAGTAAGGAATGGCAGGAGCAGGCCTCACAGGAGAGCTGCTGTGTGACTTGGCCACACTGGTGATCTGGAGAGTGTAACCAGGGGCACGACTCGCCGAGCTAAGTGTGCACATGAAATGGTGAGATGGGGAGGCCAGAAAGTTCTGTCAATGTTAGTTCCCAGTTTTCCATAGTATACTATAGTTATACAAGATGTTATTACTGGAAGACACTACAGGAAAGGTATACAGGAAATCTTATTTCTTGTAATTACATGAGTGTCTACAATTATCTTAGAATAAAATTTAAATAAGTATCTTAAAAAGGAATCCAACAAGATAGACTTTTCAGTTGGACAAGGGAAAGAAAATAAGGAACTCTGTAATCAAAAGATCACTATGGCTCATCGTAGGTAGGAAGGTTCCTTACCACCACCACCACTACCACCCTTGCAGCTCTGCTGGACTTGTGTGACCTCACTAAGGGAAGCAAGGCCTTGGTTGAGGCACTCTGCACCGTCTTACTCTCTACCCAGGCTTCTCCTGGACTCTGAGGCTCATGGAGCAGTGCAGCCTGTGTCCCAGAGCATGCCTCAAGACTCCTAGGAAATCCCACCAGGTGGAGGGTGGAGTGTAAGGCACACCTCACACTTCCCTTTGCCCTAGAGTTTGAGTCAGGACCAAAAACAAGTCACTGAAGCTATGGCTGATGTGATGCAGCGTGGGATTGTGCCAAAATACACAATGGGCAAGAAACCTGTGGTGCTTTTGGTAGGGATTTATTGTGGGTAACATTCTCTTTGTCGTGTCAATTGCTTTCTCATGTCCCAGAAGTCTCATGGCTAACAGGAAGGTCCTATTCTTCATGTCCTCACTGTCTTCTGGAGGAGTCTCACATACTCTTTCCATTCCCTTGTCTTCTCCGCAGTTAGAAAGGTAAGAAGGACACAGACCTGCTGTAGATCCTAAGGTCATGGCTAGATTTGGACATACAGCAGATGCCCTGTTCCAGCTGGCACTGAACACAACATAGCTGATGGCACCTGTCTTTGTGCCCCTTTCACACTTCAATTGTCCCCCTCCCATCTCCAGCTTCTCAAGTACCCCTTTTTCTCAAATGATTCCTTAAAAGCTTCCATGCATTAGCTTCATAATGTCTCTTTGGGGAAGTGCTTTTTGTCTTGAGTAATCTCCTTGTAACTCCAAGATTAGGCAAGAAAACAAATGGTCTTCACTATTTTATGAATGTAAAAAATTTTGTCTCTGAAATAGTAAGAGACTGGCCATAGTTCACAGGATTAGTCAACAGTAAATCCAGAACTGAAACTTATACTTAGCTTGTGACTTTTTAGGTTAAACTACACATCCCATTCCTTCACCCTTACACTATATAAGATCATCATAGATACTACAAATAATGGGCCCAAACTGTATGGTAAGCTAAGCCTAATGAAAATGCATATTTTTGTATCCTGTTCCACTCTACAGTGCTCTGTGGGCAAATAGTTCTGTGAGGTTACATTCCTCTGTGCAGTCATTCAGAAAACCAGGTCAAGAGAAGCCCAGATACTGTTAGTATGTGGCTGTGAAGGTCACCTGGGATCATTTCCTCCCACCCAGAAAGAAAAATCTCAGAGATGAATGGACATCAGTGCATATGAGAGGTCTGGGGAGGGTTGGTTGGTTGGTTAGTTGTTTGGTTGGTTGGTTTCAGTACTAAGGAATCAATGCAAGACTTTTGCACTGAGCTACATCCCAGCCACTACTCCCACTCTTTTGAAGACAGAGACTTGCTAAGTTGTCCAGGCAAGGCTGAAATTTGAGATTCCCTACCTCATCCTCCTAGCATGCTAGAGTTATAGGCATGCACCACCATGCCTGACTGAGAGGTTTCTGTGGAAGAAGCTTGATATTGTCTAAATGTTTGTGCCCCACAAAATTCATATGTGGAGATTCTAACTTCTAAAGTGATGGTATTAGAAAGCAGGACCTTTAGAAAGTGATTCAGTCATAAAGAGAGACCCCTCATAAAAGAGGTTAGTGCCCTTATTATTAAAAAAAGTCTACAGAGATCCTTTGTCCCTTCTGCTATGTGTAAACACAGCAAAAAAGTTTCTGAACCAGGAAATGGGCTCCTCCTAAACACAGAATCTATGGATGGTCTTGATATTCTCACCCCAAAACCAGTAAAAAAAAATAAATTTCTGTTCAATTTTTTCTAAGATTTGACTTTTTCCGGAGATATTTCCACTTTAACAAAAATGAAAATCTTAAGCCAAAAGACATACAATGGAACTTCAGCTGTCTGCCTTTCACTGGCAGTACTCTTGGGGAGCTGAGAGACCCCCACTGCTCTGAAACCTCTGTACAGAGCCTCTGCCAAGGCACGGAGCCAGCTCTGTCTCCCCAGGCACTTGAATATACAAAGAGCGACTACTGTGAAAGAGGCAAGAACAAAGTCATGTTAGACCATGGTAATACTTCAGTTGTGTCCTTCTATGGGTAGTTGAGCACCAGCTTAAACTTTTTGCAATTCAGCTTCTCCTTTTATAAATCAGAGGAATGATCCAAATGCCAAAGTAAGCTTCAACCTGAGAGGAAGCCTCCAGACTCTAACCATCCCTTTGGGAGTTCTTCATAAGTTTGAACTGCTACGTGTTATTTGGATCCAAGAAAGTAGAAGTCGCCAATGCCCCCCCCATAAGACACCCTCCCTAAATATGCAAGGTCTAGTCTAGATGCACAATCTTCTATTGCAGTTTTTCTAGGGAGGTATAACTGAGATCTTTCTTTCTCTTTTTCTTTTTCTCTCTGT
>NW_004524579.1:28928447-28929999 GCF_000260255.1 Octodon degus | reverse complement strand
CTTCTTTGCTCATCTTCCCCACTGCCTTCCTGTGTTCCCCTCTCCTACCCTGATCCCCAGTGGTATTCTTTAATAGCCTCATTTTGTACCACAAAAAAATGAATATGCCAGGAAGGTAAACCTAATATTCTTGATGGACTCACAGAGCAATGAAAAGCTTACTGAAGACCAGCTGTACCTCAGGGGACAAGTCCTACCTGGTCCAAGAGACTCATAAAAGGCTCATTCTGCCTCAATATCCACTTCCATGAATACCAGAGAGATTTGGGTTAAAGGTGGTGATGCTGTTTTCCACTGTGAGCCATTGACCCATTGAGAAATCAATGGAGACCCACAAACAAATAAAAATCAACCTAGTTCTTTATTTTCCTTGGAGAAATATGAAGTATTCAATGCACCTGCTTCCTAAATTATAAATAGGGAGTCAATGGAATAGTTCAATAAAATAACAACAGCAAGAAGAGAGACTTGTAAAGCTTGAGAAAGGCAGTTATTATCAGCACTTCTTTCAAAGATAATCTACTTGCTAACATTTTTGACTTGTAGGTCAACCTTATCATTGTAGTACAATTGTAGTTAACTATGAGGTGCATACTTGTGGAAAGTAGCAAAAATATGCATTCTTGGACCTCTTACAAGATTTGTATTCAATAGAACTTTATCATACGCATTTTTTTTGGCGGAACTGGGGATTGAACTCAGGCTCTTGTACTTGCCAGGCAAGTGCTTATTCTACTGAGCCATCTCCCTGGTCCCCAATCATATGCATTTTCTAAGAGTCCTGTAAGAACTTATTCTGGTTCAGAATCTCAGCCATAGCATATACTATCAACAGGAAACTCCTAGAATCCCACAGAACGCTACAGAATTCTGTGTATTGGCTGGCTATCACTGCATATCCCTATAATCTGAGACACTGGAAAGGTTCAGGTAGGGGGACAGAAAGTACACAGCCATCTTGGGCAACTTTGAGTGACCCTATCTCAAAATAAAAAAGGATAAAGCATAGGAATGTAGTTCAGTGATTGAGTGCCCTTGGGATTGATGCACAGAACTGCAAAAAAGAGAATTCAACTTTTCTACTTCCATCATATCATGCTTAGCCAATAATTAAATTTGAACAATGAATTATAGACAAAGTGATACCTGAAATTCATTAGCTTCTCCCTTCTACCACCATAACTATTACATCCCAGATAAAGGCTGCTCCACTCTCCTGGATCCATAAAAAAGAGGAAGATGCTACTGATCCACACTGGACATATGGCATGAGCTAAAACTGAGCCTTGAGGTCCAGCGAGATAGCTAAGCAGACTAACCACTTGCTTTGGCAAGCACAGGGACCAGGGTTTGATCCCAACCTCACATGCCTTGCTGGCCCCATCCTCAGGGTGTGCTGAGCTGGCAACAGAGTCTAGCCATGGTGGTGCATGCCTGTAATCCTAGTGCTGGAGAGGCTGAAAACAGGAGGATCACTCAGAGTTTGAGCTGCATAGTGAGATCCTGTACTAAATACATAAAATGGAAAAAATAACTGAGTCTTGGTATTTAT
>NW_004524579.1:28921924-28928105 GCF_000260255.1 Octodon degus | reverse complement strand
ACTACATGTTGAGTTCTCAGCCCTTGAGACTTAGACTGATCCGTACTATTCTTCCCCATTCTCTAGTATATCAGTCAGACTCCTCAGCGTCCATAATTGCATGAGCCAGTCCCCCTAGCATATCCCCTGTCATGTATCTATATATTTTCTGTGCATTCTATTTCTCTGGAGAATTCACTACTACCAGGATATTTGATGCTGCATTATAATCTAGCCTATTCTGAACCCCTCCCCATAAGATTAATGTTGGATCTCTTTCAATAGCTGGAAGGTTCTTGCCTATGCCCTAAGTGAAAGCAGGAAATATTTACTAAGTGACCACTACCTGCCTTGTGCATTACATACAGTGTCTTCTTAGAGCTTTTTTAAACATAAAAACATCAAAAAATATTACTCTCATTTTATAAACAAGGCAACTTTGTCTCAGAAAACTAAAGGAATTTTCCCAAGATTAGCAGTCAGTGATTGATCTTAGCATTAAGCACACCATGTCTAATTCTCAAAGTCATACCCTCCACTACGGGAAATGATTTCAAATACACATACTTGTATCATTTGGCCTTTAATTTATTTTCTGCTCCAGTAGGGTTTCTGTTTATGATATCAGGAAGGGGAAAGGCTCACAAGAGAAGGGAAAACCAGAAATATAGCTTTTTCCCTGATCACACACAAAGCAGGCCAAAGCTCTCAAGAAGAGGGTTGGGGATGCCAGTACCAAGTCTGTTTCAGTGGGAGGCACTCACTCCAGGGAGCCTGTGACCTCCCTTCTTGGAGTGGCTTCAAAACAGATTATTATTGGGAGTATGTCTTACATGTCCCCAAAGAAAATGCTGATAATTAAATGAAAATGAAATCATTAATGCAAATTACATTAAAATGTAATCTACCTTATTTCTGAGAGAGGGAGGGTGTCGGCAACTGATTATCAAATACACTCAAAGAGCTTTGATTTCTTGCTTAAGGAGTTACATATTTATAAATGCTTTAAAAATAAATTGTCATGCAAGCATCATGCTGGGTTCTGAGTCTCCATTGTTCCCAAAATAAACATGGGAATATGGCCCAGAGAAAGCTACACAGGAGCCCTCCGACAGCAAAGCGTTTCTTGGGATCATGTCCAAAGCGATCCAAGGACACAGAACCATTCTGCATGCTGCCTTCATTCATGTCTACTCCATCTTTTTGCTGAGCCATGAGCTGTGAGCAAGAGTAAGAAAACACTCATCTAACAATGAATATCCATCCTGAGGACAACATGAGTCTGCCAGCTAAAAGTCACACAGTGCTAACAACAGCATACCACATGCACAAACACACACACACACACACAACACACACACACACAAAAAAAATGTAAAATGTGATGTGCCAAGAAATATTTACATTACTTTTCCAGAACAAGGCTATGCAAAGGGCTTCTCTATGTTACAAAGCAGAAGACTGTGCTTTGTCAGGCACCCAACCCTCCTCTCCACACCACCCATGCCATCTCACAGACCTGTAGCAGGTGATTTATCCTTGATGAAACCTTCTTCCTCTTTTGTAACTCATTCTTCCACTTCCTTAGATGCCCACTTTTTTAATTCCAGCATTTAATAATGTTCTTTACCAACCTTAGCACTATGACCTTCTGAGGATCTTTTCTCATTTCTAAACATCATAACATAAAGGGATTTCTCCCAAAGCCCCTCAATCTGGAAATTATCACACCAGCTATTTCATAAGCATTATCTCCTAGTTATTTCAGGCATCAGGAAGAAGGTAAGGAAGGATCTGAAGAGATGGAGGTGTCCACTCCTCACCAGTGCTTGCTTGACCAATAGAACTCTAAATTCTTTCCTCTCCATTCACCTCCAGTCACCAAGACCTCCATCCTATAATAGGTCTCAGATTCCCAAGATATATGCAGTCCTTTAATTTAATTCTAAAGATTGAAAAGTAACACATCTCAGGTCAACTGACTAAAATCTAAATTACAAAGGCAGAGAGCTGTGTGTTTCATATTTTTCCTGTTTAAAATGAACCAGGTCATTGCTTTGTATGAGTTCCTTTTATAGTTCCGGCTTACTCACTCCATTTTCCTGTCTGTCTGTTTTGCCACTGTTTAAAGCTTTCTCTAAAATCCAGAACAAAGAGCAACCCCTGTATCCAATGTTCTCTCATTACCCTTATCTTGCTGTGTTTCTCCTTGAGCGGCGTCCCCTCCAGATTACCCTCCTGGATTCACGGTCTCAGTATTTCATTACACACTGTCTGCTGTTGTTCTTTGTTCTTCATTAGTGTCATGCTTCCTAGGGCAGACTCACATGGATTTGTTATCTCTGCAGCATCTCTTCCTATGAGAAACATTTCTCCCTATTGCAAGTTACTTCTGCTTTATTTCTATGGCTGACATGGAACTAAACTTCACCCTGCCCACATACTTGGTCAAACAGTGAAATTATCCCCTTTCCAATGAGTAGTTCTGGAATTAAATATATTCTAAGCTGTAAGAGCCTCTGGAGCCATGTCCATAAAGATTTGGAGGCTATAACAACAGCATAATCCAGGGACTGGCAGTAGCATTACTGCACACCAAAAGACAAGGGGAAGCAGAGGTGAGAGATGAGACCAATTACATTTCTCAATTTCTGGCATGAAGCCAAATATATCTCCTTTGAAATTATGATTTTCATAAATTAACCTTGTTCTTCTTCCCAGTTAGTTAGACTTTCTGTAACTTGAAACAATTAAGAATCATAACCAACATACATTCCCAATATAATTATAAACTCAAGCTACTGGTCCATGTCATAATCGTTTGTGTTATCTTGTAGGAAGAGAAAGTGGAAACCTACTCCACCCTGATCATCCTATTTGAGGGCATCGGAATATGCGAATAGAAGAGAAAAGTGAAAACTAGTTTTTCAGTTTCTGAGTAGTAAAATAAATGTGCCAGACATTCATAATAAGTGGGATCTTTTTCTCTTCTCTCAGGCTTTCACAGAGAGCACATTGGCCAAGCAATGGCCATGACTCATCCACATGGCTGACACTTACAAACAATCTGAGGTACAGGATCTCAGGATAAATCCTGAGGGGATTTCACTGACTTTATCAGACCCAAAAGCTACAACTCTTGTTGCATAGGTCTTGCTTTACCTTGGTCTTAACCACCCAGCAGAAAAAGTATAAAAACAAAATACAAGAAGTAAAGCCATGCTGTTATGTTGAGCTGTAGGTGACTCAGGTCAACAATTTCTGACATTGCCAGTCAAGCGGAAGACCCAATACTATTATGGGCTACTGGACTCTTTTAGATTATTTTGCTGAGTTTACACACCTATAATATTCAAATAATGGAACTTAACAAAGAGTATACAGATGAATGTCCATTTTGTATCTGTGTATTCAAAGTGGTTTGGATAGATATATAGTTACATTCTCTTAATGAATAGAGTGATTTGTTTTAGTGGTGTTTGTAAATAGGATATCATGTCTGCATCTTGTACAGCAATTAACCACGGGAGGAATGTATGCAATGTGTTAATTATTGAATTACCAATTTGATTTGAAACTGTCTCATTGTTGTTTATCAATAAAATTATGGAAAAAAGAATAAAGTTTGATAGTAGAACATAGAATGGAACATGGCACTAAGTATAATAAAATCAAAGGAGATTATTAAAAAATTAAAAATAATAATAATAAGTGGGACAAAGAAACCCTTGCAAGGCAACATAGAATCAAGGAAAAGTCCAATTGTCCTTAACATAATAATGTTTAGTTTTTCAAAAGATGCAAGGTGACATCCACATAACCTCTAGGAGTTTCTCCATGTACCTTCTAGAACTTTTGCTTTGATAATGCATGATTATATCCTAGATGAACAATGAGGAAACAGATTGTCATCACTTGGTCTAAAACCCACTATTGTTAACCTATCACAGCTAAACCAAGGAGCACTTTTACTAATAACTTGCCAAAGATAAATTAGCCTTCTAATTTGTAAGAATTTATCTAATTTACAAGACAAGAAGGTATAAGGATCCTACTTCTCCTTCTGAAGGTGGGATGGGAAAAAGAAGGCTATTTATAAGACAGAAGGTAGAAAGATCCAAGTTGGTTATTTAACAAAAGGGTTATATTAAAAAGGGGTCCAAGTAGAGGTGGGAGAAGGGTCACCCATGGCCATCCTCCTCCACTCAAAGGCCTAAGCCTGAGCCTTTCTTTGGAAAGCTGCTGGCCACATTTCTAGTCTCTAACATTTCAACCTGTCCTCAAGGTCTTTATGTCTGAAGTCTCCTTGCACCTTCCTACAGTTCAGTGATGTGGAAAAGTGTCGTGAGATAGGGGCTCATATCTGGTCATCTTGGGCTCCTAAGAAACTCTAGGAAACTTTTTCAGAGTATAAAAGACAGGAAGATGCTATTTCCTTATTAACCAACCCTCTCTCCTAAGGTTGGCAAAAAATCACCCTATAAAGAAAAGTGAAAGAACACTTGGACTGAAAGTCACATGCTCATCACTAAATAGAAGTAATTTCTTCAAAAACAACAAAATTCTGAAGATAATTTTTATATCCTGATACTAAAAGTGCCAAAGAATTCAAGAAGATGACAGAAATCATGTTTAACCAACCAAGAAAAGTGGAGCAATGACAAGTTCCAGGTTGGATGTACAATTTCAGTGTGCTCAATTTTCAATAAATTTTATAGTAAGCATTTAATAGCACACTAACCTACAAGTGAAAGACTTAAAGTTTTGTTTATCCCTTCCAATCATTACATCTGTGACAGTGAAATGTTCACTCAATGTCCCAGAAATCAGATATGATGATCTCCAAGGGCCGTCCACATCTATCATTCTAAAACTAAATGGAAAGTGATTTGAGTTGTGGAAAGAAATATCAAACATAAATAAGTTGTGTTTGATAGTAACATGTTAAAGACAACAAAATCACAAGCAATGATTTTTTTTTCATTTGTGTATTTAGTATAGGGTCTCACTATGCAGATTGGACTCATAATGATCCTCCTGCTGGGATCACATTATCGCTGTCAGTGGGATTATAGGTGTGCACACTTCTCATAGGAAGGGACGCTGCAGAGATAACAATCATGCTTGGACTCTGTTGCCCACTCAGCACACCCTGGGGCAGGGCTGGTGCAACATGCAGGACCAGGGATCGAACCCCAGTCCCTGTGCTTGCCAAACCAATGATTTTGACAGCTTTTAAAAACATACTTATTAATATGGACTCATTGTATACCAAGTCATACATATGTATCATCCTCAGTCATTAACCTTATGGAGAAATAGTATTACCCTATTATACAGATTTGAAAATCTAGGCACACGGAAGTCAAGTAATTTGCCCAATATTTAGATAGTTATTAAATAGTGAAACTAGAATTCAAACATGGAACTAATTCAAAATTATCTTTCTCTGTTTTTCTGTGGCTATCTTCCAGTTCTATATTATTATTTGTCATTCTGTAAACATTCAAACAAAGAGTTAAAGGAAGTTACTGACAGCGATAATGTGAAGTTTTGGAGAGCCACGTGACTGACTAGGACAGAGCTGGATAGCCGACCATGAGCTGCGTGCCACCTACAGCGGGGATGTTGCCAGGAGCTGGATGCTCATCCAGCTACTACCTTTTCTAGTAACGGCACTTACTTCAAGGAAGAGCTAACAATTCTGTCTTTCCAACAGAACATGAAAGAAGTAACATTTTTCACTTCCACAGCATGACTTTTAAGAAGTACATGAGACTTGTACATACTCTTTCTCCAGCACCACCACCCCCCGAGAATTCCAAGGTCACTGGAGATGTAAGCCACAAGACTGTAGGACCATCAGAGCAGAGGGTCAGCCTGATGTCTGGGAACACTTGAATTAGATTGTTACAGGTGTGAGAAAGTAATTCTTATTATGCAAGAGCTTATAACTCTAGGGCTTGTTTGCTACATCACTTAGTGTTTCCCTAAGACAGGGAATGAGTTAAACTGCAGTAATCTTTTATCTCTTTGCCCTTTTGTTGTTCTAGTACAGTTTTTCTTAACCTATGTGTTGGAGAAAGCCAAAAGAGTGGGATTAAAGAATGGGAATGCCTAGAAAGGAGGTATTGAAAAAGAGACTCAAATTGTCTTGGCACATTCACAATGTAATCTTGATAATAATGACATGCATCAATAC
>NW_004524579.1:28918872-28921414 GCF_000260255.1 Octodon degus | reverse complement strand
GGTAAATCTCCAACAGATATATTTCGCAAGAACATGGTTTAGCCCACAGAAGATACTAAGGCATTCTCATTTATAGCTAGACTGTAATATTGTAACTTCCAGTAACCTTATCTAAAAGTAAGCCTTGTCAGGGAGATGGCTTAGTAAAATAAGTGCTTGCCTGGCAAGTGCAAGGGCCTGAGATCAATCTCTGGTTCCACCAAAATAAAAATAAGCCTTAAACTTAGGCTTGAAGGGCCGGTCAAATAGCTCAGTGGATTAAAGTGCCTGCAAGCAGGAGCAGGGGCCAGGGGTTCAATCCCTGGGCCTGCTGTGCTGGTACGACCCCTGGGGCATGCTAAGATGGAAATTGAGACTAGGTGTGGTGGTGCATGCCTGTAATTCCAGGACTTGGGAGGCTGTAAACAGGTGGATTACTATGAGTCTGATCTAGTAGTAAGACCCTCAACACCCTGTAGACCCTTCCCTAAAATACAATAAAAAAAACTTAGTCTTGAAAAAAATGTTCAACTCTTATCCCCTTGTGTACAGGTTCCAGCCCTGACTTTATCTTTTATTCTGACTTGAACTGGAGTTCTGTCTCTATAACCCCAGCCAGAGGGCCCTTTCTGCCTTCCCCTAGGACTACTTGATAGAAACTTCCTAAGTCTCTAGACTTCAATCCATTGCCTACTGTAGTATCTCCCAGTACTCTTTTCCTCACCCACTTCTGCCACAGCTAATGAGTCAGACTTCCCAATATAGGTCAGCTTGATAAACTGTTCCCCTAACCACTTAACTCAGAGGTCAGTTTCAAGCCCCCAAAATTCATCTCATCCTAGGAATGCAGCTACAAGTATATATGAAATACTAGGCCCAGAAGGGTATTAATAATGAGTAAAGCCTCTTGAGAAAAGCCCAGACTTGATGTGGGATGGGAAAACATTATGAACCAAAGGGCCTTGCTGAGCATGGTGTGTGGGCCTGATTACCCAGCCCCATCGAGACTGCCACAAGTGCTGGATTTGCAGTTCCCAGAGGCCATCACAGACTGGTCAGAAACCTGACAACCAGCACAGGTTAGAAGAATGCAGGTATCTGTGTTCAGATTTGGAAGGAGTTTTGGAATCCATAAAAGGAGTACAAAGCAGCAGTTCAGTCTCATAGCTAAACCTGATAGGAGGAAATTTTCCAACTCGACTTCTAATGAACTTCTTATAGGGACAGAAACCCATTCCAAGGAATAGGCAGCCCTAAGCCTAAGGAAGACAATGTGTAGGTGAAAAAATGTTAAAATGGAAACAGGCTGGGGAGGCAATACCTGCCCTCTCATTATTTTATAAATGAACTACCAAGCTCCATTTGTGAGAGGGAGAGAGGGGAAGAGGGAGACAGAGACGGAGAGGGAGACAGACGGAGATGGAGACGGAGACAGAGAGAGGATCCATCCATGCCCCACTAGGGCCTCAGTGTCCCAGTTTGGTCTCCATTTTGAACATCCAGCCCTGAAAGGATGCCTAGGACTAGCTACTCCCATTTCTTACTAAATGTGATAGGTAACTAGCACTGCATCTTCCTGCTTTGGGTAGAATCAACTTCCACCTCCCAGATTATGTAGAAAAAGTTTGAAATCAACAGGGCTAAGGGGAAAAAAAAAAATCTACCCTCAGCCCTCAGCCCTCAGCCTTGGCTTGGCTGCCACAGATGCTGCCGAGCTCCACACTGTTTCCAAGTTGTGCTTGAGGCAGAAGAATACCCCAAAATTGGGGCAACAGGAGGCACTCAGAAGCTGGGGTGCAATCACACTCCACTCATTAGCTAGCCTGACCCTGAGGACAATCAGAGCCAAGAAATTTTCAGGCTAGAATTTTGTGTGGCTGCCATGGTGTTTAATCAATCAGCAGGACAAGATTGTTAGATTCTCCATCACAGCAGGGACCCGAGCTGCCTGCCAAACCCTTCCTGAGAGGAGCTTTTGAAAGGAGAAAAAGGAGACAGTAAGAAACAAACACCAGCAAGCCATGACTGTGTAACAGGAAGGGGGGCATGTGGAGCTGAGGGCAGCCTTGCAGCAGGAGGAAGGAGAGGCTAAGCCAAGACATGCCTCCACGCTGACTCTGAGAGTCCCTGAGGCACCTGTCACCTGCTCTTCAATGAGATGTGACACTCAGGAATGCTGGACCTTGGAGAGGCATTCATAGCACATCTAAAGAAGGGCCTCACTGTGCATTGCCGGACAGCATGGACACTCCACATTGCTAGACTCTCTCCCTAGATGGTCAGTCGCAGCTTGTGTGCTCACTAAATTCCAGTTTCCAGGAAGCAATGCTCTGAATGGGTCACCCTTCAACTATCTACCTAACTGATTTCATTTTTAACAAGCCCCATCCCCTGAAGCTTTGGTAAGCAGGACATTAGGATTAGAATGTCTTAGTTGCTTTTCTCTCATTGATGGGACAAAATATCCAACATCCAAAATTAAGGGAGGAAAGGTTTGTTTAGCTCATGGCTAGTAGAGGTTTTAGTCCATACTTGGCTGGCTCCAAGCCAGAGTGGCACACGG
>NW_004524579.1:28909576-28918002 GCF_000260255.1 Octodon degus | reverse complement strand
AGGATAGGATAGGATAGGATAGGATAGGATAGGATAGGATAGGATAGGATAGGATAGGATAGGATGGATTAGGATAGGATAAAAATAAAATTTAAAAAGCAAGCCCAGCTTCTTGTTCTCACATGCTCCTTCTACATGTGCCTAGTTCCCTTTCCACTTTTCCAACATTTGTGACGCAGGCAAAGGGCCTTCACCAGAAAGCAAGCACCATGATGTTCGGTCTTACACCTACAAGAACTGAGTCCCATAAACCTTTTCACTTTATAAAGTGTTAGGCCTCAGATATTTTGTTATAGCAACATAAAACAGATCAAAATGTATACAAATATATTTGTTCTCTAGGGATGCTCTAAAAAGGTACCACAAACAGGATGGCTTAAGACAACAGAAATATATTCTTCACACACTCAGTGAACATAACTGGGGCTCTGCTGTCTTCCTGTAACAGTGAGGTCCTCTTGGAGCATGAGTGTGAGTTGTAAAGGACTAGAGAGGAATCTACAGAAGACTGAAAATAAACTTTGTAGATTACAAGAAATTTAAGAGATGGAGAAGCCCTAGCCTTTGCCTCATATCACTGTTTTTTTCTGAACTTCAACCCTGTTTGCCTCTCCTCTTGAGCATCACAGTAACCATAATGGTTTTAATGATGATATAGTTGAAGTGCAGAGTCTGTCTTATTGGATCAAGATACCCACACTGTTATCAGCAAAAAACCAGGCTGATGTATAAGAAGCAAAATATCTGTTGTTCAGGTTCATAGCTCTCTGTTACATGCTCTGTAGAGAGATTTCCAGAAGTGTCATTCATAAGGCAGGGTCTGGATGGTTTCTAGACCTGGAACCTTAAGTAGAAAGTCTAGGGGAGCCAAAGTCTAGGAGGAGAGTTAAAGAAGGATCCTGTGAGGGGTTCAGTGAGTCTAGTAACTAAATGAGTGTTGGCCTTAGGTTATGAACATATGGCCCCAAAATGAGATTTTTCTTAGTACAAATCAGATTTAAGTTCAGTTCATTATCTTTTCCTCAGATTGAACCAAGTTCTGGAGCCCCAGATGTGACTTAAAGACCAGGAGACAATTTGGTGCCTTCCAAGTCCTACGTAATTAGATCCAAAGGGTGACCAGTACCGCTATCCCCCAACACTGTGGAGGCCACAGCAGCAGCCCACAACTTCACTTCTTCCCTCAAGAGTTCACAATAATATCATGGCAGGCCTGATTTATATACTGGAAACAAAGACTTTAAAAGGCTAGCAT
This sequence comes from Octodon degus, assembly GCF_000260255.1. Taxonomy (NCBI): domain Eukaryota; kingdom Metazoa; phylum Chordata; class Mammalia; order Rodentia; family Octodontidae; genus Octodon; species Octodon degus. The sequence goes on along the minus strand of NW_004524579.1, from coordinate 28,916,747 downwards.
AAGATTCATTGCTAAATAAAATATAATCAGTGATCAAAATATTCAGTACTAGGAGCCACAGTAAAGACCAAGCAACATTCCATGGAGGTAGGAAGAAGACTCTCCTAGGAGTTAGTCCTGCCACGTCCGATTTGAAAACTCCTAATTTGGAGCTCCAGACTAATTCCATCAAATATCCCACCCAAGTTTCCACAATATACAGAATATGATGACATTGCGGCTGCTCAGTACATGCACACTCTAGAAACATTACTGTTATGGACTGGTTCTCCAGATTCATTCTCCATCCTTCTCCATCCTGCCCCCTGCCCCAGGTGACTGATGAAAAGGGACCCTGTTGTCTTCTGCACAAAGGAGCATTTTGCCAAGGGGAAGTACCGGCAACAGAAGTGGTTGACAAGATGGGAGTAGGCTTAGGCCTTTTGCTCCCATCTGCCAACCAGTGGGGGGGACATCTCCCTCCTTCTTGAAGAGATGATAGCTCCTGTCGGACAGCCCTCTCCTGAGAGTGTTCAAGAAGCACCCCCTTTTTTTTTTACCTCTTCATACCTAATAATGGTAGGTCTCTCTGCTATCATTAGGCCCAGCAACTGACACGTTTCTTTTTACTTTTTTAAATTTCTTTTTAATTTTTTATTTATGTATGTATGTATTTAGTACAGGTTCTTGCTACACAGCTTGGACTCCTAGTGATCTTCCTGTCTCAGCCCCCCCACACCCACTTTCAGTGGCCAGCTTAGCACACCCAGAGTTCAGGGGTAGCACAGCAATTGGTACTTGGAATCAAACCTGGGTCCTCGCTCTTTCCAGGCAGGCATTCAGACCACTGAGCTATATCTCCCAGCCCTTTTGTTGCATTTGTTATTACAAATAGTCTTTATCAAACTCTCCTCAAATTATTCAATTTGTCATCTGTTTCTTGACAGTACTGATACAGATCTTATCTTAACCATGTGTGATGTCCCTTGATATTCCTTATTTCAAATGACGCTATTGGCTCTCATTTAAATACTGGGCAATGACCATTAATTTGGAAATACTACACATGTTCCTCAACAGTAACTGGGCCTGTTTTAACTTAATAAATCTTCTGCCCATCAATGAGATGCTTAAATCTATTCTCATAGCCTGGGTCAGCTCCGGGCAGTCTGGCATCCAAGGGCCTGCAGTCTCTCCTCTACATCTGCCCAGTTTCAAAGGTCCAGTTCTTATAGCAAAGCTTCTTTGGCTCTGATGATTTGTTTCACCCAGTTCCTGTACACCTGTATCAGGGCCTGAGTCTGAGCTCTGTGGCCTGGTGTATTAGTTTCCTAGGACTGCTGTGAACACCAAAATGCAGTGGTTGAAAGCAATACAAATTCATTTTCTCATAGTCGTGTAGACCAGAAGTCTGAAATAAAGATGTCAACAAGCCTGTGCTACCTCCAGAGGTTCTGAGAGAGATTCTGCTCTGGGCTGTAGCATCCAGTGGTAATGGCATCCCTACTCCATATGCATTTCTCTGTCTCCACCTCATGTACCATTCAGGGATTCTTCCCACTTATGTGTCCTTACAAGGAAACTTGTCATAATTTAGAGTCTATTCAGATAATCCAAGATGATCTCACCTCAGAGTCCTTAAGTACATGTTTATACTTGCAAAGCACCTTTTTCTATATAGGGTCTCTTTCACAGTACATGTATTAAATGTAGACGTATCTTTTGGAGCACTATTCAACACTTTGCACCTGGCCACCTACAAAACTACCAGCTTCCTTGCAGCACTCATTTCCATACAATCAATGTGGACAGAGCCTCAAGCCCAAGATGCTGGGAAGCTACCTGCCTGGGTGGATCATCACAGTTAAACAGCTGCTGGGAAGGACCCAACCAAGGGGACCAGCACACATGGATAACACTGCCTGGGAGATTAGGCCTGTGTGTGGGACTGGTGTTGACAACATTTGGAAGTTAGTTTCCTAGGGGGTCATTGTCTCTCCTCTTGGCAATATTCAGCCATTTTTTAAATTCTCTCAGCTGCTGTCTCAAAGCAGCATGAGGCATTAAACTATGAGATAAGGGAGGGAGGTATGAGGAAACAGAAAGAGTATGAAAGTGAGAGGAACAGAGAATAAGACCCACATGACCTTATTCTTTGATCAAACTGCACACCTGATGTGATACTCAAATGAAAGTAGCATCCTCTTTGCATTTGTGTCACGTGGCTCTCAAAGTTTCAGTCCTCAAACACAGAAAGTTCTTGCCTTGCAAAATTAAAAATCACTATTGTCTTCTTCTTCTTTTTTGCAGAACTCAGGCCCTTGCGCTTGCCAGGGAAGTGCTTATTCCACTGAGCCATCTCCCCAGCCCCACTATGGTCTTCTTTCCAGGATGATTTCATCCCACGGGCTGTTCACAGGAGCCTCCCTCACTCTTCTGTCCAGCAGTGTTGGAGCCGGGTTGTCCTTGGTGCAAATGCTGGAGCTCCACAAGCAGCCCACTGTACTTGGCTGTGGAGCTGACATTGTGAAGCTTGGACTGTCAGACATGAAGCTCAAGGAAAGATGGATACTCTGTGCCTGAGCTTATTCCACATATTGTTTGAATATGAACAAATAAGTGAATTTAAATGTTTATAATCCCAATAATCCATTTTGCATTTATTTTCCATGGAGCTCAGAAGCCTCAGATAATGAATATTGACTGCCAGGTAATGGTATAGAGAGATGGTACTTAGTTCAGCCTTCGGGATGTTGACAGCTTAAGAAAATTAAGGATTTCATTTTTCTGGTCTCATTGGAACTATGCAAATCTTGCCAAACCAGAGAAGAAAGTCTCTTCCTTTTCTCTGCAGAAGATACGCCATGCAGCCCTGTTCACTGTGGGCACTATCTCATCTGAAAAAATAGTGAAGGAAATGAAAATGACCAGACTGTTTCCATAAAGAAAATCATGTCTACCCACAGGTGTTTGAGCCACTTTGGCTGGGTGTGGCCCTCTTGCCACAATAAAAGTGTAAGTCACCTGGGAGCTGCATTATTTTCCTTTGAAGCACGTTCACCTGGCTCCCATGATGGGTCATTAGCAGCACTGTAAACCGGCATGAATCATGCAGTGGGCTTTGCCATGGGAAGGCATGGATGGGAATATTTGCCTACTTACCTACCATCTACTGAATATAGGTGAGGCAACTGTGAGTTCTCACTGTAATCCAGGAATAATAGTGCTCCTTAATTCATCTGTGTGCTACGAAAGTTAGAGAATGGGCAATAACTATTTCCTGAGTGATAACTGTGTGCCTGGCACTGTCCTATCAGCATGCATCTAACAAACTAGACAAAAATCTTGCTTGCATTGAGGCTACATTTTAGTGAAAGAAGCTAGATGACAAATAATAAGCATAACAAATGAGATTATACTGAATGCCAGAAACAAAAGCATTTTGAAAACTATAAATTGCAGAGCCAACACTCACAATTTGCAACCCCAGTCTCCTGCCTTTTTCCCTTCTCATTTCCTTCTCACCACTTGCCTTCTTCATCATTCTTTCTCAAATATTTTTCCACTCCCTTATTAATTTATTTCCTCAGTAAATATTGTCTAATCCTTGTTTATACTGAAGGTGGTGAGAACAGAAATGTCAGCCCTGTTCTCAGACATCTAACAATACAGAAAGGAGAAAAACTCACAAACAAGTACACGTCAGCAGAATAAATCTTGTAAATGAAAACACATGTAAGACTCCACAAGTACTGCTATGGCTTGTATTTAGGTGTCCCCCTAAAGTCTCCTGCAGTCTTGGGGTGCACTTCTCAGGGGTGGCTGAATCTAGAGTTCGTGTGATGCTGGGATCCAGGGTGTGTGATTATTAACTCAGTCCACCGATTGGTCCGGCACATTTCTGGTTACAATTAAGGGTGTGAGTGCGACACCCACCCGAGTGTAGATAGGATGCATAAAATATAAGGACCAAAAGCAAGCAAGCAAATTTACTCTCATCTGCCTGCTTACCATGAACTATTCCTTCTCTGTGAGGTGCCTCTGTCCTGCCACTCTGCCTTGGAGCCAGCCAATTATGAACTGAAACCTCAACAAACTGAACCAAATGAGCCTTTCCTGTTTTAACTTTGGGTGTCAGGTACTTACTTGGTCTCAGCAATGAGGAAAGTAACTAATGAAAGTACATTAAGTAGTTATTGTCTGAGAGTCTCATAAAGGAACGTGATCTTCATGGCTTTGATGCATAAGCGTACCTCCGACATTGGACATGGTAATATCATTCAGGAGAGTTCAAGCTGCTAAAACACCAAGAGAGCAGGAGTGTAAACAAGTGTGAGAGAACCACAGAGTGATAGATAAGCAAGGACCAGCTCATGACAGCTGGAAAAATAATCATGAAAACCACCCGCGGGGCAGCAATGGAGCCAAGAGAATAAATGAGATTGTCCAGAGAGAGCAAGTGAGGCTTTAAAAGTGGAAACATGAAAATTAAACCAGTGGGAGTATATAAATCGAATGGAAAGGCAGAGAAAAAGGTTATTCCTGATGGATAATTAAGAATCGGCATCATGAGAAGGAAATACATGCTAGTATCACAATGAGAAAGTAGTAGGAAAACTGTAACATACCAAAAAATACGTTTTAATGTGTTTGGTACAGAGTCTCATAGTACTGCCAGGAATGGTGAGATACACCTGTAATCCCAGCAATTAGGAGGCTGACACAGGAGGGCCATGAGTTCAAAGCCAACCTGGGTTACAGAGTGAGATGCTATGCCAAAAAAATAACCAATGGTGGCAGTTGTTTTAAGGGCAAGTGAGGGACCTTCTGGTGCTCATTAGCAAAAGGAGTCTGAATTGGTGACGGTGAGTGCCTGGTTTCTATAGTATAAAATGATAAAGTAGAAGATTAAATGTGGATGTTGGGTCAGGGATATAGCTCAGTGGCACCTGCTTGGCAGGTGCAAGGTCCCAAATTCAATCCCCAGTACCACCAACAACAAAAAATATGTGGATGTTATGAGAGAAAGTGTAAGACTTGTGACTGCAAGGAGAGAGCATGCTACCAAGTAGGCTACCAAGCAGAGAAACTTTTCAAAACCAAAGAAATGTCAACACATTTGTGGATTAGAATGGAAAGGGAGGAATTAGCAAGTCAAATCCAGGAAAGGATGTAAAGAAAGGGGTGTTCCATGCACCCTCCAGAAACCCTGAAATTGTTTTGGAGATGGCTCTGAGCCCCTTTGCTTGCAGCTTCTACCAAACATAACAAAGGTGCTCTTCTGCCAAAATCTGTTGCAAAACTGTTATCCCCTAAAAGCCATTGCTAAAAGCCCTAATGCATAGGTGTAGTAAATAGAGAGGGTTTCTAGTAGAGCAGAAACACATGCTCAGAATGGATGTAAATATAACATCTACTGGAGGAAGAAAGTAGTGGTGAGAAGTAAGCTTCTCTTTCTGTAACCCCTAACGCTGGCCTAAATGGAGAAATCACAGTGTGCGTGCATGTGAGAAGCTGCTGGAGAAAAACTACGATGTAGCTCCGACTCGTGGTGATCCTCTTGCTTTCAACAACCCCAGCGCTGGGACTACAGGCATGCTCCAGTACGCTGGGACTCTCTCTGGCCGGATCCGCCCATCCTCGGGGTTGGGGCTGACGCAACACATGGTGCCAGGGATCGAACCGCCATCACTGCGCTTAGCTTAAACCTGTTGAAGAAGGCACTTTAGTCGGCTGAGCTATATGGCCGGCCCCTAAGCTACACTCTTTCAGGCTAGAAGAGTCTAAGAACTGATACTTGAGAATCATGACGATGAGAATGGTGAGAACCCCAAAAGAGAACTAGTAAGAAATGGGGTCTCCAGGTTCTGTCTGCATACGTTATTTGCTGACCCCTGAGCTACACACTGACTACAAAAGACACCAAGCAGCTTGCTTAATGTGAAAGATCTGAAGGGAGTCCGGAAGTACTGTGTACACAACACTGCAGAAACTGCCCAAATATTTGCTTCTATAACAGAAATAGCACCAGTTTTACCAAAAATGTAGCATAATGTTAGGATTCAGAATCTGTATAAATTACATTCATAACATTAAGCACATACTATAAAATTATCCAAAGTGTAAGGCACCCCCAAAAGGAACATATTACCAGATGGAAAGAAAAATCAAAGAAGACTAACTCTGACTCTGCTATGACTGAACTGGTAGATAAAGATTATTAAACAGTTGTTTAACTCTCCCCAATGAAGTAAAATAAAATATACTTGGAGTGACTGTGGAGATAGCAAATCTCAGAAAGAAAATAGAATTGCTACAAAAGCAGCAAGCAACAATTTTAACTGAATTCTAGGACTAAAGCAATATGGTTGGAAGATTTTTGTATTGTATGTGAAGTGGTACAATTTCAGCTGACAAAAAGACTACCAAAAAAAGCCAAAAATACACACTATAATCCTAGAGCAACTGTTTTCTTAAAAATGTAAGAGTACATCTAAAAACAACAAGAAAAGTAGAATAGAATCCTGAAACATATTCTAAAAGGCAAGAAGGGAAGATTAGAAAAGAAAAACTAGAAAAGTCAAATAAAATAATAATTAAATGTAAGTTCAACTGCACCATATCACTATTCAGCTTAATCATCAATAATTCGTCCAATAAAAAGAAATCGGCAGAATGTACTACAAAGGAAACAAGACTTAAATACATGATATCTACATAAGACTGACTGCAGGCCAGCCAATAGCTCAGTGGGTTAAAGAGCCTGCTTAGGCAGACGCAGCAGATGGGATTCGATCCCTGTTCCCAGGCCTCCAGTGCCAGCCCTGCCCTCTGGGCACACTGAGACAAGGATTAAGACTGGGCATGGTGGTATGCACCTGTGATCCCACCTCTTGGAAGGCTGAACAAAAGTGGAACACTATGAGTCCAATCTAAGAAGTGAGACCCTGTAGACTCATTAAAATACAAAAAAAAAAAAAAAGACTGATTGTACATATGCATATACAGATAGATCAGAAGTAAATGGAAAAGAAGAGCTGCTAGCTGGAAGTTTAGCTCACTGAAGGAACACTCACCTAGTACATGGGAGGCCCCAGCCCTATGCCCTTCACACAAGTGCTCACACACACACACAATTGTAAGGAAATAGTAAGTGTAACAAGACCTAAATTTTATTTTATTTTTTTTCAAA
>NW_004524579.1:28872282-28905496 GCF_000260255.1 Octodon degus | reverse complement strand
GAGATGTTCTGCTCCTGGACTAGCTGGTTGGATCTATTCTCTACACTCTCCCCTGCAGGGATTGCAGCTGCAGGATTACACCTCAGGCTTGTGTGCCAGGTCTGGGCTGTGCCTGGAGGGGGCAAGGTGAAGTAGGAGGAAGAGGAAGCTCTCCGCACACACTCACGGGACCTGGGCTAGGACTAGGTCTGGGGCCTCCGGGACAGGGCAAAAATTCCTACTTGGCAGGCGGGGTTGGGGAGGCACTGCGGAGAGGTGGGGGGCAGCCCAAGGGGCTGGGAGAGGGTCCGGCCCACTCTGCGCCTGGGCTGGGACTGGTCCCGCAGGCGCAGGGTAGCAGGAAGCTCTCCGCACACTCACCGGACCTGGGCTAGGACTGGGTCTGGGGGCTCCCGGAACTCGGCCAAGACCTAAATTTTAAAAAAGTATTATTATCAGACAAAATAAATTTCAAGAAAACAAGTACCGCCGAGATCAAAGTAATAATATTTCATGTTAAAAGCATCATCAATGAAAAGACTTAAAAATCTAAATGTGTTTGCACTCAACAGAGAAGTTCAACATAGATGAGGAAAAAACTGACAGAATTAAAGAGAAAAATGGACTTTTCCACAATCATAGTTTCAAACTTTAACATCATTCTCTAAAACCATAGAAAGTATCAGCAAAAACAAAGAATAGCTGAGCAAAATATCTGTCATTTTAACTGATTTAATATTTATGAAACACTAAGCCTAAGAAAAGCTGATCCATATTCTCTACATGTTCACATGGACTATACTCACAAAATAGCTTAGTATGTGTTTCACCACTAAATAAGTCTCAAAAATGTGAAATATTAAATAGTACAAAATATATAACCTGATAAAAAATGAAATTAAATTATAAATTAATGATAAAATAATTGAGAAAATCCAAATGAGTTAAATGAAATATCTCTAAATAAGTCATCAGTCAAAGAAGGAAACTAGAGAACAGTTTAACAAAATCACAATGAAATTATCATTTATGTGAAATTTGTGGAATGCAGCTAGAAGAGTGCTTAAAGAAAAATTGATAGCTATATTTAAATACCTGTGTTAAGAAACACAGGCCTAGAATCAGTGATCTGAGGTCCTACTTTATAAAAATAGAACAAGGAGAGTAAATTAAAGTAAGTAGAGGTAAGAAAATAGTAAAGACCAACAAACAAAATAAAAATGAGCATACTATGGAGAAGTGTGCCAGTGTGACAGTGCACGCCTATAATCCTAGCACTTGGACAACTCAGGCAGGAGGACTGCAAGTTTTAGACCACCATAAACTAAATAGAAAAACCATTTTTTAAGCAGAAAAGGAAAACAAATCCTAGATCTTTGAAAATATTAATAGATTGCTAAGTTTCAGTATCAGAACAAGTAAGAAAAAAATACACATCTCCAGTCTCAGAAATGAGAGAAAGGCTGATAACTAGAAAGCCTATGGACTTTGGAAGAATACTAAGGGAATATTTTGTACAAATTTTGGCCAACAGTGGACAACCAGAAATAATGCATAGATTCTTTCACTGACACAAATTAAGAAAACTCATCCAGGGTAACAAAGATGACTTGAATGGCCCTATATCAACAAAAGAAAAAGGAATCCATAACTAAAAACCTTCACATAAAGAAAATGTTGTGCTAAAATCACTGTAGTATTGATAAATAACACCCTATTGTACATAAACTCCTTAGAAAATAAAGATAAATCTCTCTAGATATATGAGGATTAAGCATTAACAAACAAAACAATGGAAAACACAAAGAAATAAGAGAAATACAGTACACAGTAAAAATATAGAGCATGCAATTAACTATTATTCCTCCCCAAAAGAGGCAAAAGCAACATTTGAGAGTATAAGGCTGAGAGTTTTCCAAAACTGATTAATTTGAGAAGCCTTGGGGGCTTAAATTGTTCTGGACCATCCTAATCCAATTTCAAGGCTTGAGATTTTGTGGTCCACCCAGAGGACCGAAGCCAAGCTATGGTACATGTGAGAACTGTTTCATTTCTGATTAACTCCTACTTCCCAGAGTAAAATCCTTCACTGGTCCTATATTAATTGTTTTCTCTCCAGTCCCATAAATTTGCCAAAGTACAACTCAGAAGGTTAGATGTTATATTTGTTAATGGCCAATGAGAAAAAAGAAACTACCCTAGAAGGGTTTTGCTGTTTAAAGGGGAATTGATTATAAATATGTTGGAAGAGCTGGAGAAACAAAAGAAAAAGAAAATGACACTCAGCGATCTGGGAGGGGTTTCACTCCCTGGGCTGTCACCCACCAGCCCACACAACTGCCACTTCTTTCACTGCAGTTGAAACTGACCTATCACGTCTAATCAGAAGCCCAGGAATTAACCTTTGAATATTTACCAGTGCCACAGCTGTTGACACTAGTGTCAATGTCAAGATATATATATCTTCTTCCTCTCCAGGCCCTGTATCACCAGGGGAAAAACCTATAGCTCTACAAAGTCAGATCTATTAATATGATTGCAACAAAGGAAACACCATGGGAACAGAGAGTGTTCCCCAAACAAGAGGAAAAAAGGAGTTATTACAAGATGAAGGGTCAGGTGAGCTTAGGTAAAATTTTAGTGAAGAAGTATTTGAATCTGCAAAGCAAGGCCACGTAAAATGAGGTCAACACGTCTGAATTGCAAAGTGGATCTTGTTTTCTTAAAAACTAGAAAGTTAAGATAGATGTGAAATGTTGTGTTCAGAAATCTCTTATTGGAAACTCTGCATATAGATTAGATGTCAAGGCTGCTTTTCTATATCAAAGCAGCTAAGGTCCCTCCGGCAAAAATGAGATATTTCATTCTTACAGATATAATTTCAAACCACAAATGATTTTAGGGAAAAATATTTTTCACTGAGTAAAAAGCGGTAGTCATTTAAAGAAGGCATGATGACACTTTCCAACAGCAGCGTGACCTTCAAGAAATATTGTTTCCCATTAACTCTGCAGATGACTTTCTCCTTAGCTATTATCCCAGCTGATGAATGGTGGATTAGAGCTTTACTTTCTCATCCTGAATTAATTTTTATATTTACATCTCCTTCTTTAACTCTTATTCTAGCATTTCTCAGTGCCAAAACCTAAGTGGAACTCAAATGAGAGCTGTGTGCCCCTAAATTATAAGACAAAGAGACAAATGGAGCTGAGAGACAAAAGAATAAGCAGCCCGTAGAATGTTACCCCTACAAGTTCAAGAATGATGTCTCTCACCCTTCCCAAGATCTTATGTGACTCTTCCTAACCACCTTTTAAGTTATTTGAGACTTCAAAGAAAATGATTTTTAGATTTTTTAGTTACTTTAGTGACTGAACAGAACAGTCATTTCAGTGAAATGATCCTGTTCACCATCACCTACTCCACAATCTGGCACATTTCTATCCAACTTATCTTCCCAAACTCACTCTGTCTTTTACACCAAAAAGCCCAACCTCTTTATCTGATATTCAAGGACCTCTATAGTCCTCTTTTGTTGGAATTTCATTCTCATCTTCCCCTGCTTCCTAATAAGAACAGCATAAGCCACTTCCTCAGGTAACTGGAATTGAGCCACAGCTTTGAGAGGCTGAGGTCAAACTATGTGAAATACTCAACTGAAGAAGTCTTGTGCATTTACTAAGATCAAAAAGCATCAAGATTTCTACAGTAACTAGTATTCCAGGAAGCCAAATATATTATTCCAACTTCTACCATCTGTTATGTAACAAAAACTTAACGTAAATCAGCTCATACCAAAAACAAGAAATAGCTAACTTAGCAAAGTCATAGTAAACATGTAAACAGAAGTTGTCTAAAGGAAAGTTAGGTCCAGAGAAAAAAACATTCTTCCCCTCCATATTCACCCCCCATCTTGCACGTCCCATTTCTCTGCCTACACTTAACTTTTGGTGCATGTTATCTAGCATAGAATTTTAAGCACTTCTTCCCAATGAATCTTGGTCTTAGAGTAGAGAAAGAAAATACAAACAAACACTAGATCAAACAACACTGTATCCACATAGGAAAAATAAAATAAAATAGGCATCAGTAATTGGTGTTCATTCTCCATGAGCATCAGGCTCCTCCCAGAAGCCATGCAAGGCAACAGAGACATGTGAATCCCTAGATCCCTTTCACTCCTCACAGGAAACAGATACAGTAGCGACATTGGCCAGCTGCCCATGCTGAAACAGAATAAAGGACAGCACCCTGAGTTTGAATCAGGGAAAGATATTCCCATACAAGGTGATAAACCCAGGGCAGGATACAGGAACTTTGTCTCTTTGTAAGGAAGCATTTCAGGCCCTAGGCCCATTCTTGTACAGCCCAGAGGGGGTCAAAAGACTAAGAGCATAAAAGGCTTTCCCTGACAGTGGCTTTCCTTCAGATCAGCTTCTTTAAAGCAAAACACATGCAATTGGGCAAACTTGGACTCATAGCCTAACAGCAGGAAATAGGAACTGTGTGTCACGCTCATCTGAACATTAACTAAAGACAGTGACTGATCTCTTTTGGTATAAATGTCTCTCTCTTTATCAGTTAGGGTTCACTAGAGGAATGAATTTAAGTACATATATATGATTTACAAGGTAAGTTTATAATGGCCACCTGTGAAGTCAAGGATGAAAGATTATAAGATGGCCATCTATCTGTGCACCTATACAGAGGATCAGAGGACTAGTCAAAGGTCAAAGACCTGGAGCTCACTTCAGAGTCCAGTGCAAGTCCATGTTGGAAAGCTGAAGGCTCTGTGTTGAAAGGCTGAAGCAGGGTCTCTGCTCGGAGGAACTGAAAATGAAGGAAAGGAAAGGCATCCTCCTTTCCCTTTTTATTAAGTCCATGCTACAAGCTTATTGGTTGGTGCCACCTACACTGAGAGTGGGTCTTTCCGCATCAGTTTTCAGCCTATGTGTGAATCATCTAATGCACCCCCAGAGCACTATTAACCTATTAGATGGTTCTTATCCATATCAAGTTGACATATCACAGCTAACACTCTCACTGCCTGAGTCACCTGTGTCAAGGGATAAGGATCCATCAAATGGTCTTACGTAAATGACGTGGCCATCCCTAAGACCATACTGTGAATGACCTTGACTGCAACATGTATCTGCTCACCTGAGACATAGGGGGTGAAGTACTGTCAGCCTTCCCAGAATCAAAAGGAGTGGGAGAAAAGATTTAAACCCTCTCTTCTTCCTGCTCTGAACAAGAATGCACAATGCATGTCCACTGCCTGGGCTCTTTCCTGTGGCCCTGGCTTTTTTTCTTTTCAGTTTCAAAATATCATGAGCTCTGGCTGATCCAGACAGTATTACAATAGACATGAGCAAAGATCCCTACAGAGCTCAGCACCCATACAGGACTGCTCCGGCAATAGCCATAACTTCTCCCTCATCCACACAAAGTCCATTTAAAAGCAGTGTGTTTTTACATCTAAGACTTTACAACAGAAGCCTTTTATGTGGGACCAGTGACCAAACAGGACAACATGGCATTGTCTTACAAGTTCCTTTCCCATTCACTAATACAAAAGTAAAGCATTTCTTCTAGACAATATGGTGAAAAGGAATAGAAGAAAAGGCCACACATAAGTTGAAGGAATCATTCCCGAGCAGTTGAAGTAAGATCCCATAGGAAATAAAAATCAGACAGAGGAATAAATTTCATGCAGTAAAGTTCTGAAAGCCAAACTCTGGTCTCCACTCTCATTGACTGCAGTGTGCCTCTGGGCAAGTCACTTTCCTTCCTGGCTTCATTCTCTTTGTATTAATTTGCCAGGGTTTCCATTGCAAAATACCCAAGCCTGGGTGGCTGAAACAATAGGCATTCATTGCTTCACAGTTCAGGAGACCAGGAGCAGGATCACAGAGCTGGCAGATCTGGCTCTTTTCTTGGCCTTTCAGTTGGCTGCCTTTCATGACCTCTTCACACAGTCGTCCCTCCATTACCGTGCACCCTTCACATCTTTTTGTGTCTCTGTTTCTCTTCTTATAAGGATGCCTATTAGATTGGCCTCATTCCAACTTCATCTGTCAAGGCTTTATTTCTAACTATAGACACATTCCAAGGAACTGGAGGTTAGTATCTGAATGTATCAACTTGAGAGGTACATAGTGCAATGCACAGCACCTACCTGCAAGGTGGAAGCCAGTGAACTGACCAGATCCACCATAAAAGTAAAAACATTGAGCATACAACCTCAGGAGGTTTAGCTACCCTTTGAGTCCTATTTGAGTTTCATCCTTTGTCTATTCAAGTACTAAACACATTCCTCTCTCGACTCTAACAGTTATGATCCTATGATTCCTGTGGTAGAGGAATCAACTGAAAACTGTGATTATGGACAGAAAAAAAAAAAGAATAGAAGTCAGAGAAACCAAAGTGAGCATTATACCTTAGGGCTAGATGCTTCGCCTGGCTCAACAAGTGGTCATAAACACTATGCACTCAACATCAGGTCCTTCTCTCCTATAAATTTCATCTGTGGCACAATTGGAAAGAGATGGGCTCCACATGAGCAAGTGAGAAATGATACCAGTACTTTGTGGGAAAGAACATCTCTCTGGCATGTGGGTAAGCCCTGCTGCTGACCTGAAGACAGGCAAGTGAGCTCAGGACACAGGGCAGTGTTTCATTAAATACAATGCTCTGTCCTTACATGCGTTGCAACCCAAAATTCATGTTTCCAAGTTACACATTATTTCAGTATAATTGAATCCATACAGTTTTAATTCATGGAAAATTGACTAATAAATTGTATGGTGAAAACAAGTTTGTGACCTCAGGATTTTGAAACCTTGCATTGAGGCTTGCTTCCCCAGTTATTTTCCTTAAAAACAAAACAGTTTATTATTTAAAAATAATTAACTAAACAACCTAACCCCAAATTCGGTGCTGTCTCAGTCAGCTAGGGCGAAGAGGATTGTGATCCAGATAGCCCTTGTTTCTCTCTTTGTAGTACTGCTCTTCTCCACTGCCTTTGACTTTCAGCCCTCACCTCTAGAAGCATGACATCAAATTTTAACCCAACATATTTTACCATTTACAAAGGCCTTAGTCATCTATTTCCTCACGAAATCCTTAGTGAAGCTCCCAAAACCATCACCCCTAGCCAACAATTGTATTCCCATTTCATAGGAGGGACTATGAAACTTGGGAAAGTTAATGTCTTGACAAAACATTTAGGGTATAATAGCCACCCTCCAAGGAAAGACTCCTACTTCCCATGTATTGAATGTATAATCAACATCGGTAGGCAAAAGTAATAATATATTACTTCCAAAACTAAGTGATAACACACTCTCTCTCTCTCTCTCTCTCTCTCTCTCTCTCTCTCTCTCTCTCTCTCTCTTTTCCCTCTTTCTCTCTCCCTCTGTCACCTTCACTTTCTCTTCAATCTGGAGGAAGCCAGCTGTCATATCACAAAACCACTAAGGCAACTTGTGACACACCTATGTGGTAAGAAACCAATCTTTGGCTAACAGCCATCAAGGAGCTGACACTCACCAAAAACCATGTGAGTGAGATTCAGAGTGGCTCTTTGAGGCCAGTCAGGCCTTCCACTGACAGCAGGCCTGCATATGTTTTTAGCTGGATCCTCCTCAAACACCATGCCTGCACCACTCAGCTAGAACATTACTGGATTGCTCAGCCTTAGTCCTTATGGGATAATAAATGTCTTTTCACACAAGTTTCAGGGTAATGTGTCACATAACAATAGATAACTAACATGCAAGGCTATGTGTGTTACATGTGACATGGCACAATAGTAATCATGTTCTGCATGTCTCTATTCTCCTTAAGTGGTGACATACATTCTTCAAGATGTATAAGCATCTTTTAAACCTAAGGCATGCTAGTTTTAGATAGTAAGGAAGTTTAGCAGAGAATCACATAAATTTTGCATTTGAACATGCAGAACACATTCTTGCCTTTATAAACCACCTTTTCATTTTCAAGTTTTCTGTAATATATCTGTTTGACCTCAACAACAAATAGTCTAAGCTAGAACCAAACCTGACCTCTAATGGCCACTTTCTGAGTCATCAATACACCCACCAGCCAGACTTAGGGTTCTTGCTTGCCTTCAAGGCTTCTCCTACTGAGAAGTTACATTATAGTTGTCGTTTTAGGCTTAAGAGCCTCTAAATCAGTCTCTGGTTACATGGCTATCCTTGTTCCCCTGTCCTGGTTCACTTTAGAGAAACTGATGTCCAATGGCCCTTAAGAGAAGTGATTCTGAGTACCAAAAGAGCTCTGACCATCACTGACTGGACAAGGATACATCCTGACCCAAAATGAGACTTTTCTTCTTAAGGCTGTGGAGGAATATGAGGAAGTAGAACAAAAAAGTTCTGGGAACTAAAAAGTAACAGTTTAGTCAACAATGTGCCAAAAATGGAAAATTACAAAGAAATAGAATATCCAAAGTGAAGTAGAATAAACCAACCTACAGAAAGAAGCAGGAGAATAGGGCCAGTTCCTTGTGTGGCACCTATGGGAAACCTTGAGCTTGCTGGAGACTGGAATGTTCTGACTCAATGCCTGACTTGTCCTAGTTTCCCTAAGTCTGGAAAAACATCACTTCCTATCCTGGATAGTCCTTTCATGGCTTCCCTTAAAGTGTAGACTAATTTGATGAGTTTCTTGTCCTTGAAATTAGCAAGGTCTGAATAAATCAATGTACAGTATTTTAAAAGTTTAACAGGAGAAAGGGTGAGTAATTCAGACTCATATTGACTCTAAAGCATTAAAGTCACCTGTGAACCATAAATTGTAAATGTGTCTTGGATCACAGCCTCCAGTAAAATCTTTTTATTTTATATAAGATCAAAATAACCCAGGCAAGAGATAGGACTTAATCCAGGTCACACCACAAATGGTAGACCCAAGACTAGGACCCAGGCCTCTCTTCTTGCCATGTTTGAATCTTTCCTTCCAAGGTTTCGGATGACTTATTTCCCGGAGCAGGCAGAACAGGAAAATTTCAGGCCAAAACTAGAGAGAAATATCAGAGATCATTAGTATCACCCAATCCTGTACCTCATCAATGAATTTTGGGGAAATTTTGCTTAGATCTTAGCCAAGCTGAAAGAAAAGATGAAAGACATGCTGATGCTGCATTTCTTTAAAGAGCTGGGTCAGACATGGAGGAGAGAAATGAAATGAGGTTACTGGCTACTCACTTTAAAATACAATTCATATGCATCTTAAGAAGACACCACAAAAGAATGTTTATCAATTTTCCCATAAAAATATGAGGTCAGTCTGTTAATAAGACAAAAAATATTGCAAATTTTTGGAGCAGTTGTGCTGAGTTGGCTAAATTTCATCCCTTGTTACATATGTCCCTACCACAATGCACCCACTTAGTAATTTAGTACTTGAGACCATCAAAATTACTTTGTGTTACAATGGATTCAATTTCCAGTAATGGGAAAGCATTTTTACTGGTCTATTTTTTTTCATGCTCTGTAGTCTCTTAAATATTGTAATTTCACTACAATTAAAAGAAAACTTTTGAAGATCTGTTCACTAAGATTTGCTAGCTAACTGTTTCAAGCAAAGAGAGTAGTGGTGAGAGAGGCAAGCTATTAGAAGTTGGTAATTGGCCTAATAGATTGCCCTGAGGGATACTGGCATAAGAAAATGGTCCCTAAATTAAGTCACCTTCAGGGACAAGTATGTTTAAAGACCAACAGAAAAGTCCCTATGTCCCTTTGGATAAGAAAGAAGATGATACTCTCAACTGTATCTTTAATAACAATGACTGCTAACATTTATTGATCATATATCCTATGCTAAGCAGTGTGTTAATCACTTTTATATGCACTAATTCACATACTCTTCATAAGAGTTCTATTAAGTAGGTAGTATTATTGTCATTTTTCTCCATTTTGTAGATGAGTTTATTAACTTTACTAATGTCTACTGGCTAAGAAAGAGTCTCAGAGTTTAAACCACTTAGGCCTCTTTTTTACCTTTCATTGCTATTTTATTCTAAATATCAACTTTCTTTTCTGGCCTTCTATGTCTTCCTGGAAATAGACAGAAGTGCATCTGTGGTGTTATATGAACCAAGAGAAAAGTCTCTAGTGTGCATATGAAAAGTCCCAGGGAAATCACTGACAACAATGGCTTAAGCCATATATCCAATGTTGTAACAATCATTATGTTCTTTAATGGTCCATACCTGGGGTCATACACCCACTCCTATGATCAACAAATAATGCTATGATTGGCAGCATTATCTGAACTCCATTGTTTTAGCAGATCAGCATCCTAAAGAAAGTGTTGAAGGTTAGATAAAGAAGAACAGATAATGTGCCACAGTAGCCTGTTGTGATAGTTGTGTACACTGGAGTGGAGATGTGACCAAGCAACAGTCATCCCAGGAGTTTTACAGAAAGAACATGAAGCATGCATAAGTAAGGAAGATGTTAAATCACAGTGCATCCAGGAAACTGTAAGTATTTCAGGTGTGTCCAGAAAACAGGATGTGTGTGGTAAGAAATGGAGGTCTGAGACTGAAGGCCATGGGGAGTTTGTACCTGACTCTAAGGATGAAGTGTTTTATTCTATGAGTGATCAAAGGTAATAATTCAAGAATTTAAGCAGGGGTACAGTATATTGAGTCTTGAATGGAAGCAAGATTAGTATGCAGGCTTCAATGAAAGAAAAATGAATAGAAAAACCAGAAAAGAAATGCAATATCCAAATGAGACAAAAATGAGTCAATGAACAAGGGCAGTGGTAGTGGGATCGATAATCAAAAGAAGCATGATGCTGGAAAGGACAGTCTGGATTCTTCCTGGGTATTTGACTGCCCAAGCTATCCCTTTCTGCACACATACTTTCATTGCTGTGCAAACAGGACCAGCCAAAGCAGCAATGAAGCAACAATGCCCACAGATGCAACCATTCCCAAGTCCTACTGGGCCCCAGAAAGCAGAAGAATAGAAACTGCATCCCAACTACCTACAAGCCTTAAGTCTGAACTGCAGGTTTCATAATTTGTACAAGTCACTTTAATTCCATCACCTTGGAAATCAGAGTACAGAATTTTTCCTAGTAAATTCCTTCACAAACAGAATTTAACAGCTAGAACTCTGCATCTGTAGCATGGAAAGGAAAAGAGTTACACAATTAGGACAGCAGCTATGGATGTCATCCCTGTCTTACAAGTCTTTCCTTCTCTTAATAAGACACTGAGCTCTTTAAACTTCAATTTTCTCAGGAGATACTTCTCTAGAAATATTCCCATTTCTCATTTAGGTGTCTCATGAAGACTAAAATTAGCAATGTATGTAACAACAAAACAAGGTTAATGATATGGTAAGAAATGAATCTATTTAGGGGCCAGCAAGATAGCTCAGTGGACTAAAGAGCCTGCTTAAGCAACCTCAGGGACCACAGTTCAATGCTGGGCAGCACATGCCATGCCAGCCGTGCCCCCATGAGGGCTGAGCAGGCTAGAGATAGGAGGGGGATGGGGAAGGTGGCATATGCCTGTAGTCCCAGTGCTGGGAAGGCTGAAAAGCAAGAGGATCACCACGAATCCAAGCTGCATAGTGAGACCCTGTAACAATCAAATACATAAAAAAGAAAGAAATGAATCTAAAAAAGAAAGAAATGATTCTATTTGAATCATTAATTTGCTTTAACAAAAAGTTGGACATTAATGCTTTCTAGTAAGTCTATTCTTGTTCTATGTACATAAGGTCGCAGAATAATGTCAATGTCATAAAGACCAAGCTAATCATCACAATATGCACA
This sequence comes from Octodon degus, assembly GCF_000260255.1. Lineage (NCBI taxonomy): Eukaryota > Metazoa > Chordata > Mammalia > Rodentia > Octodontidae > Octodon > Octodon degus. Next base: position 28,893,697 of record NW_004524579.1, on the reverse strand, counting down.
TTTAAAATTGAAATGAATTTTTCCAATTTCTAAAGCTCTTTAATAATTATACCATCTCTTTGAATTTGCAGTGAATAAATAAAATTATTTAAAACATGTAAAGTTTTGTAATAATTATAACCTAATAGTTAAGAGTTATATTTCATAGGTGATGGTAACAAATATTTGTGCTTAAATGAGACTATCACAGGAGATTTCATTCTTTTAGCAAATAAAGTCATGAGATATTTAGTTTAATAATTTACAATATTTACAGATATTATTGGAAAAGCACATTTATCCCACCTGGCTAAAGTCCTCTCTTAATTGCCCTTTTGTAGTAATTGATTTGTTAATATCCTAAAGCTTTCTTTTTTCCTATTAGACAAAAGGTAAAGTACTACTCCAGTGCTTTGTATTCCCCTAGTCACTTAGGTTAACAGTCTTCTTTTTCCTCTCCTATTTTCTTTAAATCTATTGAGATTTGTAGCAATAGTTCAACCACAATTGTGACCTAGAAAAACTGTGAATAGGAAATTATGGCAATCACATATTTTATATATATATATATATATATATATATATATATTCGTTTATATCTCAAAACATCGTACTGTACAATTTTTTTAAAGAAAGAAAACTATGACTTTTAATTTTTATTAAGTGAGACAGCAGCTAGACCAAAAGAAGACTTCATACACAGCCAAAATGAGGTTAATTCTGTTTCCTTCCCTGCTATATATGATGGAAGCTCTGTCAGAGAAAGCTCAACTGACATGGTCAGAGAACATTACAAGGACAAAGGACAAACTGTGGGGCCTTTAATTAGTTACTCATGCAAAGCTTAATTAAAACAACCCTGAGATTCTATCTAGCCCCAGAAATAAAGGCTAACATAAAGAATTTAGCCATTAACACATGCTAGAGAAGCTGTGGAGGAAAAGGGAACCCTTCTGCATTGTTGGTGGGAGTGCAGACTGGTACAACCACTATGGAAATCAGTGTGGAGATTCCTTAAAAAGATAGAATTGGAGATCCTATTCCAGCCAGCTATTGCCCTCCTGGATATTTTTCCAGAAAAACTGTAAACGTCATATCACAGCAATATACGTACACCCCTGTTTATAACAATGCAATTTGTCATAGCTAAACCCCGGAAACAACCCAGATGACCATCAACTGAAGAATAGATAAAGAAGATGTGATATTTTTATATAACAAAACATTGTTCAGCTATAACACAGGATAAATTTGAGTCTTTTATTGGTAAATGGATGCAACTAGAGAACATACTCTTAAGTGTAGTAAATCAGACCTTCATGTACAAATATCAGATTGTCTCCCTAGTGTGAGAACCTGAAAAAGAAAAATGGAATCTGAATGGTACAATAGAAACTAGGAAAAGGGAATGAACTTATTCAAATGGAAAGAGTTACTGAGTTGAGGAGAAGGAAAGGAGAGGGAGTGGGGGAAGAGATTTATCAATGTCTGTAAGCAGGACGGTTTGGACAATTGTACTGTGCATTTCTGCTGGTCTATGGAAAGGAACAACTAATGCTCTAATTTGTTTCATTTCATTTTTTCAATTGTTTGTACTTTTTCTCTTAATCTCTTATACATTTCTTTTTTTTTCCTTCCAATTTTACATGCATGTATTAGGTAATATGAATAACCAGCTGGAAGACAGCACTATGTATTACAACAAATACTGTGAAGTTCATAATACTTTGTCAAGTGAAATTCTGTGTCATTTGGAATTTTTTCTGTTTAATTCTAATTTGTACTCTTTTAAGAATAAAAACACAAATTATTTTTTTTCAAAGTTTTATTGATAAACAGATAGCAATGAGACAGTTTCAAATCAAATCGGAAGTACAGTTTCAACAAATAATGCACTACATATATTCTTCTTAGTGGTTAATTCCTGTACAAGATGCGGACTTGTGATCCTATTTACAAACACCATTAGAACAAATCATTCTATTCATTAAGAGAATGCAACTATATATCTATCCCAACCACTTTGAATACACAGATACAAAATGGACATTCATTGGTATACCCCATTTTTTCTAAGTTCCGTTATTGAATATTATAGGTGTGTAAACTCAGCAAAATATTCTAAAAGAGTCCAGTAGTCCATAATAGCATTGGGTCTTCTGTTTAACTGGCAATGTCAGAAATTATTGACCTGAGTCCCCCACAGCTCAACGTAACAGCATGGCTTTACTTCCTATATTTTGTCTTCATACTTTTCCAAATAATAATTAATAATATTAATAATAATAATAATAAATATATGCAAAAAAGAAAGCTATAGACAAAACACTAAAAGAGAGAGGGGGAGGGCAAAGCCTGATGGTAGAGTGGGGTTCTATGGTGATTATCCCCTACTGAAATAGCTGTCTGGACAATTATCCACACCTGAAAATACCTTGATGAGAGTCACGGAAGTCCATGTGAGAGATCACAGAGCAGGCCGGCCTCAGCAGTCTAGGTCTTCAGTGCTGTGTTTATCTTCATGGCACAGCATTGCAATATGCTCCTAAGTGAGCCCCAGAGGTCGCAGCATTCCAGCCCGGGGTGTGCAGACTCTGGCAGTTGTATGTGAGGTGTCCCCTAGTGCCACAGTGTGGGCAGCTAAAAACACAAATTAAAGAAATGAAACTTAATTGTCTTCTTTTGCTTCATTTTGTTAAGTTTCTGAGGCAGTATGTATGTATTGTATGACTATTAATTAAGACTGTGTGATGATTAAATTACACATGTGTAACACTCATTGACTTAGAACAGTTCTGGGTGTGGATAATGGAAAGTCCCATTCTGGGTGTGAGTGGCACCAATAGCCTGAATGGAATGTAAAAAAAAAAAAGGCTCAATGCTGCTGCTTGCTGCTTCCTTCCTGCCCCAACACGAGCTGATTTTCTTCTTCCATGTCTCTCATCCAGCTGGCTGTGGAATGAAACCTCTACAAATTGCAAACTAACCTTTCCTCCTCGAAATTTGAGTGTTGGGTACTTTTGGGTTAACAATACAAAAAGTAATTAAGACAAACAGTTTGGGATGGTGTAACTGCTTTTTTCTAACAATTAAAAGAAAAAGGTACTCTTCTACTCTTCACTGCATGTGGCCAACGGATAATTAGAACGTTTAACCTTCATTTTGTATCTGTCTCCTCTATTACCTTAAATTTTGGTCATAACTCTGCATGTTAGTCATTTAGAGAATGTCTATCTAAAAACTGTGAATTTAAGTCCTTTAGTCATAAATTTATATACCCTATCTTATCTAAGTAGCTTTAAGATTAAAGATCCAAGATAAAAGATTTACAAGAATGTTCAACTATCAGTGAGCACTCAAATCTACTGTCATTACACTACACATACAGGTACCTTGAATTCCAGTATGGCCTCCACAAAACTGAGACAGCTCCAAGCAGAAATAATCATTTTATAGAGATCAAATGGCTCCCTCAAATGATATGAACTTCTGGAGACATCTTGCAAAACGAGAACTGAGATAATTCTTCCCAGTATCTATTGTATCCAACTAGACCTAGCACTTCAGCTAATCTGCAAATGCTGTTTAACATGCCAGTCTGATTCTCTTCATTAGAGCTAGGTCCCTTCATTTCTCTGCACTGAATTCCTTAGATTGTGTCTCACACTGAAATTCTTTCTCTGCCACAAGAGTCAGCAAACATACATGAGGCAAATTGAGGTCCACATCTCCTCTCTGGCAGGACACTTCCTTGGGCCCTACCTAGTGACACAGCCCTGCATGTACTGCCTATAGAATTTCTGGCAACTGTTATTTGATCTTTCTAATTCTTAGCTAAAGACTTGTTTATGACCAATAGAATAAATAATTTCTCATGATTAAGTCATAAATTACACACATATATGTGGAATAGCTACTCTCCTTCTAAAAGAAACTCAGGTAGCTTCTCTTCACTCTAAGAGACTGAATGCAATGAATTTAATAATGAGGATGCACCATTATGGTGATTAGAAGAAAAAAATTAATAAAATTAACATAATAAATCTTCCCCAATTTCAAATTCATATCACATAATTCTTGCACAGGAGACCCCAGCTTTAAATACATTGGATTTGTATTGTCCCTCACTTTGCACGGTAATAAAACCAAATCTCATAAAGAAGACCACTAGTTTCTGCAAGCAATGCTTTGAAGTTCTCACTGGAAACCTGATGTGCTCACCAGAGTTGGCAGTAATTCAGCTACACCATCTACAGATGCACTTAGAGTAAGTGAATCTATTTCAAATGACTCTATACTTTCTTTTAACGTATTTTCGCTAAACTGTTAAATGCCTTGCTCTTTTCCATGTCTAAGAAAAGAAAATTTGACAGAACACACACAATGTCAACTGTAACAAAAAAAAGTGGCAAATAATCCATCTCCTTTGAAAAAGAACTGTAAGAGTTTAGCTTAACAATTGGAGATGTGCTCAGGAATGTGCAAAATTTCAAATCACACTGTCATGCTCAATACACAAGCACAACATTGAGGTGCAAGGAAACATCTCTGAGGACTGTGAAGAGTGATGAACCAATGCAATAGGTGGTCTTGTAAAACTGAAAATGTTACAATTTACAAGATGGAAAGCCTTGCACTATGTGATGCTGCTGACACCTTTCACCTCTCTGCCTAGCTGAATAGAGCAAGTCACTTTGGCAAAGAGACATCCTTAGTCAAGAATTGAATTTAATTAGTTAAGAAAATTTTTAAGGGGATTCCCTTATCTGATATGCATTCATTGTTTTAAAAATGAGTATGATTGGCCAAGCATTGGCCGTGACTCATCCACATGGCTGCACTGATAAAGGTTCTACAATCTGAGGTACAGGATCTCAGGACAAATCCTGAGGGCATTTCACTGACCTTCTCAGACCAAAAAGCTACAACTCTTGTTGCATAGGTCCTGCTTTACCTTGGTCTTAACCATCCAGCAGAAAAGTATGAATACGAAATTATAAGAAATAAAGCCATGCTGTTAAGTTGAGCTGTGGGGGACTCAGGTCAATAATTTCTGACATTGCCAGTTAAACAGAAGACCCAATGCTATTATGGACTACTGGACTCTTTTAGAATATTTTGCTGAGTTTACACACCTATAATATTCAATAACGGAACTTAGAAAAAATGGGGTATACAGATGAATGTCCATTTTGTATCTGTGTATTCAAAGTGGTTGGGATAGATATATAGTTACATTCTGTTAATGAATAGAATGATTTGTTCTAATGGTGTTTGTAAATAGGATCACAAGTCCGCATCTTGTACAGCAATTAACCACTAAGAAGAATATATGCAGTGTATTATTTGTTGAAAAATAAAAAAAATAAAAAAAATAAAAATGAGTATTACAGAGTTTTTTTAATGTTCCAACAGTCATTAGACTGTGCAACTCCCGCTAGGAGAAGATATATCAACTAGAATGATTTTTTTCCCTATGCTTTATGGGAAGAAAGAAACAAATACCCTAGCACCTCCCCTTTAAATCTCAAAGATAAAAAGTACTGCTAAAGTAATTTCCTTTTTTTTTTTTTTTTTTTTTTTTTTTCAATACTGGGCATCAAACGCTGGGTTTCATGCGTTCTAGACAAGCGCACTCCAGCTGAGCTACATCCCCACCAAGAAAAACTACTAAAGTAGACCTCAGTTGCTTGACCAAGATTCTGTTGGAGAGCAGAAACCCCAGGGACCCTAAAAGTAAATTTACCAACAAGACTGTGGTACCATCCAGTTCCAATAGAAGAATCTAAAAGCTGTAGTTCAGGCTACAGCTAGAAGTAAATCTACACAGGCAGCAGGATTCTTGCTTTCAAAAGGTAACAGCTGAGTTTGCAAATACAAAAAGCAAAAATAATGCCCTTACAGTCAAGCATATGGTACAAAGGAAGAATCTAGATAAGCAAAAAGCATCATTGTAGAGTACAGAGAAATCAACTGGAACATGCAAGACTGATGTTAAATATAATAGCATAAAGCAGTCACAAAAGCACCAGCGGGGCTGACCTTTCTCCGGTTATTGTGCTAGAATTTCAACTGACTTGAAAATTGGAAACAGAGGAAAATATGTAAGAGGGAAACATTAACTGTTTCCTAAAAGGATATGTCCGGGTTCAACGTTTAGTTCAAAATAAATTTAATGAATTTGACAATTAGTTCAAAACAATCATTTTCATATACCAGCAGTAACCAATCTAAAGATGAAATTAAGAAATAATTTCACTTACAATAGCATAAAAATAAAATATTTAAAATTAAATTTAACAAAAACGTCAAACATATACTTAGAAAATGAAAGACATTGTTTAAAAAAATTAGAGAAGTTCTAAATAATTAGCCATCCCACATTTATCAATTTGAAGACAATATTATTAAAATGGCAATAATCTTCAAGTTGGTCTACAAACTTCATGCAATCTTAAGCAAAATTCCAGCTTCCTTTTCAAAACAACTGAGAAGCTAAGCCTGAAACTCCTATCGATGTTTAAGGGATCCAGTATGGCTCAAACATATTGAAAATGATAAAATTGGGGGATTCATACTACACAGCTGCAATAATAAAGACAGTAGAGTGGCACCGGCATAACAATAGACATAAATCAAGAGAATAAAACTGAGAGCCCAGAAATCACCTATGCAGTTGTAGGCCATTCATTTGCAACATACATTCCAAGGCCATTGAATGGAGGAGTAGTGTTTTTGAATAATAGTTCTAGGAGATTAGGATGAGTATTTGTGAAAAAGGAGGAGGAGAAAGAGAAAAGAGGAAAGAGAGGGAAAGAAACACAGGAAAATTTATACTACTTCCTTATGCCATATACAAAAATTAACCAGAAATTAATCATAGGCATAAATATAAGGGCTAAAAGTCTACAGTTTATGGGAGAGTAGATAAGAGTAAATCATGGCCTTGAATCAGGTCATGGCTTCTAGCATATGGTGCCAAATGTACATAAAACAAGTGGACAAGTATGACATAATCAGAATTTAAAGTTTAATATTTTTAAAGGACACCACCAAGAAAATTAAGATGTTTCATAGAACTAGAGAAAATGCTAGTGACCATATTTCTGACTAAAAAATCTGGAATCCAGAATATGTTTAAAAGTTATCATAGGGCCAGGGAGATGGCTCAGTAGAATAAGCACTTCCCTGGCAAGCACAGGGGCCTGAATTCAATACCTGGTTCCACAAAAAATAAAAATTAAAATTAAAAAATCATAAAGTCAATAACCAAAAATAATTGTTTTTAAACTGACAAAGATTAATAGGTATTCCCCCAAAGAAACAGAGAAGCTACTACATAGCATCAGAAAAATGTTCAGCCTTGCTAGCCACTTAGGAAAGTGCAAATTAAAACCACAATGAGATAATACTTTTTCCCCACTGGGATAGCTATAATAAAAAATGCATTGACGAGGATGTGGAGAAATCAGAACCCTTACATACTTCTGGTGGAAATGAGAGGTTTTATAGTACAGCACTGTGGAAAACAATTTGATGATTCCTTTTAAAAGTTAAAAGTAAAGCTATATAATTCAGAAGTTCCATTGCTGGATACATATACCCAAGAGAAATTTTTTTAAAAATCTCCACATAAAAATGTATACATGGGGCCTGCCTGCCAGCCCTACCACCAGGACAGGCTGAGACAGCAATTGAGACTGGGTGTGGTGGTGCATGTCTGTAATCCAGGCTTTTGGGAGGCTGTAAACAGGCAGATCACTATGAGTCAGATCTAGCAGTGAGACCCTGAACACCCTGTAGATCTTTCCCTAAGATACAAAAAAAAATTATATATAACATTCATAGAAATATTCTTCACAATAATAAGAAAATCACATAAATGTTCAACAACTGATGAATGTTTAAACAAATTGTGGTTTGCTCAAACTATAGAATATTATCCAGCCACAAAAAGGAATGAAGCTCATACACTGGAGCATGAACTTCAGAAGCATTCTATCAAGTGCTGTGGTTCAGACCTGAAGGGTTCCTCAAAAGCCTCCTTTTGGAAGGTGACTGGATCGAGGGGGCACTATGGTCCTCTGTGAAGCAGCTGTAGCTGACTAGCTAGCTGTTAGGAGACAGGACCTGTTTGGAGACCAGTTACTGGGGACTGGGCCTGGAAGTGCATCTTCCCCCATCCCCAGATCGTCCCTTCTCTCTCAGCCTGCTCACTGCCATGGGCAAGAACCTTGAACCTATTCTCTGATGGGTCCTTTCACCATCACCTTTCTGCCTTGGAGCCAGGAAACCATGAAGTAAAACTATGAGCCAAAACACTTCTCCTCCTTTGGGTTATGGGTGTCTTGACTCTGAGCCAAAATAAACCTTTCTTTCTAGCGGTTGCTGGTGCTGTGTATCATGTCCCAGCATCTAAGAGCATGACTAAGATACTAAGGGAGAAAATTCAGCACAAAAAGGCTGTACAGTAAATGATTTCATTTACATTAAAAGTCCAGAATAGCACTAAATCTATTGAGTAAAATATGAGGTATGGCCAAAAACGACAGTGAATATTTAAGGAGTATTTTTTATAATCACAATATATCTACATCACCATTAACTGCCCCCCTCAAAATTGTCCCCATCATTTCAAACACAATCATCCCACCATGTCTGGCATTTTCTGACACCATTCCAGAAGTCCTCTTTCACAAATCTTTTTAGCTGTACTGTCATGGTTACCTCACTGTCCTGAGTCTATTCCATTGTCCTGAGTTTACCTTTCAAGATCATTTAGACTTTGGAAAAGACCCTGAAGTCACACGTTTCCAAATCTGGTGCATAAAATGGATGGCTAATGCCCCTTAATGTTTTTATGGCCCTGCATTCCACTGGATGACCCTCAATAGCAGAATTCACCATATTTTTGTATCACACCTCATAAAGACAAAAGATTTCCGGAACTTCTTCAGAATGTGGTGAAAACTATAGGATGAGTATGTTTGGAGCAAGGGGAAGGAGTTTGAGGAACACTGATGACAATGTGCCCTTTACTGTAATTTTTACCATTTAAACACATATTGTTGTCAGAATTTTCAAGGAAAGAAATTTATTATAGGACACATTATTTATAGGATTATTTTACAATATTCATCCAAACAACCAAAGCAGCAGGAGATCTTCCCACTTACTAGAGACCCAAAGAATCCAGCCACAGGCTTGAATCCTACAGTAATGTCTTGTGTGAGTCCAGCTAAAGACCTAGAGCCCATGGCAATGTCCTCTATGAATCTAACTGGAGCCCTAAAGCCCACAAAATGTCCCACTCAAGTCTGTATCAAGGATCTGCAGTGGGAGGTCAGCAGTGGAACCTAGAAAGTCCGCAACAGTGGGATGTAGGATCTGTGCCAGCAGGATGAAGGTTCTGTACTACAGCCAAAAAGTGATGCTCAAAGTAATGACCAGAGCTCCCACAAAGAAAATATAACCATCATCAGTGACAGTGAAACACAAGCTCCTCTGACAATGAGAACAGCTGAGTTCATATTAGGAAAGCCAGCATGACAAAATTCTCGAGGGGAATCTACAGCACACCATCTTCCCTCCAGTTCTCTTTATTATGCTGCTAGCAAAGGTTCTCAGTTGGGCCTCCCACACCCAGAACCATGCTAATTCAGGTCAGCCAGGTGTTACTAGTTGATCATCAGTTGATATATACTGTATTGTTTGTTCAGCTCTTATATATTAGTGGTTCCCTAGAATCTGGGGACAGAGAATGAAATGGGAGAGAATGAAAAGTGACCACTAGTGGGTACAGTTTCTTTGGGGCCTGAGGAAAAAACTTACTTAGATTGTAGTGATAGTTGTGTATCTGTGTGTATACACCTTAAACTGATTAACTATACATTTTAAAGAGATAAATTTATTTGAATGTAAATTATATCTTAAAAATGAAGACTACAAAAGAAATATACAAATAATCTTAATTTTTCTAAACAAATGGAAATAATTTTCCCCATGTGTGGGCAAAATAAACTTTTTTTTCAGAGTGGAAAAAATTTATATATCAGCATAATTCAAATAAATAAGATTTCTTTTCAGTTATCATCAACATTATTTTATCATCAACATTAATCAGTTGATTAAAATCAATTAATATATCAAATCAATCAAACTGGTGAAAATCTCTAAACTATCTTTCCAAATATCTAAAACATTAGCATAATAATTTACATTCTGTAAGGTAAAAAGTTGAATTATGAAGAGGAACCCTGAATATTACAGGCATTTGGGCTCATAACAGTTGTTAAATATTTTTTTATTTTATTTTAATTGTGTATCTATTTATGTATTTTTGGTTTTTCAGACAGGGTCTCACTATGCAGGCCAGGCCATCCTCCAACTCCCAGCCATCCTCTGGCCTCAGCCTCCTGAGAGCTGAGACTTCCATCATAAGTCACCACAGCCAGTTCTAAGCCTGAAACAAAGCAGTTCCTGGAATTCTATAACTCAAAATCACAGTCAAGATACACTTTACTACACAGGTATGTTGACGCATGCCTGCAATCCTAGCACTTTTGAGGTGGAAGCAGCAGCATACCAAGAGCTCAGTGCCAACCTGAACTACATAAGGAGACCCTATCTCTAAATAAATGAATAAATATACTTCATGCAATTACATTGACACTATAGTAGTTCAGTGAACTTCTGTTTTTTGAAAACTGCATGATTTGCTAATAATAACAAGCAAAAGCATAGAAGTACCTCTACTTCCTGTTCTGAATCTGCAACACCGTATCCTATATGTAAATCAGTTTAAATTGTAGTATTGTCAAGTCTCATATGAATCTAAACAAACATTTTTTTAAAGAATATGCTCACATATTTCTCATAAAAATATTCAGCATGGAAAGACAATATATTGTAAGCACATGGGCTCTAGAGTCAGATGTTCCAAACCAAACATCAGCTGTGCTTTGTGCAGTTGTGACTCTGTACCTCAGTTTCATTCGCAAAATAGCAGTAATATTAGGCTTATCCTCATTTAATGGTTGAGTGTTGGAATGATTAAATAAAAAGTGATTAGTCTAGTACCTGTTCTGAAGTTAAGTGCAAAATATTTAATAATGCGAAGAATTCTTAAATACACATGTTTGCTTGACTATAAAACATTGTCTCCCAAGCTTCAAGAAACTGCTAAGTTTGATCTGGGGCTTAATGAAGGATATAAGAAGGAGATATTTTATTATATCATCTTTTCATATTTTTAAATATTGAATCATATACTATGTATATTACACTTGAACTGAAATTAAGTTATCTAAAAAATAAATCAGAACATAATTGTATCCCCAAACTAGTTTTTCCAGCTATGCTATCTATACTTGCATTACTCTAGAGTCAGAGAGAGAAAATCTAGCAATCTGGCCAAAGACAGGCATTTCGCCCATATGGGTATCATACAAATGTGTTGGAAGACACACAAGAGAAAACTCTTTATTGCAGAGGATTAATGGCTTCATATAAAAAACTGACTGATATAAAATGATGGTATTAAAGTGTGGTGGTTATAAGCATGGAATCTCCTACAGTTCTTCGTTTGAGTTCTAACTTTGTGGCTTATGACCTTGGACAATACTTTTAGTCTTTCTGTAGCTCACTTGTCTTCTCTATAATGAGGACACTTTTGAAAAGATTTCTCTTGGTAATTTCCTTTGATATACAAAACTTTCTCAATAAGAAGAGGTCCCACTTGTTAATTCTTTCAAGTATTTCCTGTGTAGTTCAATTTTTGTTCATGAACAGTTTGCCTACCTCTCTGTCTTCAAGATTTCCACCTACTTTCTCTTCTAGGAGATTTAGTGTTTCTGTTTTAATATTTAGATCTTTAATCCATTCTGATTTTAGTTTAGTGCATGGTGATAGACCTGGGTCAAGTTTTAGTTTTCGGCATGTAGAGAGCCAGTTTTTCCAGCACCATTTGTTAAAGAGGCTATTTTTCTTCCAATAAGCATGTTTGACCCCTTTGTCAAAGATAAGATGGCTGAGTGTGTTTGTAGTTGCATCTGCATCTTCTAATCTATTCTATATACACAGAGAGAGTTAGAATAGATGTCCAGCTACTTTCTCTTAGTTCATTGAGAATAAAAGTTTGTACTAATATTTTTCTTTTTGTATTTTTTAGGGAAGAGTCTATAAGATGTTCAGGGTCTCACTACTAGATCAGACTTGCAGTGATCTGTTTGTTTACAGCCTTCCAAGAGCTGGGATTACAGGAGCACACTACCACTCCCAGTCTCAAATGTCATCTCAGTGAGCCCTGGGGCCAAGACTAGCATGGCAGGCCTGGTATACTGATATTGTTTAGACAAGATATAATGTCTGCATCTTGTCCTCTGAATACTATTATGAAGACATCAATATGAAATGTATTAATTATTGTAACCATCCTACTAACCTGTTTTGAAACTGTCTCATTGCTATTTTATATTTTTTTCATTAAAATTAATTTTAAAAATATTAAAGAAAAAAATTTAAAAATAAAGGGCTTTCTGTTTTATCAGTATCTTCTTTAGAAGCACTTAGCAATTCTTTCATTACAGTTGTCATTTTTTACTTCAGAGATTATTTCTGATGGGATTTCTTGTGTACATTTCTGCAGCTGTTTCTTTACTTCAGACGCTATTATTTCAGAGATTTCAGGTGTGTGATTTCCAATTTCTTCTATGCTTGTGTCTCCTACATTTGTTCTGGGTGGGCTCAGGGCCTGAGACTGCATTTTGCTCCTTTTTCTTTGTCATTTTGTATAGCACTGTCCTCTGACCTTTGGTGTAGAGTTTCAGTGTAGTTATTACCTTAACATCTACTGATATTCTTCCCCAAGAGAGACTATGCGGTTAAGGCAGTTATGGTTTCATATTTACCGAACTACAATTAGGAACACTAATAATGGGTAGTGATATTTAGCAGCTGACAAACTTTTATGGCTAATGGGCTTGTATTTTAGACCATAAGAGCAAACATTATGTCTGTGTTGCTAAGCAGATATTAAATTGAGAATTCATATTTAAATTAGTTACCTTATGTTCTGTCTGATCACCTCCCCTTAATGTACATGGGGTCTTCCAGGAAGTCTAGTACACCCCGGTTACCTGTTGCACCCTCTCTCAATTAAGAGAGAAAGAGAGAGGATGCTTTCATAGACAGGGTCTAGTAAAGTGTCTCAACTTACTGGATCTGGATCTACCAAATTTGAACTCCTCCAGATGTGCCTGGCTTAGGTCTGGCTGCTGTGCTCAGCTTCTTCCTGCTGCAGCATGCCAGGTGTCAGCTTTGGCTGAAAAAGGGATCCGGGAAGCAGACAAGCAGGCAAAAAGTCTCACTCATACCCCTGACCTGATAAAGGGCTTTCTGATGATTGGAAGAATGAACACTTAGACTGGAACCCAGCACATAGTAGTATTATATAAATGCTACTCCAATCATCATTGAAGTTCTGGAAAATTGGAAGCACTGGCACAGAGGTATTCAAGAAAATTATCCAAAACATTAAATTAAAATATTGAAAAGATCGGCAATCACTTGAGAAACTGTTTTACACTGACAAAGAAATATTTCAGAGGCAAAGAGATAATGCATGCACAAGGAAGAAAAATAATAATTATAAATAATTAGGTGTGATTAAAGAAAATAGAAAAAAAGGAAAGAGGAAAAGAGTATGTTCCAGAAAGAGTCATTCTTCTGATATTTACATTCAAAAATCTCAGAAGGCACTCATGAACACTGAAATCAGAAACAAAGGAACTTTAATTTTGGACACAGTTAAAAGATGCACAGGAAAAGAAAAATGCTCATGGTGCTATAAGACAGTCCAAATGAAAGGACATATGTTTTATTTGAACACTGGACTTACTTGAAAGCTACTGTTATTTCTATGTAAGAGTGTTGGAGAAGAATATAAGTAATGTTCCTCACATAATGGATTTCCTACTATAACAGGAACATGAACAACTATGAACTTAGCACTCACTGAAGAAACAGAGTTGTGCCAACTAACTCCTGTCAACTCACACTCTTACTTACATTTGATTTTGGCAGACTTCTTAGGTTTTTCATGTTTGTATACTTAATTTGAATTTTTTGATAAATAATAATGTAACTTTTTTGTGTCTATTTGCTATTTGTGAAATGGCCTATGATCTTCTATTCATCAACTGACTTGTGCTTCAGTTACCATTTTTCTTTAAGATATATATTACTTTGAAAATGGTATGTATTGCTACACATGGTTTTTCCCTTCTGTGATGGGGCTATGGTTTCTTCATTTTAATATAATATTAGCTAATCAATTTTTTGGTTTTTTTAATAAATGTCTCTCTGTCAAAGCTTCTAATGAAGTTTAAATTTTTTGCTTTTCACACTTCACTCATTAATCAATTTGGGAACTGACTTTTGTACATGAAATAGGGAACTAATTTCAAAAGAAAACTAAATTAAGTTTTCCTTATATGGGACATCAACTCTCACAGCACCACTCTTGACTATCCTCTATTTCCTCTGTGATCTGCAACATCGTGTCTGTCAAAAATAGAATTTACCGGTATTCTTACATCCACTTGTGGTCTCTCATTTCTCTTTCATTGACCATCTTCTCTGTTACAACAACAACATTAAACTATTTTAATTATTGCAACTTATTCATAAAGTTTAATAGGAAAGGAAAATTTCACTAACCCTTCACTCTGCTGTCCTTCAGGACTATCTTGGTGCTTCTTGGGCCTGGAAATTCCATACAATACTATTACAAGTAAACTGACCATATTAAGGCTACTTTATGTATGGTAACTACCAACCCCAGTAAATTAAATATAAATGAGTAAAAAGACAAGTTGATTTGTTGCTCACATGACATTGTTCTCTGTCAGCATTTTTACATGACACAGCCTAAGAAGCAGCCTAACACAGCAGCTGTATAAAGCCCACTGTTTATCCTCCATGACAAAAGGAAAAAGAACTCAGAGAATGACACATCATCAATGCAATGTCCCATGAGGTAGTGATACATGGACACCAAATATGTTGGACACTTCATTGGCCAGAAAGGGTCATTCGGCCCCACCAAGTTTCAAGGAGGCTAGGAAGTACAATCCTCTATGTGTCTAGAAGGCAGTCAAAAACAGGTATGAACTACTGATGATCACATGCGGTTATTTTCATGACTTGTGCCCCACAGAACTTCTATAAGCTGACAGAACTCTAAAGGCAGAAACTGAGAATAGTCAGGGCCTAAGCTCATAATTTAAACAATTCTACTTTATCAGTAGAAGACATCAATACCCAGGGTCTATATTATCATTTATTTTGTAGAATTTTAGATGTAAATCAAGACCTGAGTTAAATAAATTCCTGGCAAATTCTGTGGAAATAGAAAAATCACCTCTTTGAGAATGGAAAATATTAAGTCAGAAATGTCCTCACCTTGCTTACTCTCAAGGAAAATTATAAGTCAGTTCTATAAAATCTAATCTCTTATTCCAGATGCTGTACCCTAGGACCCTTCCTTACATTAAACAGAAAACTTACCCATTGACTAATCCCATGGAAGAAGATGCTTCAAGTAAAATAAATGCATATGGCCAGTCAGCACCAGATTCCACAGCTTCTAAGCAATAAAGCACGAATGTCCTCTTGGATGTCTGTTCATCTAGTGGAAAGCTGTATCAACACCAACAAAATAAATAAATAAATAAATAAATAAATAAATAAATAAATAAATAAACAGAGCAATAAGGCAGTGAAAACTCTGACTCAGGATGCCTGAGTTTCAGTCCCCAGTTCTTCGCCTTTTAGTTACATGAAATGGGACAATTACAAGATGAAGATTAAAAGTATGGGTTCAGGAGTTAGGTTGGCCAACCCTACCTCTTCCTGGCTATAAAGAAAGTTACTTAACCTAATCTTTCCTTTCTTATATAGTAAAATGGAGATGGTTTGAATAGTTACATATAGTGTTAAGGTAAGTGTTACATAAGTTATTGTTGAATTCTCTTCAGGAATGCACCTCAGGGGTGCTCAGGTTTTTCCCAAGATCAGCACCTCAATTTTTGTACATAAATTTAGGTGTACTGGAAGTTAGTGTTTAATTGTTTGATCTATTTTGAATGCCTATATCTGGTAATCTGAGCAACAAACTTGATTTTAACAATATATAATATAACAACCATTGCTAATTTCCTATTCTGTTTTGAAATTCTGTGCCATTTTTATTGTTTCATATTCCTTTGTTTTGTCTTTGTTCTTGTTATTTGTTTTTAGTTTTTTCCTATAATTTTAAAATACATTTTTAAATGTGTATGTAACTATACTTATCATTATAGACAACTACAAGTTCACTAATGATCAAGTTATTTTTTCTTCATCTTCCAAAATCATATTTTTCCTACTGGTTCAGCTAGACAATATAAACAATGTGAGAAAAATGTGCATGGCATCATAGAAGTGCAATCACCCTCTATAGAAAAATCCATCTGGGGAGCCAAGTCCTCATGGAAAAGACTTTACATATATTGGAGTAAGAATTTGCAAGACAAACAAGTCTTGTAAGATGAGTAAAGAGGAAGTGAAGAGTTGCAACCTGTGACCAATGAATATGGTTCTGCAAGATGACAGCTGAGCTGTGGGTCATAGACGTCCTGCCTTATATCCACAGCTGAGTTGTGCTGCTCACTGGCACCTTTACCAGGGGTGCTCAAGTTGTTCCTAAGTTCAATACCTCAAGAACACAGCCTGGCTACCGGAAGAACAGTCCTTCACTGCTTTGTATGAACACATGTGGCTGTAGTATGGTAGCAGGCAAACTTGATTATCCCTGCAGCCCTTCTGAGTGCAAAGGGAGGGCTTCCACTGAGAGTAGAGGACAAAATCTTGCCCTAGTACACAGAGTAAGCTGGCTGCCACCTGGCCCTGAATTCATAAAAATAAAGTCAAAGGAAATTTCCAGATGATTTACATGAAATGTGGGCATCTAGGAATGTTATTTCTATTAGGCACTATAGATCTTCAAAGAGTGATTGTCGCCTTCCAGGACTGGGAAATAGTAGGGAACATCAGCCGAAGAGAACTCAATAATAACAAAATTAGCCTCTTTCAGGCCCAGTATTGGAGGCAAATCTTTTCCATGGAGAGAGGACTCAGCCGTGAATGTAAGGCAGGACATCTATGACCCACAGCTTAGCTCTGTCATCTCGTAGAACCGTGTTCATTGGTCACAGGTTGCAACCCTTCATTTCCTCTTTACTCACCTTTCACAAGGATCTTTGGCCTTCTCCCTCACCCTCGCTGGTGCTCAATGTTGTGATGACAGATTTCCCATCCACCCTCAGAGATTGTCTTGGCATGGTCAACTAAACTCCCTCACTTCCCACCTGGTTGCCCTGCCATGAATAGACCCATTCATTCCATGCATGAGGAGAACTGGCTGGTACTTAAGTGTTGATTAATCTGACCTCCAGTGCTAGTTTTTTCCTACAAAACCTGGTTTTGCCACAAATGACCAATCCATGAACTCAAAGGGGCATGTGTATTTGTGTGTGAGTGTGTGTGTGCACACGTGCACGCACACACGCAAGAGAACACATGCACATGTGTGGATGTCAGAAAGGGAGAAAACCTGAAAATAGCAAAAAGGCCAAGAATGTGTTGTTTCATTACCTATTTGGTAACTACCTGTGTAACTTTCTCCTCTTCTCCTTTTTATTTGGTTAATTAGTGAGATTTTGTTTCTTAATTGTGAAAATTCAGAGTATAATTAATTATAAAAGTTTTGCCTCATTTCTCTAGCAGGAGAAATGATAACTCTTTTTTTTTTAATAGAGTCTCACTATGTAGTCATTGCTGGCCAGGAACTCACTGTAGTCCTCCTGAGTGCTGGGATTACAGGTGTGTATCACCAGAGCCAGAAAGAAAGGGTAATTTTTTTTAGCAGAATATATTTATTGAGGGAAAGAAAGCTACTGGCCGAGAAAGGGACAGGAGGGGGGCCAAGAGGATTATCCTCCACAAAAGGGTAATTCTTAGGTTCAGATGGTCCATGTATGTGATTAATCACTGAAAATATAGGAATTTCCCTCATTCTTTCTTTAACTCACAGACTTCAGTGATGGTCACAGACTTAGTGAAAAATTACTCTACACTGCAAACTTCCATTATTAAAACTAAGACCTAACTTAATTAAAGATACTTACCCATTTCCTAGCATTTGTCAGGCACTTACATTGTTGTTATTAAAAACAAATTATCACACTGTCCATTTAACCAATGGATTTACTTTTATTTTATTTTTTCTGTATTTTAGGGAAGGGTCTACAGAGTGTTCAGGGTCTCACTACTAGATCAGACTCATAGTGATTCTCCTGTTTACAGCCTCTCAAGTGCTGGGATTACAGGTGTGCGCCACCAGGCCCAGTCTCAATCATTGTCTCAGCATGCCCCAGGGTCAGCATGCCAGGCCCAGGGATCAAACTCCCAGCCCCTGAGCCTGCTTGCAGGCACCTTAATCTGCTGAGCTATTTGGCTGGCCCTTTGGCTGGCCCTTAACCAATGGATCTATGATCTATGTTAGAATACAGATAGTCATAAAAGAAATCTCATTCAAAGAAAATGACCTAAATGCCTTACAAACACAAACTAAAAGAAGCTGTGAATTAAAAGAGAAACAGAGAGCTAGGTTATAACAAAGTGGCACAGTACCTGCTTGGCAAGTACAAGGTCCTGGCTTCAATTCTCAGTACTAAAATAAACCAAAAAACAAACTAAATAAATAAAAGAGAAACAAGATAAATGGGGACTCCATAAAGTTGGAGTTTGAGGAAGGCTTCAGAGTAACAGCAGAAGTTAAATAGAGACACTTGTACTTCATTTTATTTATCTTCATAAGATGAATAATCAGTATTTATGATGCTATATATCACTTATCTCTTGCCTTGCTGTCCCCCCAAATGTAATCCCACATTCTGTGTTGCTTTTGTTCCAACACCCAGAGTAGCTCCTGCCACATAGCAAGCCCAGAATGACCACTTGTTGGCTGTGTGACAAATGATGGTGGCAGCAGAGTATCCGAAGGAGAAGGGGGAGAGCAGTTAAAGGAACATAGGGATAAAAATAGTCATATTTATTGGCCATTTATTCTCTATCATGAATTAACTAAGTGGTCTTGAGATAGTTGTATTTACTTCATGTTTCTAAAGCAAAGTGTTGTGCAAAGGGCCAGAGGGTGAGCATCACAGACTCTCAGATCATATGGCCTCTGTGATGAGGACTCAACTCCGCCATTATAACCTGGAAGCAGCCACAGACCACGTGTAGGGGAGTGACTACATCCGGGATCCAGTAAAACATCATTTATCAAAATAACCAGTGGGCTAAATTTGACCCACAACCAATCATGGCCTTTATAAATCAAAGACAAAGAAATTATTGTGCTGTGTATTACTGTCCAGTGCATGTAAAGGTGAGAGTAAAAAGAGAAAAAGGTACATTAATTATCAGTATGCCACAGACTGAATGTTTACTTTCCCATGAAGTTCATGTGCTGAACTGTAGCCACCTAGTGTTGAGAGATGGAGTTCTTGGAGGTGATCAGGACATGCAGATGGAGCCCTCATGCATGGAGTTCCTATCCCGACAAAAAGGAACCCCAGAGATCTCTCATCTTCTTTCTGCCACATGAGGCCTTAACGAGAAGTCAGCAGCTGCAACTCTAAGAGGGCCCTCACCAAAACTTGGCCATAACAACATTCCAGTCTTTGACTTCCAGGCTTGAGCACAGTGCGATATCTTTTTTTCTTATTTATAGGCCACTCAGGGTGTGCTACTGTGTTACAGCTCAAACTAAGACATAATATTTGCAAAACTGATTACCCTATTACATACATTTTAGTCTCATATTATCATAAGGAACAAAGTTTCTATTAAGTCACACTGACTTTCCTAAGCCAGAGTATTTGAAGTCACCAAATAGGAAGAGCAAATCCCTAAGCATGTGGCAGAGACACTGGAGCAGATGTTCCCCAGAGAATGTCCTTTCATGATTTAAATTAAATTTTTATTTGAAATATCTAGGTGACTCATCACTCTTTTCATCAAGTGCAAATATATACTTGTCAGCATGGAATTAAGCATTTTGTACAGAAATTCCAACTACTGGCACACCTTTGTCACACAGAGAGGAAGACAGCAATAGAGTAACGCTGCCAGGAGATACCATGACCCAGGTTCACAGGAAGTAAGTCCGTGTGTTCAGACAAGTTGGACAGAAAGTTTAAGAAGTCACAGCTTGAACTAAACAATTTAAACAGAGAAATCCACGTTGTCAAGAAATGAAGTCCAAGAAAATCAGAGCATGAAGAGCCCAGAGAGGCCCAGAGGTACAGAGAGGTCAAAGGCCAAATATAGAAAATTCAAGTCATGATGATGCAGATATCTTCCTATTGGTTCCAACAAGCTATAAAAGGCAGCTGAGGGACAAGTGCAAAGCTAATTAGTGTCTTTCTTGGCCACATGCCTGAGATATTTATCAACTTTAGACTTGGTAGCCCTTCTAATTAATACAATTACTCTGCTAGTGTTGTCTCTCTTGTTTTCTGATACATAAGTGTAGATAAGGAAGACTTTAAAAATAAAAATCCAGGTTCTCTATCCAATATGTAGTCAAGTATATCAAGCATATCAAGTTAAATCAAAGATATATTTCCTGCCACCTTCCTCAGTCTCCGTTTCTATGCCTCATAAAACAGAGATTGATAATAAAGAATAGATAAGCAAAAGTCATGTGGCAAATCCATCTGCTCATGTGCCGTGGAGCACAGTTTCATTGCCTTCCCCAGCCTTTCTGTCAGCTTCAGGACTGAGTCTGGTCAATGGGCCGGAATAGGAAATGATGTGCTACCACATATAGTCCTGGTCCACCAAGTCTTCTCTTCCATCTTTTTCCCCTTTCCAATGGACTGGAATGCAAAAGTTTCAAGCAAAAATAGGTATATGTATCAGATGGCAAAAGCACTAGAGTGGACAAATCTGTGTCTGAATCATCATTTAGACAGGACCCAGTGGTGAGGGAGAGCCATCCTTGTTCTGTGATAGGAGTTTTAAGCCTCTGAGATTATGGCCACACAGTACCTACTATAGCACCCTTCACATTCCCCGAGCTAATGTAAAGTAGAAGAGCACCCTTGCTACTGAAAAATATTGCCTGGCTTCACAGAGCCTTGTAGAGGTTTACAGAGTCCAACTGCTATAAAATTGGGTGAAGGAAAAGAAAAAGAGATTGCCTGGCAAGTGCAAGGGCCTAAATTCAATCCCTAGGTCTGCAAAAGAAAAAAAAAAGAAGAAGAAGAAAGAAGAAGAAAGAAGAAGAAGAAGAAGAAGAAGAAGAAGAAGAAGAAGAAGAAGAAGA
>NW_004524579.1:28860307-28872182 GCF_000260255.1 Octodon degus | reverse complement strand
AAGAAGAAGAAGAAGAAGAAGAAGAAGAAGAAGAAGAAGAAGAAGAAGAAGAAGAAGAAGAAGAAGAAGAAGAAGAAGAAGAAGAAGAAGAAAAGAAATTGATGAAATTAAGTTAAGAGCCAGAAAGATAGCTCAGTGAACTAAGTGCCTGCTTAGGCAAGTGCAGGGACTGGGGTTTGATCCCCGGCATCACAGGCTGCTCAGACCCCACCACCAGGCATGCTGAGCCCGCCACAGAGACTGGGAGTGGCAGCACACAGCTGTGATCCCAGTGCTGGGGAGACTGAAAACAGTCGGATCAGTGTGAGTGAGAGCTGTGTAACTGCTACATATATGTTGCCTATATGTAACTTCTTACTTATAGGTAACTGAGTTCTAAGCAAAATCTCCTGTACCAAATACATTTTTAAAAAATTAAGTTTAAAACAGTATTTTGTTCATTTAAACAAAATTCAACCATATCATATATAGGTAAGGAAAAGAAATAATTCTAGGGAAGTAGGATAAGAAAAAATTAAATTAGCATTAATTCCTAGAGAAAATAGTGAAAATAAGAGATTTCTAAAGATGACTCCACAGGCCTGCCAGATAGCTCAGCAGACTAAAGTGCCTGCTTAAGCAGATCACAACGGCTGGGATTCGATCCCTGGTGTGCTGTGCCAGCCCCGTACCCGAGGTGCACTGAGACAGCAATTGTGATTGGGCGTGGTGGTGTGCACCTGTAATCCCAGAGCTTGGGAGGCTGAAAATAGGAGGATCACTATGAGTCCGATCTACACAGTGAGACCCCATAGAGCCTGTAGACTCTGTCCTAAATACATACATACATACATACATATATACATACATACATATATACATAAAAATAAAGATGATTATACAATGGGATGCACCTGAGGACCACTAGACCACACCAAGGACATTTGTTTTTTCTCTTGTTTTTATCTTAAAATTTTCTTTTATTATTTCTTTTTTCTCCCTATCCTCTGATCTATAATAGTACGTATTGGTAATTCCCATCTATCAGTTAATCATATATCATTTTATTTTTTCATTACGGATATATAACTCCTAGTAAATTGCAATTCCATAAGACCAGGAACCAAGTGTTTATTGTTCTTCTTTATGTCTCCCCAAGGCTGGAAATTGAGTCTATTTTACTCATCTCAACCTCCACAGCTTTCATTTATCTGGTGCAGTCTCTATTTTGTTGTAGTTGTTGTTTTCCTCCTTTGTCTCTTCTCCCTAATCTCAGTTTCTCTTTCTCTAACATGTGGATTTGCACTCATCCACTTAATGTATATAATCTATTCTCTTTCATGCCTTTGTTGAATTGGGTGTTCAATTTTAAAAACTAAGTATCTTTATTTTGTCTGTACATGGTATATACATAAAGTTATTTTGCAATCAATTTAATTTATGTCATACTTTTTTGATCTTTTGCTTTTGAGATCTCATGCTGTTATATGTAAATCTAGCTTATTTCGTTTGACTAATGCATAATTAACTGAATCTATCAATATGTTACAAAAATAAATATAAAAGGAACTCAATGAGAAAGTTTCTAGCTGGCCACAAATTGTCTGGATTATTACTGAATTTCATTAAATTTATTTGGTTAATGGCTAGAAACAGAATTAGTAGAGTGTTCATTTCATTCACAAAAGGTAATAGTTTTATAGATAAAGAGAATGGCAGCATGGCACCATACCCATACCGCCAGCCTACTGTCTCTGTCATAATGACCTCTGCTTTTTTATCTGATCATATATTCTTGAGAAATTAACTGCAATAGCTTCTTGCTTTGCACACCTTGGGGAAGAGTGTGGCATGTTTGGGCAAGTCATGGGAAAAGAGAAACTATTCATTGATGTTTTCCTTTAGATTTCAGGAATGCAATCTCAACTTCCCTCAAGCAACAGCTATACTCACTCTCCTCATCCATTCAAAAGATCTATGATTATGATCTCTTCTGAGATCTGAAGCCCTAGTTCAGTGTTTCTTTAGGCACAGTCCCCAGACTTACATGCCCATCAAAATACCTCAGTCATTTGTTACAAATAAGGATCCCAGAGTCCTTTCCAGATGACTTGCTTTCTAATTGGAGGTGGGACCCCAAAATTACACTTTTTTCAACTTCCTCTGTGATCATTATTCACATTAGGGCTCAGTCCTTTCTTCATAATTCTTGGTTACCTAATACAAAAAAGTTACAGTGTTTATAATCTCTAGACACTAATAGACTGCATAGTTATAGAGTGTTATAAAGGAACCTGCTCACTGGCTCTACTTCCCTGGTCATCTGATTTTTAAATTTATTTTATTTTATTTTTTCATTTTTATGTGTTTGGTACAGGATCTCACCACACAGCTTGGACTTATAGTGATCCTCCTGTGTTCAGCCTCCCCAGCACTGAGATTACAGGCATGCACCACCACACCTGGACTCGGTCACTGGCTCAACATGCCCCGTGGGCGAGGTCAGGGTGGCACATGGGACCAGGGATTGAACCCTGTTCCCTTTGCTTGCCTAAGCAGGTGCTTAGTCCACTGAGCTATCTCATGAGCCCTGATTTTTACATTTATAGCAAAAGATCTATCTAGGCTACACATTTTTATAAATCAATATCCTCAGACAATTATTTCACTTAGGATAGTATAAAAATAAGAGATTATTTTGAGATATTAGTTCAAGTTCTGTACTATGCAGAAAATCATACTCTATTATAATTTATGCACACATATAGATAACTGAGTTCTAAACAAAATCTCCTAATTTAGGAAGAGGTGAGGGCCCTCAAATTAAAGCTAAAAGGCCAACATTTATTCATTCCACATTCTCTTCTCCATCGGAGACAGACATTTTCTCTACTGCTAGAATATTGTACATTCACCTTTGTGCACAGTTTTTTGGTTTGGTTTTGTTTTTTGGCAGAACTGGGGTTTGAACTCAGGCCCTTGAGCTTGCCAGGGAAGCTCTTATTCCACTGAGCCATCGCCCCAGCCCCTTTGTGCACAGTTTTTTCCATACTGGAGAAAAAAGAAGAGCTACTTGCATTAACTGAAAGGGTTCCTTTAAGCTTACTCTTATAGGCAGAGATCTTTCCTATTGGAATCAAACTGGAAGTGGTGTCTGTCATCACGCAGAAAGTAGAAGTGCTCTGGCTACTTCTTATACAATGCCCTAAAATCCAACCCTGGTGATAATGAGGCAGAACACATGAGAAGAGAGGATGCACACAGCTCTGCCCGACACACTAGGGCCATCTTTTCCAGGTAGTGGCAGGCAGATGGCAGCACTGCCACTGTGAGCCAAGACACAGAACCAAAGGGAGCCCTGATACTCAGGTGCACGCTAAACCAAAAGCAGATCAAGCGTCTCCTTGTCTCTGGCTGCCACACAACATGGGCACCGATGACTTAAGTTACTGAGGACTCAGTAAATAGCCTCACAAAGGACTGATGTAGTTTACTTTATCAAATCAGATTAGGGCCTTACTTTTTGGATGACAATGACTTCACTCAAAAGATTACAGTTACCGCTTCTGATTGTCAACAAACTACTCTGAAAGGCGCAAGAATGAGCTAGTGAACAGTTTGTATCTCATTTTAAATTACACTGTAAGAACTTTCATAGTACATATATTTATACTTTTACTATATATAACAAACTAATGCCTTATTATTGTTAAGCATATTTTGGATAATCCTTTTGAGTGTACATGTGTATATATGGTACTTTTGCACATGCACAAGTGTTCGGGTGGGAGGACGCGGAGATTAATGTTCCATTTCCTTCTCTAGGCCTTGGGAGGGGGAGCTGCTGGGGATCAAATCTAAGAGTGCTACATCCCCAGATATTTTTTTTTAAATTTTTATTTTAAGACAGGGAAGTTGTCCATCCCTGTCTCAATTTTGTGATCCTCATCCTTCAGCTTCCCAAGTAGCTGGGACTACAGGCGGTATGCCACCACACCCAGCAGCATGGTTAATTCCCTTGTCCTAGGTTTTATGTAAGAGAGAACTGGATTTAAATCAAATTTCAGTTTATGTTTTGGCATAGAGTGATTGTTGGTTTGCCCCCAGTTAGATGGATTGACTGGGACTCCAATGACTGATTTTAATCTCAAAGTGGAAATAGTGCTACATCTAGGAGATGCTTACAATTTAGGAGAGTGTCTATTCACTGATACCCCACATAGTCCTTAGTCTCCTGAGCACTTAACAAATATTTGAAAAAGCCCAATAATTGCTTTGCTTGTTTTTTTCTATTTTAGGGAAGGGTCTACAGGGTGTTCAGGTCTCACTATTAGATCAGAATTGTAGTGATCCGCCTGTTTACAGCCTCCTAAGAGCTGGGATTACAGGCCTGCACCACCACACCCAGTCTCAATTGCCATCTCAGCGTGCCCCGGAGGTGGGACCGGCACAGCAGGCCTGGGGATCAAACCCCTGTCCCCTGTGCCTGCTTGTAGGTGCTTTAATCTGCTGAGCTATTTGGCTGGCCCTAATCCAATAATTTATGCAATATCTCAATTTACCAAGAAGAGTAAAATACCTTGACCGCTAAGACCCTCCGAAGTCAGACTTAAATATGGTTCACCACCCAACAATCTACAAACACATATTTTCATCCTACTCAACTCTTCTATTCACTATCTTCAAAATATGTTTCATTCATATTCTACTCTTTCTTAGCTCTTTCCTTTGTCATTCCATATACTACCTTCTCTACCGTGTTCCATGCCAGATTGCTTTCCAGTTCCTTTCAGCTTTTCCAAGTCTTGCCCACTCTTGGGTATCCAAACGCTGTTTAAACTGCATTTTCTGTATGGTCTTCCCCCATCGCTTCCTCAATGTGTTCAGGTCACACATACCACACCTTCACTTTACACTTACTGTATGCCATCAAGATGTTTTCTATCTGACCTGTGTTTTTCTGTTGTTATTGTTTTGCCTGTTCTATTGCTCTGAATTTTTCAGATGAGGGTGACTTCCTGAGCACAGGGCTGATTAACTGTGAAGTCAATTGCATCCCAGGGTTCAGAAACTTGCCAGAGAAGCAACTTGTTGGATACCTCTTGCAAGGCCTCCTCACTGTTTCAAGCACCCTCTTTGTCAGCAGCCTTTTGGCCTATGTTTCCAAGTCAGTCCTTCCTTACAGCACTCAGCCCCCTCCCACATGAAATGTCTTTTTGCTTATTCACAACTCTTTTAGTAGAAAATGTGTAAACTACTTTGCATACATGTAAATTCAATATAACCATTTTCAGACAGGCAAAGATAGTCATACATGGTTAAAATACATGGAAAATTATAATGGTGTATCAAAGATTCTACATTATAAACCCTGTCAGAGAGAGGGAGCATTTCAAGAACAAAAAAACTCCCCAAAGTCATACCTTTAAATTCATGGTTCTTTTTAGACTACATCTCATAGGCAAGGTTCAATCTACAGCAAAGGCCCTTAACTCTAAAAATAGCAGTTTAGCAAATCATTCCCGAAGATCCTCAGCCTCACTGGTGTAGTTCAGGAATTCATGACAACTTTAATCTGCTTTGGGACACGTAAGTAACTGTCTCTGGAATGTAAGCTTCTCATTCTGATTTCCTTTAATGTAAAAAGACTCAGCAACAGGATGATTGGGAATCAGCAGTTCTCCATATCAGAGCCACTGAGGATTGATACAGGAAGGGGAAAGTGTGCTTCATTAAGTCTGGGGTCCTTTGTGTGATTTTGCAGAACGTTATATCTCTCCCAAATGTGATGGCAAGAAATTAGCATAAGTCCAACAATTTCCCATTCACTTCCACCTATACCGCTTCTGTCCTGAATATCCTGATGTCGCCCTTGCCCGATATGTTTCTTGGGTCAATCCCAGAGAAGGAAATGTCATCAACACTATCTGGAAATAAACTCACGCACAGACCTTGGTGCCCAAACTCTGTTGCTTTGAAATTACACTAGTAGGCAACTCACATTTCCCCTTGAATTATAATTTATCTTTCCTTGAAAGTTTATCTCTCAGGAAAACTCCAGCAATGCCAATGTAAATTTGGTTACGAACGCAAAATTAAAGAACATCCTAGTGCAATTCAGATGTCACAAAAGTAGATAAAAGGAAAGCTGAGTTAATAAAGGACATCATTTCTCCTTGAAGGAAAAAGTTTTTCTTTTAACTCTGAAATGTTTGAGATTCAGTTCTTTAATTTATCGGTTTCACTTGAGGTCACTCATGTAACTGCAGTGATCCAGTGGCTCAGCCACCCTGGGCTGTCTAATGTGGCCTCATCCACTACCCGAGGCTTGGAGAGGCCCTCATTCAGGTTACAGCTGACTGGAGCTGCTCCACATGGCAAAGATTTCTAAAAGAAAGAGATCGAGCTAGTTCTAGGTCCAGAGCAATGTCCTTCCCACTGGTCAAAGCAGCCTCAAAACAATCACCAATTCAAGGCTAAAGATGTAAAGCCCATTCTTTGTGGGAGAAACTTCAAGAACCAGTGGTTTTTAAAAATCAGCCACACGATTTAATTTCCAGGGGCTGGGGAGATGGCTCAGTGGAATAAGCACTTCCCTGGCAAGCACAAGGGCCTGAGTTTAATCCCCAGTTCTGCAAAAAAAAAAAAAAAATTAATTTCCATAACTCAAAAGAAACAGGTACTAAATACTCCACACTCAGCAGAGTTTTCTTTACTTAGTTTCTTCATTTAAACAAGGACATTTATTTAGGGATCATTACAAGATTGCAGGTATTAAAATGTCTTAAATGTGGCAGATGAGGTACCACATACCTGTAATCCCAGTACTTAGGAGGCTGAGGCAGGAGGATTTCTGCAAGGTCAAGGCCAGCCTGAGCTATGTAGTAAATTCAAGACCAGCCTGAACTACATAGTGAGACCAACAACTACAATGAAAAGTATAGTCAACGTGGAATCAAAAGAAATTGTAAGGAATGTGTTTGTACAGCTACGCATCTCATCCCTACCTAGATGAGCAGCATGATTAAATAATCCTGGTTCTTCACCAGTGAAACAACCTAAAATATTTTGTAAACATTCATGTCCCAGATTCACCTCAGATATACTAATTAGAAGTTTCCCAGACCAATGTTTTTCATTTTCTTAAACATTTTGATCTTGGAAACTCTCTATGATATTCAAAAGTGGAGAGGATAATATCATGAATTTACAATTCAATGTTCATTACCCACCTTCAACAGTTAACAATAGTTTTCTAGTCTTCTTTCATATTTTAGTCCTCTATATTCTTTTTTTTTTCTTTGTAGTATGTCAAAGCAAACGTTAGGCAATGTGATATTTTGCTTAACGTGTGTTTTTATTGAGGATTTCCCATATAATTGATGATCAGGTGATTACAACAGAAGCAGTTGGCTGTCACCAGAGACTCAGGGCTCTTCTAAATTCCAGGTCTCCCTCACAGTTAGGAAAGAGCCATGGAACATATTCTGGCCAATAGCCATGGGAAGAAATAGTTAGTGTCTTCCTGGTTTGAGTTTCCTTTTGTTCCTGCATCAGGGATCTTGGACGTGGCTGTCCCAGGGAGGCTAGCTTCAAGATGGAGACAGGCTGTCATTTCACAGCAAACTTTATGTCTGTGATTGCGAAGTAAATCCATACTGGCTTCAGGTACAACTTGAGTTTATCTTTTGATCATACCATATTTTTGAACATCTGGTTAAAAAGAAACACACTAGAGGCCCTATTCATTACTGCCTGACCTTGAAGTCAGAGGAAAATCAGCAGAGATTTTTCAAACCTCATAGTCTCTACTTCACAAAGTTATCATGAATGAAATAGTGGAGGTAAAATAATTTGAAACATTAAAAATTATTTTAAATTGCAGCAGTTTGTTGCAGTATGGTTCAGAGTTGAAAACCTGCCTCCTACCATCAATAACTGGAAAACCTAGTAAGGACTATGCACAATTTGTGAGGCAGAAAAGTTGCATTAATGCATCTCTAATTGGTGTTTCTAAAATTACTGATATTAGGTGTGCACGTGTATTGGCTTATTTTGAAAATATCAGAAGGAGGCTATACTGAGAAAAGAGAGTTCAAAACTGAGTTGCCCAACCTCTGCCACTGAAATATTGTTCTAGGTGCTCAGGAAGGGAAAGATACCCATTCATGGGGCCAGGGAGATGGCTCAGTGGAGTAAGTGCTTCCCTGGCAAGTGCAAGGGCCTGAGTTCAATCCCTAGTTCCACCAAAAAAAAAAAAAAACCATTCATACAATATGCTGTGTCTTTATCTTAATAGATCAATATCTCCAACTCCATCAACATATTTAATGGGAAAAACAAGTTCACACAGCAGTAGTGTAATTATAATACAGCATTGAAACTGGAACATTTTTCTCAGTTTAACAAGTATTCTAAATGCCAGGTTTAACTGGAAATCTGGGAAATATGCTTTCCCTACATACAAATGTGATTAGAAGACAGGGGAAAAGGAAAGTGGTAATGGTTTCATAGTTTAAAAGACATGGATACTTAAACTTTTGTTGGAAAGAACAGAGAAAGAAAAAGGAAAAAGTAAGAAGAAAGAAGAAAATGAAGAAAAGAAAAATAAAAGGATAAGGTTAAGAAAAGGAAAAGAGAAAGAAAGAAGAAAGAAAGAAAGAAAGAAAGAAAGAAAGAAAGAAAGAAAGAAAGAAAGAAAGATCGAACTTGATGTTCTCCCTCTGCTATAGAATTAAACCAGGAAATAGCTTTGTTTCCCCAAATTGAAGGGTCTTTGGAGACAGTAAACCATACCTTTAAAGTCAAAGAATTCTCCCCTCACAAGAAGTATGTGGAATACCTGACCTCCATCCCCAGTTGTCTCTGGGAAGTAAACAGGGCTAATGGCCAGAGGGAGAATATGTATGAGGCTTTGATGGCCAAGCTAAGAATTTGGGCTTTAATCCTGAGTCCAGCTTATCAGAGCAGTTCTGTCCCTTGCTCACACACTGTGATCCAGAAGATATGAGAAACCACAGAATAAATTAGTTGCATATTTCTAATGAGTCAAATTTTAAGAGTGATAGTAAGGTTTACAGAGAATGAAAATTTTAACTATAAGACAAGCAGAAGTATGAAATACAAATTAGTTATAACTAATCTTTTAAAAACAAAACACAAAAATTTGTGAAATGTTGAAATTTATTTTATAGTTTCACAAAATTAATCTATCTAATCTCCAGCACTGCAGCGGGGAATTTTGCATTTACTGTTCTCCAGAGAGGAGCACTTGATAGAGAAGTCTGAGAAGGCCATCAAAGCAAAAGGACATCAGCAAAAGGAAAAACCAGCCAGGACACGGGACCAACAGGCTATCTTAGGAAAGCTATTCTATCAATCAGCTTCTGGCAGCTGGAGCAAAATATACAACACGCACAGCTTGGGGGAGGGTAATTTGGATCACAGTTCTCTAGTTTCAGCGTGTGGTCTGCTGGTGCAAAGAGAGGAACGTTTGGTGAAAAGCACAGTGGAGCAAGATGCTCACAACATGGAGGCAACTGTGATTGATTGTCTGCTACTGTGTCACTCACAGCAAAGGCAAAGTGCAGAGTAGTGTAGGCAGATGAAAACAAGCAGGCTCACAAGAACTCAGGCAAAAAGTGTTGACACCTGGCTTCTAAGTAGCAGATGCCTCAAGCTTCTCTTCTGCCAACCCTGAAGCCAAGGTCACTCCTCTCATAAAACACTTTGTAGTGTTTTATACAAAGACACAAACAAGCACTACATAGGTGTTTCCCTTAGAAGTCACAGTGTACTACGTACATCCTGGCATGTAAAAGGCAAAAGCTCCTGTCTGTGGGATGAGATGGGATGGGATGGGATGGGATAGGATGGAACAGAAGTGGAAAGGCTATATGAATAAATTCTGTAAGAAAGAAAGTTCAGAGAAAATTGCTGGCTGGTCCTAACTGAAGCAGACATGTAATTTAATTTGAAATGCAATGTATGTACTGTTTTTAAATTAAACTTTGAATATTCTTACCACACATAAAAAGATAACTATATTTATGATACATTAATTAGCATGATTTAATCATTTCACAATGTAAATATCTATCAAAAGATCACACAGTACTCCATAAATATATAGTTGTTTTCCAATTAAAATTTTTTAAAATAAAAAAGTAAAGAACAATATGCAATATTTTTAAAAGAACATATTTTCATTTGCACGTGGGAGAGAAAATAAAAATACTAGGACTTAAAAGTATTATAGTAAGCAAAAATTTAATCTGAAGATATAAGAAAATGTGTTTAAAGAATGTAAATAAATTATTTAAATCATTAAAATATGTAATTAACTCAGTATATAACTTTTCATCTATACCACATAATATGTATAATAATAACACATATTAAGTAATACTTGCAGAAGATTTAGAGAAGAAAAAGAAAACAAAGAGCTAAAAATTCAGCAAAGTTCTTATTCTGTCTAGGGTGAAGACATTGTTGATGATAAGCGCAAGACACTGATAGGAGAAAATGACAGTACAGATGACTTCTAGTGAATTGTGGTGACTGGTACAAGATACAAAAATAGAATACACTTTCTCACCAGTTAAAGAAGAAAAAATAACTATCAAAAATCCTTGTTATTTCCAATAGATGACAGCAAAGTAGAAAAATAAGTAAGCACGGGAAACAGAAAACATACTATTACTCAGAAATGTCATAAATAAGTCAATATTAATAACAATAAATAAAACAAATTAAATTCAATATGCAATGACTAGAATAAGGAGATTGTCATACTTGACTTTTATAAGCTATACCATTGTCTACAGACGATAAAAAAGAGTGTGTAGAATTTAAAAGTGAAGAGTTTTTAAAAGATACACACGGTAAACATAAAATAATCAAAAACCCAAAGCATTTGGGTGGCAGTGTCTAAAATAACAATTCTAAAGTAATTGAATGCAAGCTCTTTTTTTGATATGGGTTTTTTTAAGCAGTTCAGACTAGTAGTGATCCTTCTGTCTCAGCCTCCCCAGAGCTGGGATTACAGGGGTGCACCACTGGCATAGCACGCAGGACTGAACTGCTAGGGGCCTTGTGCCTGCCAGGCAGGCACTTAGACCTCTGAGCTATCTTTCCAACCCAATGGAAGCTTTTAAATGGTAAAGAAAGGCAAAATATTACAAGAAAATATGGCAAGCATAAAAAGATTTTTGCCAATAATGTACTTTTATTGCATATCATGTGATATCAGTTACAGGAAAAAATAGCTAACTTTATGGTACATTAAGGATTAAGATTTTAGCATACTCAGATTCAAAAGTAACAGATTAATAAGACTGAAAGAAAAAAGAACAGATAATTCAACAGTAACTTCACAAAATTGCAGAGTATGCTCTTTCTAGAGTGCCTATTGAAGGTTGTTTTCAAAAATCAGCATATATTAAGTGACAAAAAATTTAATTAATTTTGAATGATCATCATAACAGACTATATTCTCAGATCATTTTGCAAGAAAATATTAAAAACAAATAGCAAAAGATTACTATTTATTCCAATGTACAAAAAATTTCTAGATACACTATTAGATAAAGTGATTATAAAGCGATTGTGAAACACTGAGACGTGAATCAATCTTTGATAAAGATCAATGATGTCCATCTGAGATAAAATAACATTACAATTAATAAGAACAGAAAGGGGAAACCTTGAAAGAGAATCAGAAACAGGGACACTGACTTAGAAAAGGGTTTCCTTTTGAGAAAAGTCTAATAACACAGTCAAATTTCTGGGAAGACTAACAAAAGCTAGAGATGACCAATCTGTAGAAAAAGCAAGTACAGAAGCAGAAAATATAGACACATATATGGAAGTAATAAAAATTATAAGGCATATACGT
>NW_004524579.1:28858738-28859607 GCF_000260255.1 Octodon degus | reverse complement strand
GTGGAGCGCACCTGTAATCGCATCACTTGGGAGGCTGTAAACAGGAGAATCCCCTACGAGTCCAATCTAGCAGTGAGACGCCCTTAGGCCCTTCCCAAAAACACAGGGGAAAAAAAAAAAATCAAACAATAACAGTTGCTGGGGGAGCCGCAGGGGTGGGGTGAGGAGAGGAGCCCTCTTCCACTTTTGGTAAGTGTAGACTGGTTCCACCACTATGGAAATCATGGTGGAAATTCTTCAAAAAACTAAGATTAGAGGTCCCATTCAACCCAGCTATTCCCCTTCTGGGTATTTTTACAGAAGAACTAAAAACATTATAGCACAGTGATATATGTGCACCCACGTTTATAGCAGTGCAATTTGTCATAGCTAAATCTTGGAAACAACCCAAATGCCCATCAATCAAGGAATGGATAAAAAAGATGTAGTATTTTTATTCAATGGAATATTACTCCACTATAAAAAAGATAAACTCAAAGCTTTTGTACATAAATGGATGCAACTAGAGACCATACTCATAAGTGAAATAAATCAGATCCACATGTGTAAACATCGTATTGTCTCCCTCGTGAAAGAATCTGAAAAAGTAAATAAAATGCAAAAGGCACAGTTGATACTGTGAAAGGGAAACTGTTCAAAGGGAAGGAACAACTGGGAAGAGTGAAAGGAAAAATGAAAGAAAAAATAAAGGTAAAAATAAATATACATGCATAGACACAGGATAACTAGGATAATTATACTGCTGAATCTGCTGGTCTATTGGAAGGAGCAGATAGTGCTTATTTTTACTCTCTCATTTTTAATTTTTTATCATTTTGACCAATTTTTCATGCTTATGTCCGGTAATGTGAACAACGAATTCAAAGACA
>NW_004524579.1:28845178-28851619 GCF_000260255.1 Octodon degus | reverse complement strand
AGAAGAAGAAGAAGAAGAAGAAGAAGAAGAAGAAGAAGAAGAAGAAGAAGAAGAAGAAGAAGAAGAAGAAGAAGAAGAAGAAGAAGAAGAAAGAAGCAGCTCAATCTTGTTCATGAACAGAGATAAACTTAAGTAGGTGATGGAGGGTAAATTAAAAGTTATCAATCTTGTCAATTTGAGTTGGGGATAAGTTGTAACAGAGCGGTATGATCATTAATTGTGATATGTTAACTTAAGTAGGAATCCTTAACATTTGTAAAGCTCTGGTTGTGTTTGTGGACAACTGATCCATAAGCTACACACTGAGGAGCAAAGACCTATCTTACATGTGGGTGTCATCAACTATTAGGCCTACAGCCTGGATATAATAAAAAAGAAAAGTGAAAGAAGTCTTCTTTGTCTTCTTTAGAGCTCCAGGCTTCACCATTGCCTTTGTACATCATGTTTTCCCTGAAAAGCCTTCAGCTTCCTAACATGGACTTCAAGTAGGCTCTGTAGTAAGCTCTGACCTTTGACCTTCAACTGCTTTCCACAGTGCAGGCATTTTGCATTTTTCCACTACTGATTCCACAGAGAGCAACTGTAAGCCTACCTACTTTGTAAATCCTTTCTATAAAATCTATCCATCTAGTGAACTCTAATACATTTGGAGACGAGTTTGGGATGCCATATTTAAAAGAAAAAAATGACTATGGCTACCTAAAAAGAGAAATATTTAAAGAAGACTATCTTTGACTGTTACATAAGAAACTATTAGACTAAAGGCTGGCCAAATAGCTCAGCAGATTAAAGCTCCTGGAAGCAGGCGCAGGGGCCAGGGGTTCATTCCCCAGGCCTGCCCCTGGGATGTGCTGAGATGGCGCATGCCTGTAATCCCAGCTCTTGGGAGGCTATAAACAGGTGAATCACTATGAGTCCGATCTAGTATTGAGACCCTCAACACCCTGTAGACCCTTCCCTAAAATACAAAACAAAACAAACAAAAAAGAAACTATTAGGCTAGCTGATAACAGTACAGATATAAGATTACTCTGACCTGCAGTGGAATGTTGCAGCCATAAAAGTAATGAATGACTGATAAATGCTTCTGCATGCATAAGCCAGATACAAGAAGCCACACATTGTATGATTTCATTTGTTTAAAGTGTCTACAATAGGGAAATCCTTAAAAACAGAAAGCAGATTAATGGTTATTAAGGGCTAAGAGAAAAAGATAATGGGGATTGACTGCTAGTGGGCATAGAGTTCCTTCTGGGGACATGAAAATGTTCCAGAAATAGTGATAATGATTTTTCCACTCTGAATATATTAAATACCACCTAATTGTATATGTTAAACAGATGGATTGCATGTCATGTGAATTATAGCTCATTAAAAATTATTTTGGCAAAAATAAATGGCAGATAACACTGTCTTTGCCTTCAGAAACTCAGTGAAGCTATTATACAAGTTCAAAATAAAATATGATACATATTTTGAGCAAAAGAACCAGTAAGTCTCTATAAGATACTTGAACTCAGGGTTCAATCAGGTTCAAGTGGATTGCTGATGTCAGGAGGAGGTGCTGATTACACTGGTACCGGAAGATTAAAATTAGTTTTGGGCAAAAGAAAAAGATGTTACATAGTGAAAAATCTTTTCTTCTCTCTATCTTCATCCCCAGGTCACTTCACAAATCTAAGAAAAATACTTCTTTTAAGCAGATAGATGTCTCCCTGCAAATTCACCTTCCAATGACATATCAGCTCATGAAAAAGACAAACAGCCCAATGTATTGCCTCCAACCTCTGTCTTCACACCCAAGTAAAGACCGATATGCTCTGGAAACCATAGCATTGCCAGTAGTAAACAGCCAGACACAAGCAAAGCTTCATCCCATGTCAGTCTCTAATTGCTTATTACAATATCATACGTGATCATTGCATTATGCAAGTGTTAATGTCATAATAGCCTTGAACATGAAAATTTCTTATTTATTTTTTTTAAATTTCTTATTTAACCGTGTCAGAGACAAAAGTTACATTTTTTGTTATATAGGTCTTGCTTTATCCTGGTCTTCACCATCCAGCAGAAAAGTGTACAAACGAGGTATGAAAGTGAAGCTATGTTAATATGCAGAGCTGTGGAAGGCTTAAGTCATCATATTTGGACATTGCCAGTCCTGTGGATAACCCACTACTATTGTGGCGTACTGGACTATATTGGAATATTTTGCTGAATTCATGCACCTACAATATTTGGATGGCAATGGAATACCCATCTCTGATAAAACTGAACAAAAAAAGATGATATAAATGAAGGACAATTTTGTATCTGTGTGTACAAAATAGTTAGGATAGTTATATAGCTACTTTCTCTTAATTCAATAAGAAGAAAGATCTGTACTAATAGTGCTTAGACAGGACTTCCTGTCTGCATCTTGTGCTATGAATGACTACTACAAAGACAACAATATGCAATATATTAATAGTGGTAACTCTCCTACCAACCTGTTTTGAAGCTGTCACACTGCAATTTTTTCTCAATAAAATTAATTTTAAAAAATAATAAAATAATAAATAAATGAAAATTTCTTATTTAAATATAATCATATGTGCATAATTTAAAATTCCATATTGCCAGATAACATTATAGCATGAGTCCTTAATGTGTTATGTCCTACTTTCTTAAGCAATTGAACAAGTTTATGATGTTCTATTAAATTAGATATTTAACAGTCATCTTAACTAATCCCCATGGTAGGACATTTAAGTGGCTCCCAATCTTTTATTATTATGAAAATGCAGCAATAAACATTTTTATACAGAAAGTGCTTTCCCTACTGATCTTTACTTCATAAAAATAGGTTCCCCAAAGCATCATTTCTGTTCCAGTTTCTCTAATTTTCTTTTAGTCCCTTAGCAAGTACACATTATTTTGTATGGAGGACCACCTGGATGACTCTCCTTGAAAGAAGAGCAATTATCTCAAATGTAGCTAAACCTGATCCTGTTTCCATGTACGGATGTATGCAGAGCTGGCAACCACTTTTTTAATCCCTTTTTAATTAGCTTTAAGCAATGAAAATTTGTCCAGCTGAGGTGCTGGTGGTAGTCTTTGAAACAAAGATGATAAGGCAGTGTATCCTTCCACCTATGGCTCCCGCATAGAATATGTTTGAGCCAAGGCAAGACAGAAAGCTGTGCTCCATGCTGTGGTCTGGGATGAAGCCTCAAGATAACAGACCCTACTCCACAGGGTGTAAAAGATTACATGTCAGAGCCCAAGCATGGACCCCAGAACATCATATACTACCTCAGTTGTGTTATGCACATTACTCTATCTGCACATCTTTGTCTGTACATATTTCAGAAGTTATTTCAGGCCTCTCACCTAACACTATTCATGACACTCATGTTCTTATCCCCATTCTCATCGTCAAGCCTCTCATTTTTTCATGAATTAGTAAAACCAAGGTTTGGCCCTGTGTTGAGGCCTTTGTTCCTGATAGCCATCACTACAGCTGGACTTAGGACCCCTGGTCTCCCCATAACTGTAAATGTACTTTAGAGTCTTTATTCTCACCATGGGTTTCACTGTAAGTGGTCGATTGGAATTAACTCACCCTAATTCCAATAGCTTTTCCATCAGATTACAAATATCTTGGGCTATGACAAAGACCAGGAAGTGCTCTCTATACTTTTGTTTGTAATAAGTCCTTTGATAAAAACTTGCTACTACTGTTCCTCAAAGACCAATCAAAAATTAAAACACTGGGAGTGATATTCACATCTTCCTGATAAATTTCATGCAATGGAGCGGAATAAAGGAAAAACACCCTCTTACACTTAAATTGGTCCTATGTTCAGTACAGCAGTGAACTGTTTCAAACTATAAATGCATTTAACCCTTTCAACTCCAGTAAGCAATCATCATCATTCTCATTTTAGCAATAAAGGCTCCAAGTTGCAGCTTCAGGCAGAAAGTGGCCGGACCAAGACCAATGACATTGGGTGGTCTAGCTCTAGAATCTGGGCTCTGCACCATTAGCTATGCTGAGCCAAGATTGGAGTCAGAAGATCTAGGTTCAAGCTCTAGCTCTACCATTCGCTGACCTATGCATGGAATGGTCAGTAAACTCTTCCA
Organism: Octodon degus; assembly: GCF_000260255.1. NCBI lineage: Eukaryota > Metazoa > Chordata > Mammalia > Rodentia > Octodontidae > Octodon > Octodon degus. Next base: position 28,847,494 of record NW_004524579.1, on the reverse strand, counting down.
ACTAGAAGACTTTATCATCTCTTATTAAAACATAAGTATGCATGTTATCATAGTATGCATTTTTCATAGTCTTTTTTGTTTCTTTGCTTAGCTTAATCCTTCTCATCCTTCTCCTCCTTATACTCCATGGGAACTCCTAGTTGGCCCCACATTCCATGGTTGCTTTCCTCAATTGAGATTACCTAGGAGAAATTTCTCCACATCAACACATCTACCTCTAATAGGTTGTTTCTGTGGCTCCTTAATTATTTGTGTGATTATCAGGCCATGAATGAGTATTTGTATTCTCATACTCTTAAATTGAAATTGCTTTTATACTTTATACTAGTATAAAAATCAGAAACTGGAGTAGCAGAATATTTCTTACTAGACCTAGCATGCCACTATAAAGTAGTATTCGCACCAGTTGCTGAAAGTACAGTCCAACTGGAAATGTCAATCTAGCCAAAATGGATTTCTTCTCTAGCTATCAGAGAAATAGCCATAGACTGGTGTTTATCCTTTCAGAGAAGGCACACTCTAGGCCTCCCTCTTTCTTCCCATCCTGTCCTACTTTCCAGAGTGCTGTTTCCTCACTTAAAATAAGCAATACATTACACTAGAGATATGCTTCATAGCTGAACTCCTTGCAGACTTTCTGTGATGATGGAAAAGTTCTCTGTCTGTGCTGCTAGGTATGGTCAGTACTATCCTTGTGCATCCAAGAGTACTTGAAAAGGGCTGGTACAAAAGCCTGACGAGTAATTTATAAAGCCCACCTCAGCACCCCCAACCCTCTGCCTTAAGGACTCTCCTCAGATGTTATTTTTATAGAAGGTTAATAAATGCCTATAAGAAAAGAGAAGGGAAGGCTAGAATCACTAAGAAACTAAATTTTCACCTTTATTTTATTTTAGTTGATTTAAATTCAAGTTGTCACATATGACTAGTGGCTACTGCATTAGACAGTACAACTTTAGGGCCTCACAATTATCTCACAAGGGGAATCCTTCTAATCTAGAGTGATGTGAGAATCAACTGAAGCTTTTTCTGGAAACACAGTTAGAACCTCACACTAGACTTACTGAAGAAGAATCTCTGGGGTTTGGATGAGGGTAATCTGTTAAGTTTCCTGAAGCTCTAAATTCTCCATAAGAAGGAGAGATACAGAGAAGATGCTTGTCTTTGCTTTATAAGCTCACTGTGTTAGCCCACCTACTGATGAACGGAGCTTAAATTTCAGGGGACAGATTTGTTGTTTCCTATGGTCAGCCTAGTTAAAGACAAGACCCTGCAGTAACTGTGCAGGAGATTTGATAGAGCAGAAAGCCCCCAAGCAGATCTCGAGAATTTAACAGTTCCCATGGGACCTTTGTATTTGGCATCTCTGCAGTTACCAGGTCAGTAGAAAGGCACTACAAAGAGAAGTATGTTGCTGACAACTTTTATCAACTTTCCCAGGGTCACTATAAGAGCCCAGAAGCAAATGCAAAAGGATCTGGAACTCTAAAGGCCTACAGGGTGAAAAGGGCAGGTGGACCATGCCAAGCTGCATCCAGGCCAATTAGGCAGACAACTACTGCAGTTGGACAGTGGCTAGATAACACGCTGCTGAAAGGCACATGATGACACAAGGCTCTAATGAAATACAAATGCCACAGCAGAGGGAAGGTGTTAGTTTTCAAGGCAATAGAGTTATCAAGTCCTGTCACATAATTCCATTGCACATTAGATGTATTATGAGCCTTAATATAATGACATCTGTGACTCTCCCTCTGTTCCTCAACAGCAAGGAAATTGATGGTGAGCTAGGACGTTTTCAGCCCTGAAGTGAGTACATGAATTGAGGGGCTAAACCTGGAATGGGGAAGATATGGAAAATTCAGAACAAATGTTTAAAATGCTGTCTTGAGGGGCCGGGGAGATGGCTCAGTGGAATAAGTGCTTCACTGGCAAGCACAAGGGCCTGAGTTCAATCCCCGGTTCTGAAAAAAATAAAAATAAAAAATAAAATAAAATAAAATGCTGTCTTGGGAACAATTGTTTGATGTTGTTAAGAAAGTAGTAGCATGCCTGGCTCTGCTGTGGGTTGTCAATAGCAAGAGGTAAAACTTTCTGCCCCTCATTACTGTAAGTATACAGGGGCTCAGAGGAGACTTAAACACTCTACCTGCCCTTATTTTCCCTGAAGAGAAGATACAACCTACAAAACAAATTTTCATGGACAGAAACTAAACTGGAAACTATGCATGTCAAAAATAAACTGATAATTCAATAATGGAACTTAGAAAAAATGGGGTATACCAATGAATGTCCATTTTGTATCTGTGTATTCAA
>NW_004524579.1:28838528-28844838 GCF_000260255.1 Octodon degus | reverse complement strand
TCATTGTATCGTTCCCCTTCCCCAGCCTTCACCAGACAATGGACAGGAGTCAATGGAATCCGTGGCAAGTTAGCTTTTTGAACTGCTTCCTTATCTGTGAAATGAGCCAAGAATGAAGGACATGATGGGGTTACTATGAACGTTCAGCAAAGTACCTGGCACAGGGCCCGGCTTTATAAAATTAAAATACAAATACAAGTTTTTCTTACTTTCCCAACCTATTTTCACTAGTCAAACTTATTATTTCCTTTTTTTTACTTGAGGCAGGGTCTTATTATGTAGTGAAGGTTGGCCTTGAACTCAGAGTGATCCTCCTGCTTCAGCTTCCCTCTCGAATGTCAGAATTACAGGTATGCACCACCTTACCCAGGAGTCTTACTATTTCTAAAACACCTTATATTTTTCCTCACTGCACTCCTTTGCCACCATCACTTCTACACTCCTGCCATGATCTGTATGGTCTCCATCTCTCAATTCTCTGCTTAGCCACTCCTACTTTGATTAAAGTCCAGGGCCACCAGCAACATTTGGTTGGAAATCCAGGCTTAGATTTTGCACTACAGGAGGACTTAGACAATCTTCAATATCATTTCCAAGTCTAACATTGCCTGATATAAATGATATTTCAAGTTTGCTTTGAAAGCAGGAAAAATTAAGACCTCAGACTCTATATGAATGTCACAGAACAAATGACTCCAGAATTCATGGGAGCAATAATAACTTAAAACTTTTGTAACTTAGGGCTTGTTTGATGCCAGATGCTGAGCCTCACCAGGTCCATTATCTTAATGTCCCCCTAAAGATCCATCTTAGCACCCACTATACAGATGATCAGAAAAATGAAGTTCAAGGTCATTCAGTTAGTAAGGAAAAAACTAGATATATATAATCGAGATAAATCATGAGTACGGTCTTGTGAAGAATTCTTAAATCACTCTTCCCACTATGTTCAACTCCCTCAAATCTATCTGACTAGTGCTGTGACTAATGGAAATATGCAGTCTAAGTATTGGGAAACAATTATACGTGTATAATGTATGACTCCTCCTCTTAAAGAGCTTGAAGGCTACAAAGAAAACTAAGGCAGTATATAAATATAACATAGAGAAAAGTCTAGGATGTGTCATATCAGTATAGTATTTGAGAGAAATCAAAGAAGTAGGTGTTCTTGGAACTTACTTGATCAAAAAGCTCTGTCCAGAGACCTACTTTCCAAAGCTGCACAGGAAAAAAAAACTTCTACAGGTTCCTCAAAAGAACCTCACAAGCCATTTTGTATGCCTTCACCCTCACCTTTTGAAAGTCTTAAAATCTCCTCCCCTGTAATAATTCTTTTGTAATTTCTCACTCAGAAGCATGTTTAAGATAGAATATTAAATCAAAGCAATAAAGTTGGAATATATCTCTTCCGACTGAGATACTAAAGCTAATAATTCATCTTAAAATGATTGTGAAATACAAGAGAATGTAAATACTTTCCCTAAATGGACTACAGAAATTTCTATTTGTGTTGAATATGCTTTTGATCTCCTTTCTTGCACTCTGAAACTAGAATAATAATAATTTTACTAAAAATCCTAGATTCATAATCCTTCTTTCATAAACTTGAAATCTGGCTTTCAAATATGATATGACTTGTTTCCATCCTACATGACTCACATTTACACACCAGCCTTATTCTTGGACAGTCAGAAATAGCTACCATGGATCAGTGTTGTACATGATAGTAAACAAAATTGAATTTATTCTTTACCTAGTTATGAAGTATATATTTAGGTCAGCTTCAAATCACTTGGAGTTAAGCCAACTTAATAGCTTCTATCACTTTAGAAAAGAATAATAAAAAAATATAGTAGACTGTATATATTGAGTATATTTATTGAGCACAATCTCATATAAACATCACACATGTTTTATATTATTGAATAAGGTTTTATACCATGTAATCCTCATAAACACTCCACTCACCCATTCTCTTCACTACAGACAGGAACAATGCTGATCAGCTATGGAGCACTTCTCTAATTAACCCACAAATCCCAATCTCCTCCAGCACTGCCAGGAGCTAAAACAAGATGATGATATTCCCTAACTTATTACTAACCATCAACACTGCACTAGGAACTGAGATCAGATGGTCTCTCCCTTATACAAGTTTTTCCTTTGGAATAAGAAAGTTTACAAATTCACCCAGGAAACGTCAATGCCATTGGCTTCTGATGAGAAGTAGAATTTTTTATGGGAATCAAGGAAAAAGCAAGGCCAAAAGCTTGTTCTTTTGTTCTTTTTTTTTTTCAAAAAAGACTTCAACTGAAGTATTAGCTCTTATTGTCAACCATGCACCCCATTATTCAAAGCTTGCAAGACAGAGGATAATGCTTGTACTCTCTGCATGCAGGCAAAGTGTGTGTGCTCTTCAATGCACTGCTCATGGAAGAGCTCACTACATATGTAACACCTAGGAATAACTAGGTAATGCCAGTGAGACAGTGGATATGAGAGCAATAGAGTTCTGCCTGCCTCTCTTCCCTGCTTCAGCACTGATTACATCAAGAGCTGATCACTTTTGCTAAGTTGTTACCTCCTCCCCCTCCTAGTTCTTCTGATGGAAGAGTGGGATTAACTGAAAATGGGACACCAGCAAAGTAGACCATGTACCAATGTATGATTCAGCTAGGGTAACAGGCTTAACTCTGGTAGGGTGAAAGGCAAATCACCCACTCATGCAACCTGGTGGATAGCTAAAGTCACAGAATCCGCCCAACCAGAAAGTGGAGAGCTGCTCTGCTAGAGAGAAATGAAAGTTCTGACCCATCACTCAAGTTACAGAGGAAGCAGGGGCTCTGGGCTTCTGAACACATCAAGGGCAAGAATGCTGGTCAGACGGATGTGAGTTTTTCTCTAAAACTCTTGAATCAAGACAATAATGATATAACTGGGTCTTGGAAACCAAGGAACTTGGGTTGTGACTTCATCCCACAGAGAGCATACTGCAATAATCTCTGCAGGCTCTCAGCCAAAGAGAAGCGCATTGGCTTCAGCTGCTCTGAAATGAGGAGTGAGGGAGTTGGCCAGCCCACTGCCTTGAAGCTCCCAGTACATCTGTGTCCCTGTGTTTCTCCAACATGTGCCTACGCCACGCTTGCCAATTTTCATTCTTTCCAGCTCTCATTCTTAGTTCCTGGACTGTTTTAAGTCCCAGCTGGTGTTCTTCTTCCCACACCAGCTGCCTCAGAACATACAGCCCTGCTGTCTGTCCACTCACCTCCCTCAGATTATCTTCTTTCACCAAACAATGCCACACCACTCTGTTTAAGGATGCTGTCATCCCACTAAGACCAAGTAGGAAGTCAACTCTCATTCTTATCCTTTCCCCCATTGCACAGGTATCAGAAGACAGATCTTCACAGCCTCTATTTCTGCCTTCCCTCTGTCCCATAACACATACTTGATCTGGATTTTTCTTCAAAATGAGTCCACATGGGATGTAAAACCAGAATGAGGGCCTGGATGTCTCTGTCCTGCACAAATGAGACTGTGTTAAAACAATGCTAATTTCTGATATACCTTCGTACTAGGCATTGTCCCAGTGCACATGAATAAAAATGGCAAATCAAGCACAGACCAGAGGATATCAAAAACTAAACCACTGATCAAGGAAGTGAGAGAAATTACTTATTTCTCTAACCAAGTTGCCCAACCTATTAGTGGTTTTCTTCTTAAGGAGTCTTGTCAATAATTCAGTTCTTCTGCTGTCTGAATCAGAAACACTACTGCTCCAATAGCTGGAAATTGAAAAGACAAAAAAAAAATTGTGCTAAGAAAAGTCTTTCCTCTCCTCCTCATCCCTACCATTTAATTCTTTGTGCACCAGGGGTTTCCTCAAAATTGAACATTTCTGTGTTTTAATTGTTCTTGTGGTTAAAAAATAAAGTATGACATTTTGACCTATGTGCATTTCAGAGCTCACTATAATGAGCCAAGGAAACCCAGCAGCAATCAAACCCCAGAAGGATAGTGACCCAGAAAAGTGCTGTGCAAGTGACCTAGATGAGGGATCAAGTTGAAGCTCTGTTACATAACTGCCAACAAGATGTCCCCAAGTAGTGAGCAAGGAGCTACTGCTACTGATCGCCACCTCAGGCAGTGTGAAAAGCTCTGAAAAGTCAGGTGCTTATATCCTAGGTAAAGAAAATCTTGAATGAAGTTGAAGGAAATCACAAAGCAGATTGAAGTTATATGCTGAAATTACACATAACTGCCAGACTTTGTTGTTGCAATTCTGAGAAGAACAACACAGAAGGTCAGTGTCACCAGAGAAGTGGGAAAGGCTTATTGGAGGAGCTGTAAAAGATGGGTAGCTTGGACTGGGAGAAAGAGAGAGAAGTGATGTGTTAGTTTCCTTAGGCCTCTGTAGCATAGTGCCATGGACTAATTGGCTCAAAGCAACATAACTTCATTCTCTCAGTTCTGGATGCACAAGCCCAAATCTGCCTGTCAGCAAGAACATGGTCATGCTAGAGCCTGTGGGAGAAAAGGGTTCCTGGCTTCTTCCTAGCTCTTGACATTTGTCAGCAATTCTTGATCTTGTTCAATTTATAGTTGCACCACTCCTATCTCTGCCTCTGTTGTTACATTGCCATCTTTTCCCATTGCAATGGTATTCTCTGATAAAAGTACCGGTCAATAGGGATAAAGATCAATCATAATCCAGTAGCACCCTAACTGATTGGATCTGTGATGATTGTTTCCATATAAGGTCATTCCCTTAAGTACTAGGGGTTTAGATTTGAATCTATCTTTTGTGGTGGTCACAATACAATCAATGACAAATGACAAGGATTTTCTACTTGACTCAGTTTACCATCTGCCTCACCTCCTGCAATCACGCAGCCAGAGTCAGTGTCCATAGAACTTAAACATTGCCAAGCACCTTCACCTCTCCTGCACAACCCATGCAGAAGATGCCTACTCATTATAAAACAACGGAGCATTCAGGACTCCTAATTCTTCAAAATACCACATTCTATCGTGCTCTTGTCTAAGCTCTGTCTCCTTTCTCTGTGCCCTGCCTGCTCCCTCCCTCCTTTCTCACTTCAAGTCTACTGCCCAACTCCTAGATTCACATTCCTTTTCAATCATCATAAAGCCACAATCACCTGAATTGTCAATAATTCTGTCAATGTCCCTCCCCTTTGGACAGCCCATATGCCCATCATGCACAAGGACTGCCTCCCCATACATGAATCTATTCTTCAAAATTGAATAAAAAGGTTTATGTGCTTCTAAAGAGTAAAGAATGTCACTTCAGTATCAGCTGTGTTTTAGTATATGCATTGTTATTCCCATTTATTTGTTTCTGCATTCCCCAATTCATCTTTCCAAGTTCCTCGCTGCTCCCCAATCCAAGTCTTGTTCCTCCTTTCCTTCCCTCCTTCTGGAAACTTCATTGTCCCATGTCACATGGAGTAAATAGAGGGCATCAGATATAAACTTGTACTGCCTCCTCCTGCTATAGTTCAAAATGTATACCTAACTCTTCTTCCATATTCATTCTTCCTCTGAGGTGCCACGGAATTTCCCTTAAGGAAGAAACCACTAATATGATTCCTTCCCAAGTGCCAGGCATCATGCTAGGTATCTTCATGTTAACCCATTTATGTTCCTACCTTACCACTTAGGTTGTTCTATTCTTTCCTTGTTTTTCCCTTCTATATCACCCTCCATTTATGAGCTTCTTAAGAAATCTCTGGTATGTATTTTTCATGTAAGCCTCTCAAACTTTACACACTAAGAGCATTTCTATTATTTCCATGTTATAGACGAGGAAACAGAAGACCACCGAGGTAAAGCCACTTGAACAGCCCACACTGCTAGGAAACAAGGAAGGCAAAAATAGATGCAGTTTTACGTTATGCCAAAGTCCATGTGAGACCCTCTCAGGGAGTTGAAGGAAATGAAAGGCACTAGCCAAGACCTAGAAGGGAAGGGAAATACAGCCTGCTCCTACTCCTTCCAACAAATGCCTCCCTCGTCCCTGGCCAGGAGTTTCTCAGAGTCTGGAGCAAGAAACATGTAGAAAGTTTCTGAGCTTAGTTATTTGTTTCATCCAAAAGATACATATGAGTGACCTGTATGGGTCAAACCCTGCACTAGGAGACTTGGACACAATTGAGCCAAAATCAAATCTGGCCTTTGTCCTGCCTCCTATGAACCCTGAAGCCTAAGGATCTTCCCTTATCCTTAAGGGCAAATGGCAAGCAAAACTTTTTCTTGTCACAGCATTTAGGCAACAGCTAGAATTCAAAAC
>NW_004524579.1:28835344-28836448 GCF_000260255.1 Octodon degus | reverse complement strand
AAGGTGGTTTTCCAGGGTGAGGTTGATCCATTGCACTCCAGATGTGCTGAGCCCTGAGATTTCCCCCAGTGTGGGAAGCTCCACTGCATAATTGGTGGTAGTGGGGGACTGCATTCCCACTTTCCCTGTTTTTTTTAAAAAAAGGTCAACCCAACAAAGTTAACAACCCACTTTCTGTGATAAAGTCTCTGTCTCACAAAGCCACAGATGCCCAGAAAATGGCTTGCCATTAGAATAGACATACTCCAGTGCTTCTAGTATTATGATTGTTTTAGTCCAGATAAGTTATTATGAGAATATCATGTACAAGGCAACTTATAAACAAATTTACTTTGTATGTTCAAAATATTGGAATAACAGCAATGTCTGGTGAGGGTCTGCTTCCTGCTTTCTGGTTCACTAACAGCCATCATCTCACAGTGCTCTGTGTGGTGGAAAGAGTAAGAGAGTTCACTAGGCTGGTTCTCTCTCTCTCTCTCTCTCTTTCTCTCTCTCTCTCTACCAATATAAGGATACTAACATCATTAGTCTAATTAATCTAAACTGGGGTCTCCTCTATAAGGGCTTTCGTCACCTCACATTCATCACCACCCAAAGGCCCTGCCTTCTAATACCATCACACTGGAGTTTTCATTTGAACATATGAATTTAGAGGAACACAAACTTTAAATCTATAGCAATGAAACTTGCTAGGTTTTAATAATGATGCTCTCTTTAAAATTCATGTTATTCGATCTCCAGCATGCAGCCAGCCCCACCCCCAGGGCATGCTGAGACCATGTTTGAGACTGGGTGTGGTAGTGCGCACCTGTAATCCCAGCACATGGGAGGCTGAAAACAGGAGGATCACCACAAGTCCCATCTGTATAGTGAGACCCTGTAGACCCTGTGCTAAATACATAAAAAAAGATTTAAAATTCATGTTAAAACAACACCTAAGACCCAGTCCTAGCCCAGGTCCGGAATTTCTGCTGAGTTCCAGGAACCTCCAGACCCAATCCTACCCAGGTCCGCAGCAGGAATGAGCTGAGCACAGCAGCCAGACCTAACCCAGACGCAGCTAGATAACTCCAAAATCTGTAGAGCTCCACCTGAACTTCAGTA
>NW_004524579.1:28806247-28808689 GCF_000260255.1 Octodon degus | reverse complement strand
GAGCTAAGAGACGACATTGCATTTATAAAATAAGAAAGTGTTATCAAAAAGAAATATTCAGAAATGAAGAACTCTTAGCAGTTTGAGTTGTGATGGCACAAAAACATTTAGTAGAAAGACTAAGAGCAAAGTTGCCACAATCACACAAAAATTAAGAGTAAGAAAAATATAAAATTAAGAACCACCCTGAGAAATATAACATTTGAAAAATAGAAGTTGGATGAAAGTACAACAGAGAAAATGAAGAGGAGAAAATCATCAAGAAAATAATTCAAGAATATTTCTCCAGAACTGAAATACATGAGAGAAGTTACCTGATCAAAAAGACTCACTGAATGTCCAGTGGTGGATAAAACCACATTGACATCACAACACAGAAGTGAAATATAGACTTACAAGTTTCTACATAAAAATAGAAAGTTACATACACAACATCTAAAAGGCGAATATGGGGCTAGGTTTCTGAAAGAAAATATTAGAAAAAAATTATAGTTAACCTAGAATTCCCCACCAAAATAACTTTTCAGTTAAATACAAAGAAAATTAAAGGCATGAAATCTCTCAAAAACTTAACCTCCCATAAACTCTTCTCCAGATGCTACTGGACACTAACAAGAGAACACCTTGGAGCAAATCAAGAGAACAGCAAATGAAACAAAAAAAAAAAAAAATGATGAGCATTACCAGGAAGTCAATAAAGAGACATTGCTGAATGACATCTGTGCCCAGGAAGGACAAGAGCAAACTAGAGTGAAGTACTCAAGAGACAGATAACACAAAAATGTTCGCTGCCATAGTACCTCCTTATAACCTAAAGACAGAATGCCTGGGTGAGTCCTGTCCATACTCTCTGTCTTGACCACATACTCATGATTTCTTTGCTCACTGTACATCTACAGCCTGAATCAGTTTAGAACACCCATGTTCCCTATAAATGTTCTACTTTGGACTACTATTAACAATTTAAGATAGGTCATAATGAACTTTGGAAAAAATCCACAGCAGCCTATTTTCCCTGCTGTCATTATTTGTGTCTAGATATCCCCCAAAAGCCTCATTCAGGCTTAGATATGGTGGAATTTTCAGAGGTGGCTGAATCTAGAGTGTGTGATACTGAGATTAAGAGTGTATCATTAGTAAATCAGTCCACAGATTGTTTGAATTAGTTCTGGCTATGATTAAAGATGTGAGTGCTACACCCAACCTATGGTGAGTAGCCTGCATGCAATATAAGGGACAGAGTTTTGTCTTGCTACCTTGTTGATTTGCTGTCTTCAGCTGCCATGAACTTCTGCCCTCTGCCATGTGCCACCCTGCCTTGGAGCCAGCTGATTATGTACTGAAGCCTCTAAAAAGTGAGAGCTAAACAGACCTTTTCTCTCTTAACTTGCAGGTGTTGGATATTTTTTTCATAGCACCAATAAAAAGTAAGAAAAAGAAGTGGTGCCATTGCTGTGACATTACCTGGACATATGACTTAGCAGCCTTTGGAACTGGCTTGTAGGAAGTTAAAAAGCTAGGAAAGGCTTAGAGATGCCAGCTGAAGTAGTATAGTGAGCATTCTTGAAGCTGTGCTGTAGAGGAGACTCTGGTCAGAGCTCAGAAGATGACCTTTCTTGTTTAGTTTTGTCAGAGATAGGTATTACATCACCATTTAAATATTGTAGGTGCATGAATTCAGCAAAATAATCCAATATAGTCCAGTAGTCCATAATAGTAGTGGGTTATCCATAGGACTGGCAATGTCAGAAGTTGTTGGCTTGAGTCTTTTACAGCTCAGCATATTAACATGGCTTTACTTTTTATACCTCATTTTTATACTTGTCTGCTGGATGGTTAAGACCAAGATAAAGCAGGACCTATATAACAAGAAATGTAACTTTTTTATCTGACAAAGTCAGTCAAATTCCCTCTGGATTTACCCTGTACCACAGTTTGTAGATCCTTTGTCAGTGTCAGTCATGTGGATGAGTCACAGCCATTGCTTGATCAATTTTCTCTCTGTGAAAACCTGAGAGAATATTTTCTCTCCATGTGACTCTCCTTAGGCACACTGCACAAATGAAGGACCATTTTGTATTTGTATATTCAAAACAGTTATGGTAGATATACAGCTACTTTCTCTTAATTCAATGGGAAGAAAGATTTGTACTAATATGTTTGTGGACAGGATATCATGTCTGCATCTTGTACTATGAATAACCACTAAGAAGACAACGATATGCAATGTATTTTTTTGTGGCAGAACCGGGGATTGAACTCAGGCCCTTGTGCTTGCCTGGGAGGCACTTATTCCACTGAGCCATCTCCCTGGCCCCTGCAATGTATTTATTATTGAAACTGTCCTACTAATCAGTATTGAAACTGTCTCATTGATATTTGTTTCCAAATAAAATTATTAAAGAAGAGGAAGAGGAAGAAGGAGGAGGAGGAGGAGGAGGG
>NW_004524579.1:28802232-28806049 GCF_000260255.1 Octodon degus | reverse complement strand
GAAGAAGAAGAAGAAGAAGAAGAAGAAGAAGAAGAAGAAGAAGAAGAAGAAGAAGAAGAAGAAGAAGAAGAGGTGAAAGAGGACTGGCAAGATAGCTCACCATACTAAGTGCCTGCTTTGGCAAGTACAGGGACCAGGGTTTGATCCCTGGTCCCACATGCCATGCTGGCCCTGCTTCAGGGGTACACTGAGCCATTGAGCAAAACTGGGCATGGTGGCACACACCTGTAATCTCAGCACTTGGGAGGCTGTAAACATGAGGAATACTATGAGTCTGAGATGTGTAGTGAGATGCTATACTATATATAATGAGAAAAAAAATTAAAAACAGTCAAGGAATGTTTAAAACAAAAATCAAGATAGTAGGTACCATTAGTGAGAGAAGGCGTCACCTCTGGGGATAAAAGACACAATAACAGAAGTTTTTCATAGAGAGTGTGATGTATTTCTTATGTGTTGGATTCTTCTTTAAACTGCACCTATGCATTATGTATTTTATAGTATATCTTGCAAAATTAGAATATTGTGTCACAAAGAAAAACTTAAAAGAAATGGATTTAGGAACTTCACAAGGAATGAAAATAGCAAGTAGAATGAGGGATAAAATGAAGACCGAGAATTTGAGAATAAAGTTTGACCAATGCAATGAATACTGGCTCTACTCAATGAAGTGGGATGCAGCTATAAGAATAGATCTGAGAAAAAATGTATCATAAGCAACATAAATATATGAATTCTGAAGAACCTAGGCTCAAAAGTAGATCAAATAGTATGAGAATATAGCTAGAAGTTAAAGCTGTGATACTACATGGGTTCTTCAGGAGCAAGTTGAATGGCAAGAAAGAAAACCATGGGAACATCAAGATTTAAGAGCTGACTAGAGAAGGCATTTGACTCAGAGTCCTTAGAGTTGAAAGTGGAAATTAACAATTTACTAATTAATCTTCTCTGCTAAAGACATTGGTTTGCATCTGGAATTTTTTTTTAAATCAGATTACCTTCCAGTACATTTGTTCTTGTTCTTGGGAGGCTATGACTAACTATATGTAAAAAACTTAGTGAACTATGTCCTAGTCTCTTTTCATAAAAGTACAAAGGTCTTAGAAATTCAGCCAGAGGTCAAGTACTAGCAAATAAGATTCAAAAATTGGAAGGATAAATTTAGGGGCAAGATGAAGAAAGGTAAAGAAAGGAAAGCTGAGAGCAGGTATCCAAGCAGATAGATTGCTGAGACAGCAAAAGCAAAAGTAAACCAGCATTGATTTGAACTTAAATGCAAATGAAAAAATTACAAGAGAGCTGTTGCCACTCTTGTAATTTTGCTCTTTCCTCCCTTTTGCTCTTGCTGTTTTGCTGTTTTCTGTCACCATGAACAGCTGCCCTCTGACACATGCTGCTCTGCATTGGAACTAGCCAAATGTAGACTGAAACCTCCACAAACTAGTAATCCCTCTGAAGAGGTATAACAAGAATACTATGCAAAAAAAAAAAACAGACAGAATAATATTTTTCTGCATGGATATGTTCTTCTTTGGAGTTCATGCCAGAATCCAGCTGTGATTCCATCAGGACCTAGGATTTTCCTTGTTAGACTGCTTTCATTGTGTTCCACAGATTCCTCCATGAGCTGTTTCTCCTCTTCCATGCCATGCTTACTTGTAACCAGCTGACTATGGTTTGAAACTAGCCATAAGGACATGCAGAGCCCAGCAGCCAGGCCCAGGTGGTCCACTTCAGCTGGGCACAGCCAGAAGAAGCCAGTTACAACAGCCAGACCTGTCAGGCTGAGCAGGTTTCACTTGAGATTGGTAGATCTAGACTCAGTGAGCTGATGTGTACTGCTAGGTCCTGCCGTGCTGAGGCTGAGACTCAGACCTCTATAGTAAAGATCCATGCAGCATGGAAGTGGTAGGGTATAACTTGGGTGAACTAGTCTACTTGGAAGACTCCAGATACATCAAGGAGCGGTGCCCAGATAGAATGTATGGAAAATAATTTAAATACAAATTCTCAATTTACTATCTGCTCTTTTATATAGCTATAATGTTTGTTCCTATAGTCTAAAGTACAAGCCCATTAGTTACAAAAGTTTGTCAATTTCTAAATTTAAGTACATATTATTAGCATTGATAACTACTTCTGTACATAAGATATCATATCTGCCTTAACCACATATTTTGTCTTGGGTAATAATATAGGAAGCACTTGGGTAACAACCTCACCAAAGCCCTATACCAAAGGATGGAGGACAGTTCCTAATGGGAAACAGTATCTCACTCTCAATTAATAGAGGAGGCAAATTCTTGAGATGCACACAAAACCAAGAATCTCTGACACAGGAGAGATACCTAAAGAACAGACCCTTTACAGTTTCTGATCACAATGACGTGGCTAATTACTATCAAAATTTCACAACAAAGTATCACATAAATCAAAATAAAGAGTTCTCTATGAAATAGAAATGACAAAAAAAAAAGGAGCAAAAGGCAAATTCAGGTTGCAAGCACACCCAGAGCAAACCCAGGGACATCCACATAGAAGAAATTGAAAGTCACACAACAGAAATCTCTGAAATAATAGCAACTGAAGTAAAGAAATAACTGCAGAAGTGTATTGAGGAAATAAGATCAGAAATAATCTCCCAAGTAAAAAAAAATAAATAAATAATAACTATGATTTAAAAATTACTATTTCTAAAGAAGATACAAATAAAAAATAGAGGAAAATAGATAAATTATGGAAACCTTGAATGAGCAATATAGGAAAGAAATAAAATGCATGAATCAGATTCAAAGAGATAAATGGGAAATTAAAAAGTCCATTAAAAGTTGGCAAAACTATTTGAATGAAAGTGAAAATAGACTTTCAGACCTTGAAGACACCATGGTAGCTAGTGACTAGGAAAGGAAAAATCTCTTAAAAACAACAAAGATCCATGAGATAATAATTCAACAGCTGAAAGATGATGCAAAAATGAACAATAAAACACTAATGGGAATCATTGAAGTCATCACAAACGACATAAAAAGAACATGGACAGAAGTAATAGCAGAAAACTTCCTAAATATGGGGGAAAAACCTGACATTCAGATAACCAAGGCATATAGAACTTCAAATATTATCAAGCCAATTAAAACTATACCCAGGCCTATAATAATTAACTGAGATCTAAGAAATTCATCACAAGAACAACATACTAAAAGCCATTAAAGAAAGAAAATACATCACATTTAAAGGAAAATCCATCAGAATAATAGATTTCACATCACAAACCACCAAGTCAAGAATAACATGGAGTGAAGTATTTCAAGTCCTATAAGAAACCTAATTCCAACCCACACTGATATGACCTGCAAAACTCTCTTGAAAATTTAACGGAGAGGTAAAATATTTTCATGACAAAAAACAACTAAAGAAATTCATGACAACCAAGCGAACCCTACACAAAATACATACTAGAAAGAGATCAAAAATGACCACAATTCCAAGAATGATAACAGAATGAACCCAGTAAGCAGGGAAAATAAACACAGGAGAAAACTAGGGAACCAACAACAGGAAAATAACATGACAAACATAAGCCAATACATATCAATTATAACCACCAACATAAATGGACTCAATTAACCAATTAAAAGAAATAGATTGGCAGGCTGGATGAAACAAAACCCAGCAATATTTTATGTACAACAGGATAAATCCTGAGGGGATTTCACTGATCTTATCAGACCCAAAAGCTACAACTCTTGTTGCATAGGTCCTGCTTTACCTTGGTCTTAACCATCCAGTAGAAAAGTATGAAGATGAAATATAGGAA
>NW_004524579.1:28798974-28801853 GCF_000260255.1 Octodon degus | reverse complement strand
CATTGCTATCTGTTTATCAATAAAATTTTAAAAAAAATAAAAAATAAAAAATATTCAAATAACGGAACTTAACAAAAAAAGGGTATACAGATGAATGTCCATTTTGTATCTGTGTATTCAAAATGGTTAGGATAGGTATATAGTTGCATTCTCTTAATGAATAGAGTGACTTGTTCAAATAGTGTTTGTAAATAGGATATCATGTCCTCATCTTGTACAGCAATTAACCACTAAGAAGAATGTATACAATGTGTTAATTATTGAAACTGTCCTACCGATTTGCTTTGAAACTGCCTCATTGCTATTTGTTTCTCAATAAAATTGTGGGGCAGGGGGGAGAAGCAGGTCTTGGGAAAGTTTTCTTCCTGAGCATCCTTACAAGGCCAGAAGAAAAATAAATAGCTTAAGTTCATGTCGCTGCCCAGTGCCACTCCACTGAGGACACATTTGCAACACCATGATGGTGAGTCTGGGCCATCCTCACTGACCACTTGTGGCCCCGTGTCACTCATGGTGTTTACTAAATCTCATGATGCCCTGGAAAGCAAACCTTGTGAATCCATTGAACACACTGAGGCTGCTGTGACAGAACAATTAAAAACACTGGTGATATACTATTGAAAGAAAATTCCAGAAGGGTGAGAATGATGGGAAAAGGATGATCAAATCAACAGGGGCCTGTGTTTAGGAGGATAGTAGTTAACTGTTGTTCTTGTAATGGCGGTAGTATTGTAATAATTTTGAAGAATTTAGTCATTTACCATTATTTCATTGACCCATAATAAAAGCAACACATTGGATGAATGAATAAGTGAACTGATTAAATGTTGTAGAAACATACTTGCGATAGGAAAAACTTGCGGTCAGCCAATGGGATCTGTTAGTATTGTGAATTAAAAATTTAATACGAAAAAAATATATTTTGTGTACAAGAAACACCTTTAACCCATAAAGAAATTCATAGGCTGAAAGTCAAAGAATGGATAACAATACTATATATTCCAGGGGCTCAGAAAAAAAGCAAGGGTAGCTATCCTGTTTACAAACAATCTGAACTTCAAACCAAGGATGAAATAATGAGACAAAGAAAGTCTCTACATATTGGTTAGAGGAAAAATTCAAGAGGAAGAGATAACATTCATAAATATGTGTGCACCAAATATGGGAGCACCAAACTATATAAGACAAATTTTAATGGACATGAAATTTCTAATAACCAATATCACAATCTTAATAGGGAAACTTAACAACTCCTTATCTCAAAAAGATAGGTCAAGCAGACAAAAAATTAGTAAAGAGGTAGCAGAACTGACCTAAACCTTTGAACAAATGGACTTAATGGACATATATAGAGTGTTCCACCCAACAATGTCTGAGGACACATTCTTTTCAGCTGCATATGGGATGTTCTGTAAAATACATCACACACTAGTCCATAGGTTATGCTTAAGTAAATGCAAGAAAAGAGAAATTATCTCATGCATATTATCTGACCACAGTGCAGTAAAACTGGAAATTAATGACCAAAAACTCCATAAACATGGAAATTAAATAACACCCTCCTCTTTGACCAATGGGTTTCAGATCAAATGAAACAATATCTACAATCAAAATTCAAACACAACTTACCAGAATTTGTGTGGTTCAATAAAAGCAGTTCTCAGAGGGAAATTTATAGTGGTGAACTCACACAGAATGAGAATAAATGAATATCCTAATAATGTACCTCAACTTTTCAGAAAAAGAAGAGCAAGCCAAGACCAAAGCCCAAAGACAGAAAAAGTTATAAAGATCAGAACAAAAATAATATAATTGAGAAAAAGAAAACAATACGAAGAATTAATGAAACAAAAGGCTGGTTCTTTGAAAGATTAAATAAAATTGATAAACTCCTAGCCAACGTTATCAAAAAGAGAAAAGAGGGGCTGGGGAGATGGCTGAGTAGAATAAGCACTTTCCTGGCAAGCACAAGGGTCTTGAGTTCAATCCTCACTTCTGCAAAATAAAGAAAAAGAAAAAGAAAAAAACCCAAATACAAGCAATGAGGAAAGAAAATGATGACATTAACACAGATTTTGTGAAATTCAGAAGACCGTCATTAGCTATTTTGAAAATATTCACTCTCACAGAACTGAAGACACAGAAAAAATGGACAGATACCTATTTAGGTATAAATTACAAAAATTTAATCAAGAAGATATAAAAACTCTGAATAATCCAATATCAGCCAATGAAACTGAAAATGTAGAAAAAGAAAGCAAGCAAGCAAGTAAGCAAGCAAGCAAGCAAGCAAGCAAGCAAGCAAGCAAGCAAGAAAGAAAGAGAAGAAGAAAGAAACAGCAACAAAAAACAAAACCTCAGGTCCTGATGGATTCATAGCTGAATTCTACAAGAAATTTAAAGAAGATTTAATCCTAATACTATTCAAATACTTCAATAAAATTGAAAAGGAAGCAATACTCCCAAAATCATTCCTGAAGGCAAGTATTATACTGATAACAAAACTGGAGAAAGATTTAACCAAAAAAAAGGAACTTGCAGGCCATTCTCCCTCATTAACATAAATGCAAAAATCCTCAATAAAATCTTAGCAAATATAATACAGCAAATCATCAAGATTATACACCATGACCAGGTAGGATTATCTTAGAAATGCAAGGATGGCTTAACATACACAAATCTATAAATGTAATAAATGTAATACACAATATCAATAGAGCCAAAACCAAAAACCACATGGTCATCTCAACTGATGCACAAAAGGCTTTTGACAAACTCCAACACTCATTCATGATCAAAGCACTACAAAAAAATTGTAATAGGTAGCCTCTACCTCAATCTGATAAAAGCTATCTATGATAAATCAATAGCCAACATCA
>NW_004524579.1:28773800-28780462 GCF_000260255.1 Octodon degus | reverse complement strand
AAAAAAAAGATGAAGTTCTATGTCAAACATTAAAAAAAATAAAAAAATAAAATAAAATAAAATCAGAGTGGCACTGGCCAAAAATCAGTCTCAAGGATTGGTGGAACAGATTAGAAGATACAGATATAACTACAAATACACTCATCCATCTCATATTTGACAAAGAGACCAAACATGTTCACTGAAAGAAAGATAGCCTCTTTAACAAATGGTGCTGGTAAAACTGGCTTTCCACATGCCAAAAACTAAAACTAGGCTGGGTTTCTTACCATGCACTAACTACAGTCAAAATGGATTAAAGGTGTAAATATTAAAACAGAAATACTAAAACTCCTGGAAGAGAAAGTAGGTAGAAATCTTGAAGACACAGACGTAGGCAGAGAGTTCATGAACAAAAACCAAACTAGATGGGAAATACTTCAATGAATTAACAACTGGAATTTCATCTTACGAGAAGGAAGTTTCTGCATGTCAAAAGAAATTACCAACAGAGAAAAAAGACATCCAACAAATTGGGGAAAAATTCTTAACCAACACTCACTCAGACAAAGGTCTTCGATCTAGAATATATAAAGAACTAAAAAAAATTAGACCCCCAAATTTTAAAAACCCAGCTCAGAACTGGGCAACAGAGATGGATGCACACTTCTCAGAGGAAGAAATACAAATGGCAAGTAAACATATGAAAAAATATTCCATAGCATTGGCCATTTCAGAAATGCAAATTAAAACAACACTGAGAGAAAGAATGGCTTTGATAAAGAAATCCACTTATAACAAATGCCAGAGAGGCTTTGGAGAAAAAGGAACCCTTCTCCCCTGTTGGTAGGAATGTAGACTGGTACAACCATTGTGGAAATCTGTGTGGAGATGCCTCAGAAAAGTAGGACTGGAAATTCCATTCAAACCAATTTTTCCCCTTCTGGGAATTTTCTCAAAAGAACTGATAACATTGTATCATAGTGATATATGTGCAACCATGTTTCTAGCAGCAAAATTTGTTATAGCAAAATCTTGGAAACAAGTAAAATGTCCATCATCTAAGGAACAGATGAAAAAGATATGATGTTTTTATACAATGAAGTATTACTCAGCTAGAAAAAAAAAAAAAAGACAAACTTGAGGCCTTTATAGGTAAGTAGATGCAGCTAAAGGCTATAGTCATAAATGAAGTAAATCAGACCCACATGTGTAAATATCATATTGTCCCCCTGGTGTAAGAACCTGAAAGAATAAGTACAACACAAAATATAGTAAAATGGAAGGAAACTGAACATAGGGATTAAACAACAAAGATGAAGAAAAGCAGAAAAGATAGGGAAAAAGGAAAGGGTGACAAATCATTCAAGTATATATGAAGGATGGCTGTGATGATTGTACTCATAATTTCCATTAGTTTTTTTTTAGATAGCAGTTAATGTTTAGAATTTTCACTTTGACTAACTTTGTATGCTGATATTGCAATCTAAGCAACTACATCGAGGACAGCAATGTGTAATACAGAAACCATGGTTGAATTTCTATCATTTTGGTCTTCTAAATGGGTAACATTTCTAATGTCTTATCAATTATTATTATTCTCTCTTTAAAATAATTTTTCAGAAGAAAAAATTACAAGAAAAATGAAACCACAAATCAATGTCATAACTAAATTTAAATTTTAAAACAACCCTGAACAATATATGCATTCGGATGTCAATGTGAGACAATATGATTACTTTGAAAAAAATTGGCAGCTTCTTATAAATCATGTGATTTAACAATCTTATTTTAAGGTATTTACCCTTGAGAAATGATAATGCATGTTAACTCAGACTTTTAGATGCATGCTTATAACAGCTTTATTCACAATAGTCAAAAATTATTAACTTTTTACAACTAGCTATTTCAAATCTGGATTTATGGTTCACATGAACATTGGGATGCAATCAAGATTCTTTCCTTATATTCCCATTTTTAGAGACTCCCATAGTTTCTTGTTGAATAAAATTCTGAAGTCAAGAGCTGCACTTCCTTATCTTTGTGTCTGTAGTATGTAGTTTATCACCTACCATATATCATAAGCTGAATACATACTTGTTAGTCATGATACAATTTAGTACAATTTTAGGTCCTCCAAAGGCCATAGTCTTACTTTAAGTCTCAAAGTTAACACAGTATATGAGAGACATTTTCTCTTCATCTGGAGTTGAGAGCACTACAGGAAGCTCTCAGTGACAACATGCCCCACAAGGACTGAAGTTGGCCATTATATGGTAGCTCTAGCAAGAGGCCCAAGCTTCTGGATGGGAAGTTAGTCTTTCTTGTTCTTTTTACCCTAGAAGACTATGATTGTGCAATCATAAATGCACGATCTTTAGTGCTTAGTGGAAAACATTAAACACTAAAATCTTTCAATCAAGAGGATTCTAGATAAAGTTCCAGAGGGATCTGACAAGTCCATTAATTCCTCAGACTTCCAGGACATTTCATTGCAGAAGTAGTGAGCCTCATATAATGAGGAAAGAGACAAAAAAATACAGGGACCTAGATTTCCTCAGATATATCATTAATGTCAAATTCTGCCTAATTCAATAACTAGTTTGACTTCAGGATTCTAGAATTAATTTCTAAGCATTATTGGGATAGTAAACATTATAAACTTAAAGCGGCAATATGAATTGCATTTCACTTTGAATTTGCATTATTATTTTCAACTAAACTCCAAATAAACTAAAGAAAATCAAAAGCATAACACTCCAGGCAGCATCCATATAATAGCTGGAAAAAAAAAGACACTCCTTTAATATAAAACTATTCACACTGTTTCCAGTCAAGAAAAGGTTTGCAAGGCCAGTGGATAAACACATTTAATTGTTCCATTCATTGCTGCTACTCTTATTAGAGCTGTGCTTGTAAAGACAACTAGAATGCCAAAGTTCAAAATATAATATTTTAAGTTAACATATATGTTCCAAATTCCCCTAAGAAGATCAGAGGCCATTATCAAAATGGAAATATGTATAATGGCTAGAGCTTTTTAGAGCAATCACTACATCATTTATTCCTTTTATTTCCTGTTCTCTTTTATCATAATCACTGCTTCTGGCCTTTGAGATTTTGATGCATGATAAAATCCAAAATATTCCAAAGTATCTAGAAGTTCTTTTCTGAAAATTGTGCAAGTTTTAGTCATTTGTTCACATAATTGTATCTGTTATAAAAGAAAACATTCTTATTTTAACTTTCTGGAAGTTATCTAACGAGTTTCAGCCACAAAAATTTTTAAGTCCTTCAGAAATATGTATAGGCCTCATTTTGGTAGATCAGACTGCTCTAGGTTCTAAGCTCTTTCCCCGACTGGGTGACATTGGCCAAACGACTTAACCTCACTAAGCACCAGTTTTCCTCCCCATAAATATTGGTATTAGAATTAGACAAAGACCTAAGTGTCTTGTACCCAGAAAGACCTAAGTGTCTTGTACCCAGATACTCATTAGTAAAATGAGATGATGACATAAATATTTTGATTAAAGCCTAGGAAATAGGAGGAAAGTTGGAGAGGGAAAGAAATGGATAGCAATTAGAGAAGCAAGGTGAGGCTGAGGAGCAAAAGAGTAACAAGAAAAAATTTCCAACATATCTCCTTCATCCTAAAGATTTTAGAAATCAAAACATGTGTCTTCTGTATATCTAGGTAATCAAGAGGACCCTGATAAAGGGACTATACATACTACTTACCTTTATGAACATGCAATAAGTTGAGAATGGCTAGTACAATCTTTGCCTTCCATCATCCTATGTTCTTTCAGACATCTTGGATAATTGGCATTGAATGGGATTGTGGGGGGCAGTCAATAAATATTTAGGCCTCTGGGTTTGAAAAAGCCTTAATTTATTCAATTAACATGCTGTCAGGATTATTTATTTGCATGTATGTCCTTTGAATTACACAGGGACTTCTAAGGAAAGTTTTCTTTTTGTGTTCCTAGAACCTGGCACCCAGGTCTTTCACGATGTCTTGAAATAAGTAAGTCTACAATAGCATGAAGCTCAGCACAGGAAAAGCAAATGAGAAAATGTTAAAAATAGGTTTCCACCTTCCAGAAATCAATAAACCAGAGTTGGAAAAGGCAAAACAAGTGCAGAATACACTAGTCTGGAAAGTCTGCGGATCTGCTCTGCAGATCATGGACAAGCTGCAGAAGGATCCTTGGGGAAAGGGAAAGATGAGCCTTATGAAATGTGCAGTTCCTAATACTACCTCTGAGGGACAGAGGCTTCCAAGTGAAGTAGGTATTCAAGGAAGCTTAGGAAACACTGTCCTAGACTACTGTGTGATGAGCCAGCTGACACTTAAAAGGCTTTTCATCAACTGCTTCATTTTTTAGAGAAGGATGATAAGACCTAGAAAGATGAAATGATTTCCCTGGGGTTGCACAGCAAATTTAGACCTAAGGACTCCTGACTTGGAGCTTTGTTAATTTTGCTATTCCATGGAGACCCACTCTGTTCAGGAAAACTCTACTAATTGCATATATGCAGCCCAGGCTCCTCCATTTGAAGAGCCATTGCTGGTGATGTGATAACTCTACATCCACTGCTATCTTTTCAAAACTCCTTTCTCTACCTCCATACTACTTTAACATTGGTATCTGCTCCTTAAACCCACCTAAAAGAACTTGTGGTAATTATATTACTATGTTAATAATCTCAAATGCAGGAAGTAAAACAGAGGAATGAGTATTAGGAAAAATTTTCTGGATTATTCGTTTTGTTTTGTTATTTTTCACATACAAACAAAGCAGTCCCTTCCACCCCACTTGCCTTTCCCCAAACTACTGAGGCACCTTCATCCATCAGTCTTTGTTATAGCTCTCTCCTTGGCCTACAGCATCTTCCCTAACCCCACCTTAGTCTTCATCAAAGTTTATTTTAAAGCTTCCTCTGACAAGCTGTTGGCAACCCTGCTGTGTAAGAGCTGGAGTGAGGTTCGAGATGTTGACCACAGTGTTCCCAGGGCAAGATTATATCTGCTGAGAACAATAGAAAGAATGTAGTTCTCTATTAACTTGTATAGGCAACCAGGTGTGGAGAACAGATTGTACCCATTTTAATCTTTACCTCTTTTGAAGTTTTACCTGTTCATTATTTTTAAAAATCTCCTTCAAATATGTCATGAATGACACAAGACTCCCTCTGGCTGTGCTTCTTGTTTGTTAATAAAAATAAGTTGATTGAAGAGGTTTGTGAGCTTGTTCACTAGAGGTAAGTCTCCTCCCAATCCCCCCGTACCTTGAAATTGTGCCTCTTTCGTTCATCATCACTGACCCCCACCAAGCAGGCGTCCAAGGGGCTGATCAACCCCTGGTAGCTGCTCCCTGGACAGAGACTTCCTGCAACCTGATGGAGAAGGTCCACCAGAGTAGGAAAATTGGTGTGGAGAACTTGACAGGATGACCAACAGGAGGCAGTTTGGAGATGGTGAGAGTAAGTCACTTCACTACTGTAGCTAGGATGTCACACCTGCTGTAATCAGTTGTTCTCCTTTGTGTAGCAGTATTGGAAAGCTCTGGGATAATAACCTCACCAAACCCTACACCAAAAGACTGGAGACAGACAAACAAAAACCAACATTCCACTCTCAATTAATTAGGAAGATAGGATATTGAGACAGACACAAACCAAGAATTATCTGCGCAAAAAAGCTATACCTAAAGACTTTCCCAACACAGGACTTAATACTCGTGATATAGTTACCTTAACCAAAACTAATAAGGGTCATCACAGAAAACAAAAGTAAACTTTTGCTGAAATAGAAAATGCAAAGATGAAGGACCCAAACAGAATCTCAGACCTCCAGCCAACCAAAAACAAATCCAGGAGACACTGACATAAAAGAAATTAGAGGTTAAAAAACTGAAATCTCTGAAATGTTAGCAACTGAAATAAAGAAACAACTCCAGGCCCCCTGGGTCCTCATTTGACCCAGAGCCCAGGCCGACCATGTGAGTGCGACCACCTGTAACCTGCATGATCTTCATTCAACCCAGACCCCAGGCCTGGCATGTGAAAAAGACTGCCCAGGGCGACCAGATCCTGATTCAACCCAGGCCTGGTGTGTGAGTGAAACCATCTGGGGCCCAGCGGATCTTCATTTGAGCCAGTGTCCAGGCCCACATGTGAGAAGAATTTCCTCCATCAGACAGGCCTGGTGTGGAACCCTACATCAGAACTCCCTGCAGAGAGGCTAGGGGCAAGATCCACCCACCTGATTCAGGAGTAGAACATCATGCCAGAGTGGCACAAAGGGTTCACCTGCAAGGGCTACAGCAGGAAGATGTGGAGCACAGCAGCCACACCCAAGCCACGCCCACCTAAATGAGTTTGAGCTTCATAGATCTGGATCTAGTGATAAGGTAATAACTCTATCTAAGCTCTGCACCAAAGGTCAGAAGACAGTTCTATACAAAATGACAAAGAGAAACAGCAAAATACATTCTCAGGCCCTGAGCCCACCCAGAACAAATGCAGGAGACAATAGAATAGAAGAAATTGGAAATCACACACCTGAAATCTCTGAAATAATAGCATTTGAAGTAAAGAAACAACTGCAGAAAGGTACAGAGGAAATCAGATCAGAAATAATTTTTGAAGTAATAAAAGAAAAGATAACTGTAATG
>NW_004524579.1:28768413-28773139 GCF_000260255.1 Octodon degus | reverse complement strand
ATTTCTCTTCACAAACCATCAAGTCAAGAAGAACATGGAGCAAAGTACTACAGTCTTGCAAGAAAACAAATTCCAACCCAGACTAATATACTCTGCAAAACTCTCTTTCAAGTATAATGAAGAAGTGAAATACTTCCATGACAAAGAACAACTAAAGAATTTCATAATGACAAAGCCAAGCTTACACAGACTACTAAAAGATTTTCTAGAGAGGGATCAAAAATGACCACAACTCCATGAATGAGAATGGAAAGAACCCACCAAATAGGGCAAACAATTAAACACAGGTGAATAAGAGATATACAAAAGCAATATTTCAGTTATTCTTTTGTATATAGCGGCAAGATATTTCCATCAGCATACTCTACAAATGAACTTCTCCTGCACCCTATGGGTCATGATTCTATCCGGGTCTACAGGGTGGATATCAAGGAAATAGCACTAGCTCAGCCACACAAGAGACACCTGGCTACCAGTAACCGTCATGGACACTGTCCATGTCAACAACATACTAGTACTTTGAGTGATATCCTATCCGCAGACTCTTAGATGTGCTGGTCATATATTTGCCATTCCAGTATTTATCTTATGTTTTATTCTTAGTAATTCTTTACTATCATGAAAACTTTTTCTTAGTTCAACTGTATTGAAATATTTAACTTTTAATTTTTAATTTTCTGAATATTTTATGAATATGGTATGATATTTTCTCCAATATTAGAAACTTTAAAAAGTATATTTCCATTTTCCATTGACTTTATAGTACTTCTCCCTTGTCTTTTACACACATACACACACACACACACACACACACACACACACACAAAAGTATATAAGCCGGCATAAGATTGACACTGTTTTGTAGAAATCTTCAATGACCTTTTAAATGGGTTTGTCTAATATATTTTACATAACTGTAGATTAGAGAGCTCTTTATTCTTTATCCAGGACCATACAGCAACTTCTCTTATCTTCTGGATTAGGCTCTTTGTTATTTCCTACATGCTATGTCTGGAGATATTAGAATATTTTGAGTTTGTATAACTGGAAAATATCTTACAGTTTAGTTTTCAAAGGTATGTTTGCTAAGTATAAAACTCAATGAGGAAAGATCTTTTTTTCTTTCAGTCCTTTAAATTAATTAGTCTAGTTTCTTACCCATTTGTTCTTTTTTTCTTTTCTAATTTGAAATAAGATGCTATTTAATTTTGTTCTTCCAGAACTAATTTTTATATGTATATGCTTTAATGATATTTTTATTTGCAATAAGTTTTAGACAATTTCATTTTTGTGTATCTTGGTATGATTTTATTCAAATGTCTTGTACAAAAGTTCATTTTTCTTGGAAAAGTGCTATATTTTCAACTAAATTCAGAAATTTTAAATCTTTAAATATTTATTGCCTACCTCTTTCTACTTTGAGAATTCTAATTATATGAATATAAGTTCCTTGGTTTTGACACAGTGAACTATTATGACGGATCTGTAAATTCTTCATTTTTATTTTGGACAATATATTGAACAAAACTGAAGACAGACTTTCAGACCTTGAAGACAGGATTGTAGCTAGCAACCATAAGAGGAAAGCTCTCTTAAAAATAACAAGAACCAGGAAATAATTCAATAGCCAAAAGAGACAGCATGGCATTCCAGTCCCAACCCTGGGACACACTGAGAGGGTGATTGAGACTGGGTGTGGCAGCACGTGCCTGTAATCACAGCTCTTAAGGGGCTGAAAACAGGAGAATCACTATGCATCTAATCTACGTAGTGAGACTCTGTAGACCCTGTATTAAATACATTAAAAAAATAGCTGGAAGAGAATGCAAAGAGAAATAATATATAAGACTGATTAGGTGTCAATGAAAAAGCACAAATGACATAAAAAGGCAATTTGCAGAAGTAATAGCAGAAAATTTCCCAAGCACAGACAAAGAATCTGACATATGGTTAGTGAGACAGATAGAACTCCAAGTATCTATCTTTTTATTATTATTTACT
Source organism: Octodon degus (assembly GCF_000260255.1). NCBI lineage: Eukaryota > Metazoa > Chordata > Mammalia > Rodentia > Octodontidae > Octodon > Octodon degus. The sequence goes on along the minus strand of NW_004524579.1, from coordinate 28,771,138 downwards.
TATTTGATACAGGGTCTCACTATACAGTTCAGACACTTGTGATCCTCCTCTGTCAGCCTCCCCACCACTGGGATTACAAGTGAGTGCCACCACACCTGAATAACAGAATATCAAAAACTGTTAGGGAAAAGAAATGGACCACCTATAAAGGAAAGCCCATCAGAAGTGGAGCAGATTTCTCAACACAAACCATCAAGTCAAGAAGAATTTAGAGTGAAATATTTCAAGTCCTGAAATCAAACAATTTTCAACCCAAATTGTTGTACTCTGCAAATATATCTTTCAAATTAATGGAGGCATAAGATACTTCTACAACAAAGAACAACTGAAGCAATTTATGACCACAAAACCAACCCTACAAAGAATATGGAAAAATATTCCAAAAAGAGACAAAAATTACCACAGTTCCAAGAACAACAGTGAAAAGAAACCACCAAGCAGGGCAAGCAATTAAATGGAGAGGAAAAGTATAGAACCAACAGCAGAAAATTACATGACAAACATAAGCAAATACAGTTGCTGGGGGTTCAATCCCTGGGCCTGCCATGCCGGCCCCACCCCCAGGGTGCACTGAGACAGCAATTGACACTGGGAGTGGTAGTGCATGCCTGCAATCCCAGCTCTTGGGAGGCTGTAAACAGGTGGATCACTATGAGTCTGATCTAGTAGTGAGACCCTCAACACCCTGCAGACCCTTCCCTAAAAATACAAAAAAAAGTACATATCAGTCATAACCATTGATGTAAAGGGCTTTAATTCACCAATCAAAAGAAACCATTTGGCAGAATGTATCAAGAAACAAAGTTCAACGATATGCTATATACAGAAAAATACATTAACTTAAAAAACAAATTCATAAACTAAAAGTCAAAGGATAGAAAACAATATTCTATGTGATAAGAATGTACAAAAAGGAAAAGCAGGGATAGCTACTCTGCTTGTAAACAATGTAAACTTCAAACCAAAAATGATCAAAAGAGAGAAAGAAGGTCACTATATACTTGTTAGTTGAAAACTTCAAGAGGAAGAGACAACAATCAGAATTATATGTGCACCAACTATGGGAGATTCAACTATATAAAAAATTTAAAAAATTAAGACATTAAAAAATAAAGTAAGCAATATGATTGTAATACTAATTTCTATTAGTTCTTTGAGTAGAACAGTTAGTGCTTATATTGTTGGGTTAATTCCACATGTCTGTACCTGGTAATCTGAGCAACTAGTTTGAAGATAAAAGCATGCAATATAATAACCATTGTTGATTTCCTATCATCTTGTTTTGAAATTTGGTGTAATTTTTCTTTTTATCATTGTCTTTAAAATTAAAAAAGATTTCTTAAAAAGTGCTGCAAATAATTACCAAATAACACAAAGTACAGAGTAGGAGAAAATTTAGGAAGGGCCCAGGGTAGGGAAAAACATTGTCCTGGACACCATTTTAACATGGAGTTTGATAAAATCCGTATTGGAACCTTTGTGTGCTGCAACAATTGCCACTAATTTTCCCATGAGGTAAAAGTAAAAGATTAGGAAAACAGAGAAAAAAAGGAGTATGGAAAGATATTCCAGAAAGAAACAAAAATGACCACAGTTCCAGGAACAACAGCAAAAAGAAACCACCAAGCAGGGCAAGCAATTAAATGGAGTGGCCACATCTATATAATTTTTCTCAGCCCACATCTATATAATTTTTAGAGACTCACATAGTGCACTCAAGATAACAGCAGGGTCATTGTCACCATCAGGAATAGCAGCCACAGGGGGGGGGTAGCATCAGTGGCATTGCAGGATCCGGGATGGGGGAATGAGGCAGCCACCTTGATCCAAAATTGGGCCATGGGACAGAAAGCCAGGTTCACCCTCTCTGCTTCCCTAGACTACACTGCACTGGGCATGGTGGTGTGTGCCTGTAGTCCCAGCTATGCCAGGGACAATCCACAGATGGATTCCTTATTCACAAGTGGCCAAAATTATCATGCTTCCATTGGCTCTTAAAAGTGCAAATAAAGGTTGCAAACAGATTCCTGGAGCAGCCAGTCACAAAAAATCTTAGAAATTATCTAAGAGTTTGTCAAAATACGAGAACCAAACTCAATAGAATTTTAATGCTATCCCAAGCTATGATAAGTCATAGAAGGGGTCCTACAAACACTTTTAGAACAGAAAGAAAGTCTCAAGACAAAAGTTATAGATTGGCTGAACCAAAAGCTAAATGATAGAAGAGGGCACAAAGTTGCCAAAATTCTTAAATAAAATACATAATAAAATATTGATTAGAAGTAAAAGATTTTTAATCTTATCACAAGAGATCTCTGTTAGTTTCTCAATAAAATTAATAAAAAACAAGAGATCTCTGTTAATTGACCTATAAAATTTTGATTAGTCTTACATAACAGTTATTATAATTCAACTTGGCCAAATATATCCAAGTGTAATCTAATTTTATAAACAAATTGTCTTTTGTGTGTTTGTCCATCTGTCTGTTGTTGCTGGTTAGCATGCAGCTATTTTGTTTGAGCACAATTTTTTCTTCTTTTTACCGTTTTGAATTTTTAAAATATTTGTCTATGACTTAAATTGGCTTATGGATGTCTTTAGAATTAAGGACATTCTTCCTCCCAAGTTTCCAACTAATAAAAATGTCAAGACTATTTTGACAAATGCCGTATATATTGTCTGCGTACACCAACTTGAAAATCTTTTATTGGTAAAAGAAGAAAAA
>NW_004524579.1:28758096-28767888 GCF_000260255.1 Octodon degus | reverse complement strand
TCTTGATTTAAAAAACTAAATTAAGAGACAAAGATTTCCATACAGTTATGATATTATTGTTGCTAATTTCATGGTATACTAAGTGTATTTTGTGTCTTCCAGATATGTAGGCCTTTTAAGATGTAAAACTAAGATTAGTTATGGTGATAAACATTTTATAGACTCAGATATCTGCCTTCCTCTTGTGTTTCAGCTACTTGTGATAAAAGACATATTTCAGACCAGCATGAGACCACCAGTCAATTAACAGGTTTTCTGAATTCTTGTGCCTACAGTATTTAAATGACAATGGAATGCCCTTCCTTGACAAAACTAACCAAAAAAGGGGGATACAAATGAACAACCATTTTGTATCTGTATACTCAAAATTGTTAGGATAGATATCAGCTCCATTCTCTTAATTCAATGAATAGAGAGGTTTTTTCTAATAGTGTATGAGACAGGATATCAGGTCTGCATTTTGTACAAAGAATAACCACTAAGACAACAATATGCAATGTATTAATTATTGAATATGTGCTAGTAATCAGTTGTGAAACTGTCTCATTGCTATTTGGTTCTCAATAAAAATATTTTTAAAAACTTATCTAATGTATACATTTGTCATTGTCCTTTGAAGATTGATATTTAAGTGTGTTACAAAATAATATCATAATCGTCATCCTGAAATGCTATGTGTGGCTTTTGATCTCAAGTTTTCTCTCTAAACTGTATAATAGTTGACTTTTAACATTCTATAGAGATTTGTCTATTAAAACAATCATAGTTGATAAAAAGTTAGAGTCCTCTGGCTATACTTTATATTTCATATCAGGGATATACCTCAGTGACACAGCACCTGCCTATAAATCACAAGGTCCTGAATTAAATTACAAAAAAATCTTTTATATTTCAAAGTGCTTGATATTCAGGTAAGATTATAATACTTAAGCTCGCTGCTCCCACTACAATATTAATACCACTGATCTTTTTTTCTGGGTGTTCAACAACTAAAGTTTAGAGGCTGAAATTAGAAAGGTAACTGGGATAAGAGGGTAGCCAATATTTTGGCCCCGTCCCTCCATGGTCAACAAGGACCCAGGACATGAGGTAATTGTTTCTATGAAAGTCTACAATTTTGGTGAGTCTCCCAACTGCCTAAGGAGAGAGATTGTTGGGGTCAAAAGGACAGGAATTAATAAATGTACAGTGTGCCAAAGGAAGATCACCAAAAGTGAAAAGTCTTCCATGCTTTCACAAAAAGCAATGTGCCCAAACAAAGCTGTGACCATCCTGTTGGTTGACAATGGTAGAGGAGCTGACAGGCTTTATACACGGCTCCAAAAGCAATGCCTAACCAGACTTCACTGACCTTCATAGACAACAAGAGGTTAATTTTAATGAACACAGGTCTCAGTTTAACTTGTCTTAAGCACCCAGTGGAAAAGTATAACCAAAAGATATATGAAAACAATGCCATAGTAATAAACTAGATATAATAAGAAGCTCCCATTGCTGGTCCTTTATAGCAATTTCCAGCTACACTAGTAACGGATGGATGTTATGGTTCATTAAGAAAAACTACAATAGAGTTTGTATCAACCCTTCTTAGCTCAAAGCAGCAGGATGAAAACTACCTCCCATGTCTTTACAAACATGAGAATTAGAATAAAAGCAAGAACATAAAAAGATAATCTCATATACCTGTAATAATGATAAATAATAAAGAGCATTTTCAAAGAAGTTCCATTAGAAGAGGAGTTATTGAGCTGGGGAGATAGCTCGGTGTCTAAGTGCCTGCCTGGTACGAAGACCCAGGTTTGATACTCGGTACCAAACTGTGCCATGCCAGCCTAAAAAAAAAAACCCAAATGTGCTGTTCCAGCCACTGAAACCAGGCACAGGGGCACACAACTGTAATCTCAGTGCTGGGGAAACTTAGACAGGAGGATCACTATGAGTCTCAGCTGCATAGTGAGACCTTGTACCAAATAAGTAAATAAATACCAAATAAATAAAAGATTAAAAAAAGAGCAAGAAGAAGAAGAGGAGGAGTTATCAGTGTCTACAAAGGTGGTGAACACCTACAGATGCTGGGAGAAACTAAAGTCAAATAGCCTCTTGAAAACTCAGATGATCCTATATCCCCCATTTAACAGATATTTTAGCATCAAGTGAATGTAAGGCACAAGAAAGTGAGTTTTTAAATTTGTCTTAAAGGTTCATAGCAAGATGAAAACTAAAACATTCCCACACATACTATGTAACATGTCAACACTTGTTAATTAAGCACACAATATTTCTTAGCTGGACAGTAAAATTAAATAGTACATAAAAAATAATCTCTGTCCCTGAGGTATTTATATGCTAGGTAGGTAAAGGGACACACAATGCATAGGATAAAAATTGTGAACCATATAAAACAGAAACAAGTATGTTAGTCTAGTAGTATGGCAAATAAATACCTTCTGAATTATAAAGATGAAGATTTAATTTATAGCCTAAGATAACTCAAAAAGGGAGAGGAGTAGAGGAATGTAAGAAACTGAGATCATCATACTTGAAAAATGATTAAGATCAGGATCCAGGAAAAAAAGGGGGAAGCTCAATGTCAAAACTACAACATACAAAAAAAAGACTTGAAAGTGTAAAATCTGCTAGCAATTGAATAATAAAAGTTAAAGTTCAAAACAGGGATGAGGAAAGAGTCTTTAAGTATATTGAGTCATTCTCCAAAGCTGTGTGTCCTCACATTTGTTTCTCAGGTACCTGATAGCATATGATATTATATCAATGCCTACAAAACCAGCTTGATTCCTTAGGACCTCTGCTAGGTCCTAACACAACAGAAATGACACTTACCAGCATGCATGCCAATCTTGTCTCTCCTCAGAGTTTTAAAATCCCTTCCTAACTCCAGGAACTCAGTATTCCAAGGGTGCAATAATCAAGACAGAGCAGAGGAAGCATGCAAAATGCAAACATGAGAAGATCAGATGATGCTCCAACCATGAGCAGCCTCCTCCACAGCATGCTTAGAGGTGACTCAGTAAAGCGCTTTTCCCCCTCAGTTCTTCTCAGTGATTCTATACAGCTTTGAAAATGAAGTTTTCCTGACTCCTGTTCCACACTTTCACAACACAGAGGGAAAAAACTTTCAACTCTTGCAAATGGAAAAAACACCCTTACATTTCTTCCCATTCAACAATAACTCAGAGACAGCTAATGAGATTTTCTTTCCTCCACTGAGCTCCCAGAAGGCATTCATTCTCCACCTGGCAGCATCTAGCCATGAAAATTTTCACCCAATTTATAGTTCTTCAGACAGCTAGGAGAGAGATGAAAATAGCTTAGTAATGGGATGTACAATAAAGCTTATAATTACAGAATTTGCTACAGTGAACATCATAATGGAGTGTTTATTTAAATCAAATATCTGTTGATTCTGAAGGTGAATGACATATTATATGTCCCATCTTTCTTGAATGTACTAAGAGTGTGCACAACAGTGGTTCATCCATCTTTCTTTGGTTTACCAATTAGCATGGTAACAGCAAGTACCTTCACCTCACTCACATGCAGACCCTGAGGATGCATCACTCAATATCCATTGCCAATATGTAAACCCATGCAACAGCCAACAACATAACTAATTCATTTCTGTAAGACCTTCAGGCAAGCAGACAGGGGTCATCTAACAGAGGTAATACCAAGCGAACTTGAGACATTCCAACCTTTTGTGTGCCTTAGTTTTCACATCTTTGAAGTCAAGGGGTTGACTTTATTATCTCTATGGTCTGAACATTTTGTGGTTCTAAATCAGAAGAAAACATAAGGTTAGAATTAAGGTCATACTTAAGTCCTCAAATTGAGTTTGTCTATGGAGTTTATTCCCTAAAAGCCTCCCATAAAGCCTTTGATGGTGAACTTCATAAGAGAGAGGTGTATTCTCTCTCAAAAAATCTCTCCTCTCCTATCTCTTTTCTTGTTCTGTATTTTAGCTGGCAGTAAAGCCTTCTTTAAGGCTTGAAGACACTTATGAAAAGAGTAAGAATCATTTTCATTTTCCATCCTATTGTTATTCAACTAGTAATTGTCTCCACAGGACAAGAAGTGCTGAAAGAATTAATTAATCTTCATGGAGGGCTTTGAGGGAAAGGAATGCTATACATAAGGCTCAGGAAAATTAGGACTGGACAGTTTTCATGCCAAGAAATAAAAGTTCTAAAAGAACACATTTCAAGATTTAAACTGAGAGCAGAAAACAAAAGTGGAAAATGGAAAGGCAGGATGGGATGATTCTATTCGCTTCACTGTGGACAAAGGCAAACCCAATGAATAAAAGGACATTGATCAAAAGAACAATAAGCACTAAAAAGCATACATGCTTTGAAAGGTAATGAGTAACGAATCCAGAACCTATAGATGTAAGCCCCCATGCTGTGAAGGTGAGGTCCCTGAATATAGTTCTTTCATGGAGGCCATGTGAAAGAACATTTCTGGGTCCCATCCTCTCAAGCCTTCTTCACATCTCTCTTTTAAAGATCCATCTGTCCCCACAGACCAACTGCCTAAACCTGTTGCAGAAAGAGGAGGTGTCTGCAGAAGGTCATCACCCAGATCGCTGAAGGACTCCAACACCACTGGAAAAGTCTCAGCCCCATTAGAACTGAAAAATTTAGGCTGTTCCCATATATCCAGACAGGACAGCTAAGCAACCTAGAAAACTGAACCATTCATCCTAGCAATCCAGACTAAGAGCAATAAAATGTTTTACATCTCAGAAGTTGTCAAAAGCCTCCTCCACCACCTGAACTGAAATTCTAGCCAACACTTTCATTAAACCTGAGTGAGTATTGGCAGCACACTCATCACCTTCAGAGCAGTCTCTCCTAGTCTAGAGTCTTTCATAAATCTCTACCTCTTCAATGCATTTCAATGCTTATGGTAGACATTAAACAGGGTTCTAAGTATTTAATACCTTATAAGGTATGTCAATGAAAAGAATTTTTCAATGATCAAGAACAGTCTTTGTAAACATAGCCACAAGTAAAATGGGTTGAGCTATTTCATAATCTATAATCCCTTTTAAGCACACATTAAAGAATTGTTGGTTTCTAGCTTAGAAGAATAGCAGCAAAATCCCAAGTCCTCTCTGACTGGATTTCTAGCTAAAGAAGGTTTTGGTTTTTTTAACTATCCTAAACATGAGGCTTTCTTCTGCAAAGTGGAAATTATAACAATATGAGTCATAGAGCTATAATTAAATTAACAGGGTATTTGCTCTCAGTAAGTGTCCATTTGTATACTTGTTTTAAATTTTATTGTTAATTCTGTCTGCTATGGTTGGAATATGACTTATCTCTTCTGAAACTTATGTTAAAATTTAATCTCCCTTAAGAGACACTGAGAAGTGGGACCATCGTGACCTGTGAGAGGTAATTAGGTCTCTGCATTCATAAATGGATGAATCCATTCACACAATTAAAGGATCGATGGGTTAATGGGTCATCTCCAGAGTGTATCTTGTACAAAATCCAGGGCAGCTAAGTCTCTCCTTTGCTCTCTTGTGCTGCTGTGGGAGTCTGCCCAGGAGCAGGTCATCACCTGATACAGCCCCTTGATCTTACATGAGGACAGTGAGACAAATAAGCCCATTTTCTTTATCATTTACCCAGTTTGTACTGTTCAGTTATTAGCAATAAAAACAGTAACATGAAATCCATATTAAGGAAATACATGAAAATGTAGCTGTAATTCCCATAATACAGCACTTTCATTTTTCCATGTTCCTTTCTTATTTCCATCCTTTGATATATACTCATATTAAATATCTATTAACATACCATACATAAAACTTTGTTTTGTACTGTGACTTAAATTTTTACGTGAATGCTTTTCCATCCTGCCTCCCGGTCTCTGTGATTAGAACTGTAAAGATGCCATGATGTTCCTCAGATTGGTCCACCACAGATTAATTAAAAAGTTTTTCTACTGAGGAATGGTGATTGAGTGGTAAAACACACTGAACTCTGAACCTGAAGACCAGAATTTTTCATTTCCTCTTTTAAAAAAACATATACATTCAGGTATCTGTAGTGAATCTTTTGGATGGGTGTTCTGTCTCTTGGTTGGGTTTCCCTGTTCTCATGACAGCAAAACTTTCTAAAATCCACCACTCACTTAAAGTGTGTGACCTTAAAGAAATCATACCACCTCTCACAGGCTGTTTCTTCATTTGCAAAATAAGCAGAAGAAATAAAGCCACCTATTCTGAAGGGTTACTGTGAAGATGAACTACGATAAATGAAAAGGCCTGGCAAACTATAAACTATGACACTCCTGTATGTTAAAATTACACCAAATGTATTTTATTACTTTCTTTTAAAAATTTTTCATATAAATATATATATATTAGGGAAGGGTCTACAAGGGTGTTCAGGGTCTCACTACTAGATCAAACTCATAGTGATCCGCCTGTTTACAGCCTCCCAAGAGCTGGAATTACAGGAGCATGCAACCACACCCAGTCTCAATTGCTGGCTCAGCATGTCCCAGGGGTGGGCCGGCACAGCAGGCCTGGGGATTGAGCTCCGGGCCCCTGTTCCTGCTTGCAGGCTCTTTAATCTGTGGAGTTATTTGGCTGGCCCTTTCTCTGGTATAATTTTGAAAAAAGAAATTAGTGTTTCCAAGAATCTGTCCACTTTCATGGCTCACAATAGATATACGTGAAGAGCTTAATGGGGGTAGGAGGCTCAAAAACAAATGGATAAAGTCAAGCCTGCTCCATTACTCTAATGCTGTCAGCAACTACATCCAAAATACATTGGTATATGAGTGTATGTGAGTAAACTGCATGCACATATGTACATGGCTCTATAGACATGCCTACGTATATCTAATCTATAAAGGTTTGTTTTTAACTGTCCAGCCCAACCCTACAGAGTTGGATAACACAAAAATGTAAATAAATTTTTCTGTATATTTTGTATTCTTAGCAGTACTGTAAGTATCCATGCTAATGTACAGTATTTAAAGGAATGAAAATGCTATCCTTTGTCATACCTAAAGAAGATAAATCAAGGCTTTTATAGATAAATACAACTAGAGGCTATATTCATAAGTGAAATAAATCAGACCCACATGTGTAAGTATTGTATTGTCTCCTTAGTGCAAGAATTTGAAAGAGTAAATTAAATCTGAAAGGCACAATAGATATAGTAAAAGGGAAAGAAACTGTTCAAAATGAATGAGTAATTGGGATAAGGGAAAGGAGAAAAAAGGGGAACAAAAGGAAGAGGGGAAAGAATACATATACAGGATAGCTAAGGTGATTGTTCTAATTTCTATCAGTTTTTTGAAGTTAACAGTTTATGCATGAATTTTTTATTTTGAACAATTTTACACACTCATATCTGGAAATCTGAGCAAGTACACTGAAGACCACAATGTGCAATATAACAACCACTGTTGAATAGCTATTATCCTGGCTTTTTAGAAAATTGCATATCATTTCTAATGTCTTATCTATTACTTTTCTATTCTCTGTAAAATAAAATAAAATGAATAAAGAACAGCCTTTGACTGTAAAGTGTAAGTTCACACATGTGTCTGGCACTGGGTCATCCACCTCGTAGACAGTCCCTGAGCACTGGAGGGACAAGCACCTCAGAGGGAAGAGAAAGGGGACATTTCCAAGGGTAGGCACTGAAGCAGCATCCCTTAAGCAGGATGAGAATGAAGAAAAATGAGCTGTGACAGCTAAGCTCATCTGTGGCTAGAAATATCAATGCTCAGAGTGCACCTCTTGTTTATGACTTTTCATTTTCTAGTACTAAACCCCTTAAGAAATGCCCTTGTGAACATGTCCAGTCACCTATCAAGAGTTGGGAAGACAAAGGGCAATGGGGCTGTGTCCTCTGTGTGAGGTCCATGTAGTGCTGACCCAAGTACAAGGGCTTGTCATGTCCATAAGGACACCAGCCAAAGAACCAGGACAGACATGGGACAAAGATCCGAAGCCAGTGTTGCTTTGATCTGAGAAGCCATAATAGACACCACTCAGACCCCCGGAGAAAACCCTCCGCTCCACCTAGATGGCTTGCATGGATTCCCCTCTAAAGGATCTTGTGATGCACACAGACTGAATCACAAGGACAGGGCACCAAGACAAAAGCATGGTAAGTTCCTGCCTGCAGAATGATTTCTCCAATTGAAACTTCACTTCTGTAACTTATTTTACTCATTTTGTGGCATTTACACCACCCTCCTAAGGAAGAAGGAAACCCATGCATATCAGATCAGAGAAGATATGCTTTGAATTCCAGCTCCATCAGAGAAACTCTGGGCAAGCACCTGAACTCTCCTGACTCTCACTCTTGGCATTTATAAAACTGGGCAAGTTCAATCCCCACCCCCAGCCATCAAAGTTATGTTACTGAACACATTTTCCTATAACCAGCATGTGGAACCTAGGAATGTGTGCCTGTTTTACATTACAACTTGAAAGATCTGCAAGCTCATCCATATTAAGTCAATAGCATAATAACAAAATTTTGGATTCCATTGTTCTTTTCCATGAAATCTCTAATTTAATTTAGGAGCATTGTGTGCACAGGAGTCAAGTTCTGATCTCAATTACCAGAACACAGCTTTCAAATGCAGACTGAGAATCTTTTGAAACCCACTTAGACTCCAGAAAGCAGCAGTCCAGAACCTTCCCTCACCGTGCTTATGTTGTTTTTAAAAGGCAGACTATGAAGAAATTGCCCACACACTAACTTTTTTCCAAATAGCTGGACCCAAAGCACAAGGAGAGGTTTCATAGCTGCTTTTATGTCCTATACTGCAAGTAATTTTGATTCAGAGGAGTTATCAAAATTCTTATTTTCCTATCTCTTTTATCTTAATCCTAGACATACTTGAGTATTTGCAAAGAGACTATATAAATAAAAATGAGTTAAATCTGTGACATCCATAGTCCCTTTTCACAGATTAAGGTTCTTAAACTAGCTGCAAGTTACAAAACTCTGTTTCCTTGTGTTAGAGCTTTTAATGTATTATTAAAGTATTTTACAAATACCTCAGTCACGTTTTGCATCAATTGTCTTAATTGTTAGTAGAAAGGGTAATTATGGCCAATGAGATATGAATGGAAATTTTCTAGTGAATGCATTTGTATGATCTGGGAATGTATTTACATTTTCTGACAAAAGTTAAGGATAGCCTTCCCTCTTTCTCCTTCCCTGTCTTCTTCTCTCTTGGCAACTGGAGCTGCAGCAACTGCTTTGCAGCCATGAGGAAAGAGCTGAAAAAACTGATCAGATACAAACCTTTATACCACTGAACCTCTAAAGTAAAGTGTATAGTATCTCCCAGATTCTTGTTACGTGAAAAATAGATGCATTTCCATTTGCTTACCTCTGTATTTTGGCTTCTATTATATTCAATTGGATGAAATCCAGACTGATGTACCTGACAACTTTTCTTTCCCTCAAGATGCTTTGAGTGCAGATGTGTCCCCCAAAGACTCACAGAAGAGGTTTCCACTTTTTCAAAGACACTAATTGCACCAGGCCTCACAAATGATAGCAACCATCCCTCAGTAACCCCAGTTGCCTTGCACCCTAACTGTCAACAAACGTATGTCACAGGTGCAAAGAGTGTCACAAACATGTCTGATAAGCTCACCGGCAACCAAGCTGACTCCCAAGTTAGATTCACAGGCAAAAAGCATTCCACTAACTACAGCATTCTGGAGGGTAAAATATGCATCTTCAACTTAGGAGAATGAGAGAGAATGGCAAAGAAAAA
>NW_004524579.1:28751834-28756491 GCF_000260255.1 Octodon degus | reverse complement strand
TTTATTTATTTGTATTAATTTTAATGAGAAAGAAATAGCAATGAAACAGTTTCCACACAGGTTAGTAGGACAGGTACAATAATTAATACATTGTATGTTGTTGCCTTTGTAGTAGTTATTCAGAGTCTTTAGCAAACTTAAGACTCCACAGCAAAGGAAACCACCCACAGAGTGTAGAGACAACCTACAGAAGAGAAAAAATGTTTTGTCAGTTATTCCTGAGACAAAAGACTAATATCTAAAATAAAGAACCAAAAAATAAATTAGATCCCAAAAAAAGACTCATTCCAAAAAATGGGCATCTAAAAAGAATTGATGCTTCTAGATGAAAAAGTGCAAACAATCAATAAATATGTGAAAACTGTTAACACTCAGTGGCCTTTAGAGAAGTTCTAATTAAAACAACACTGAGAGTCCATCTTACCCCAGAAGGAATGACTACCATCAAAAAATCAAATAAAAAATACTAGAAGGGCTGTGGAGAAAAGGGAACAATTTCTCACTGTTGGAGGGAGTGTAAAATAGTAAGACCATAGGGAAATCAATCCTGATATTCCTCAAAAACTAAAAACAGAAATTCCATTTGACCCAATCGTACCTCTTCTGCACATCTTCCTGAAAGAACTGAAGTCCACATGTTACAAGAAATATAAAGTAGTGCAGCCACTACAAACGTCCATATGGAGAGTCCTCAAAGAGCTATAACTAAAAATTCCATTTGTCCCTACTATTCTCCTTTTACAAACCATCCCCAGAGTTAGACATCACACCAAAGTGATACATGTCTACATCAGCCCAATGTTTATAGCAAACCTATGTTCATAGCAGCACAATTCATAATGGCTAGCTCTTGAAAGCAGCCAATGCATGAATGGATAAAGAAAACATACTTATACACAACAGAGTACCACTCTGTCATAGAGAAGGATAAATTTGAGTCATTTACAGCACCTTGAGACTGTGAAGTTAAATGAAGTCAATCAGACACACAAGCTTAAAATTCACATGGTTTCTGTCATAAGAAATACAATATCATAAACCAAGTATGACACAAGAGACACATAACAGGATTTAAAAAACAGAAATATATTATAATCCACCATGGGCAGTGAATCTAAACATATACCCTTAATGTAATTGTCTTATGTGTTTCATGTTTTTTAGCTTGTTAGTCTGACCACTAATCTTCATGTATTTCAATTCACTTTACAAGGACCTGTAACATAAATAAATAAATGTGATGCTGGCAATAAAAAGGGAGATGAAGGGAAAATATAATTGATATGTATCATGTACAGGTACCAAATATCCACAATAATGTAATCAATATGTACTGCAAATATGTACTTTTAAAAATAAAAAAGACATGTATGTCTATTCTTGTTTAATTTACTTCCAATTAAAAACCACTAAGAATATGTGAAAATAGACGTACGTGCAATAAAATTTCATGGAACTGTACACACATATACAATGAGTGTAAAAACTAATGAATCATGAATTGATTGAACTACAGAAGACAAATGTCAATTTTCTGGCTTTAATATTGTATTGTAGCTATGTAGGATGCTCCCACTGGGAACTCGAGATGAAAATATACACAGCGCTTCTGTACACTCTTAGCAGATCACAATTAGCCTCTAATCATTTCAAAGTAAAAATGTCTTTAAATATTATTGAGTAGCCCAGAAATAACTTAAGACCATGCTGATTTTTTGGTATTTCTTTCACATCATTAACTCAAAATTTGTTACATTTATTATTTATGTGGGTATCTGGCATCCCAGTTTTTCTTCTCTGTCCTTATATATTTGAACTTTCTAAAAAATAGACATCTGTGAGGCATCTCTTTTAAATCTGACTTGTTAGCTTTAAATTCAATGCTAAGGCCTGTTGAGATTTTGAATCTTGACTCTACTACCTGGGGAATTAAACATCTGCCTTGACCTTTCTGTTCTCTGCAAATAGGAGAGGCAGATCCGCTGTCTTCACCAAACTCAAGGTGGTCCAGGCCGACAAGGAGCCATCCATCAGAGCCCTTCCTGTACACTCACTGAATAAACTGCAACGGGCCTTGCTGGGTATCATCATCCAGCCCTATTTCTCCATTTTATCTGTGAGGATGTTTTAGCAAATTTTTCAAAGCACATAGATGAAGTCCTCATGAAGTTTTTTTGCCCATTTCCCTACTCTACTAATCTAGGAGCCCCATTTGTCTTAGAAGCCACAAAAGGAAAGGGCAATAAACTTGACTACATTTTTGAAAAAAAATCAATGTGACACAACAAAAAATGTTAAGGTTAAGAGGACGAATCACAAACTAGAAAACTATTTGAAATACACAGCAAACAACAGGCAATTTAATTTAGAACCATCGTTCAAATCAATAATAAAAAGTTAAGCAATATAAAAATGAACAAAGGATATAAGGAAGTTTTCAAAAAATATGAATTTAAAAGTTTTCAAAACTTCTTTTAATCACTGGACACAAATTAGAGATAAGAATATGATTCTACCTATAACACGGCACACTTTTTACAAATGGCACAGCCTTTCATGGTATGACGTAGAGGAACAGGCTTGCCCAGTCCTGCTGGAACAGGAATGATACGACACAACTTGGCAGCCCTTGAGCAACCGTAAAATGCAAGTATGTAAGTCTACTTGTAGGAATTTATCTTACGGATGTACTTGGAATAGAGGTAAGATATGAGTGTGAAATCATGTGTTGCATCATTGTGAATAGCAAAGCAAACATAAACAATATCCACAGTAAGATATGGAAAGGAACTCTAGGCAGTCCTTGAAAGTAATGAAGAAGTGCTATGTTTTTAGCATGGAAAGATCTCTAAGATACATAATTAAATTTATGCTACAAGGCAAAATGTAGAAAAATGTACCTGTATAAACAGAAAGGGGACAATCTTTCTATGTATAAATTTTCTCTTCTGGAAGAAAAAAAAAAAACCTTTTAGAAATCCTTGATGGTTGGGGAGGGGATGTCAGTTATCCTGCAGTGAGATCATGAACCATCTTTGCTCTCTTCCTTCTGTATTTAAAAACTGAGGTGTTATTTAACAGCAGCAATCAAACAACACAAAGTTCCAGGTACATTTGGACATTAGGAAACTACTCCCAGCTCTTTGCACTCACTGCTTTCCTTGTTAAATGGTCACACCCCAGCCACTTAATGAAGCATTCTAAATTTTTTGCCACAGCTCAATGCCAGGCTAACCAAATCACAGTTTGTAAAGTCAATTTAATTTCAATTTTCAAAAGCTGTGATGACTTCCTTTGCAGACCATGACCCTCTGCGATTTGTCTCAGCACCAGCCACAGCTTTCGTAATTGGCACTCACAACTTGCGACACACAGAAGAACGGCTGAAACTTTCGGAGTCTCCAATCATCTTGAGAATTTGATGAAAGCCAGCAACTGTATTTTTCTGTGCTTCCTCTCAAAAAGTGCCCACTGGCAAAAACATTTGTGTCCAATTATGGAGGGCTCACTGACCCCAGAAACCCAGATTGGGTATTTCTGTCTGGGTTTGACAGCAGAATCTCCTGGAGGCTGCTTAAAACATAGAGCAGTAAGCCTCGAGGCCAGAGTAGCTGATTCAATAGCCACAGGACAGACTCCAAAGCTATCAAATCTAAGTATTTCCCAGATAGTGCTGAAGTGTCTGGCCCACGGACACCCTTGGGGGTCACTAAGACCTTGCCTCCATCTGACCCTGGAGGTGTGAACATATTTAAAAACCACCAGGAATCTCCTCACTGCTTTCCTTCTTTACTTCGATCTCATTTCTTTTATAATCACTGTCCCTTTATCATCCATCCATAATAACACAAAGTTGACTGTTGCATCACTTGGCCATTCCCAATTCTACTTCAGGCTTCACGAACACCTCAGATGCTATTCTGCTTATTCTTAAAATTCTGTCACAAGCTCCAGTTTACTTACCTCACTGTCTTTCCTGTCACTTTTCTCATACGTCGCTCTTTGGTATTTATCTCAACATTTGGAGGTGAGTGTGTACTTATCACCAGAATTCTCCATGCAGCTCCCTGAATCACTGCACTTTCAGAGTCTGTGCCCTTGTGCTTATGTACCTTTTCTTTTTGAATTCTGTTTTTGCAAACTCTGGGCTCATGTACAACTAATCCCTGAATCCATGCCTCAGTAGTTTGTCCTGCACAGTGACTCTTTCCCCAGGGCTCCTGCCCCTCTCTTCCTCAGAATGAAGTCACAAAGTACTTCTTCCATTCTCTCTCTCTCTCTCTCTCTCTCTCTCTCTCTCTCTCTCTCTCTGTGTGTGTGTGTTTGTACATGTGTGTGCACATGTGTGTGTGTCTCTGTTTCTCTCCATCTCTGTGTCCCTCTCTCTGTCTCTCTGTGTCTCTGTCTCTGTCTCTGAGTTTCTCTCTGTCTCTGTTGCTGTGTTTCTCTCTGTGGTGGTGGTGATGAGGTATTGGTCTTAAAAAATTCTATTTTCTCTTCAGCATATGGGTTTTTCTTTATTTCTTCTGCTCTGGGCTCTGGTTGTATTTCTTCCCTTGCCTGCTGTGCCTTCCTTCTCCAATCCATCCAGCACCATGGTGGAGGATTTCTCTATCTTTCTGTCTGTCTCTGTCTCTGTCTCTCTGTCTCTCTGTCT
>NW_004524579.1:28732503-28751734 GCF_000260255.1 Octodon degus | reverse complement strand
CTCTCTCTCTCTCTCTCTCTCTCTCTCTCTCTCTCTCTCTCTCTCTCTCCCCTGCCTTGTCCTTCAATCCTTCAATTCAAAATACCAGGAAAGAAATGGTTGTGGAGAATACTGGGAAATATCTCTGATGAGTAAGAACTCCCTGTTGCGACTGTGTCCTCCTTAGTAGTATTATAATCCACTTTGGAAAAGCATCACCATCTCCTCTGGTGCTCACATGAGGCTGCCCATAAAATACCTCAAGGGACAGATGTCCCAGAGTGAGGCCAGAGCGCCCCCCACCCTTTTCAAAACAGTCCTCACTGGGTGAAGGACAATGATCACCAACTAGAAAAATAAGGGAAGCCAGGAGCTAATACATACATGTGAGCAGGGCAATATTGAGCCTGGGAGGCTGGTCGTCTAAAGGCTTGCCCCAGGCTTTTCCTTCATCTGGACCTCTATCAGTTTCCTCTTGCTCCAGGGACATATTACCATGAATAACACAAATTTATCACCTGAAAGTCCTGGAAGGCCTAAGTCTGAAATCAAAATGCCCACAGGCCATTCCCTCTGGAGACACAGGAAGAATCTGTTTCCTGTCCCTTCCCAGCTTCTGGAGCTCTCTTCATCTCTTTGGCTTTCAGCCCCTGTGCACATCAGTCTGACTCCTGCTTCCATCCTCAAAAATACTCTGCCTTTGACCCTCCTACTTTGCTCCTATAAAGACTTTTGGGCCCTGATACTCTATACTGATCTCCCCAACTCAAGATTCTTAATTTAATGATATCATCAAGCTGCTTTTCACATGTAAAACTAGCATTTTCACAGGGCCAGGCAAGAGGAAGTGGGCAACTTGGGGTGGAAGTGGTGAGCCACTGGGCTGCTGCTCCCAAGACCTTGAAGTGAAAATGTGACAGCTTCAAATAGAGAACCTCCTTCACTCTCTGCTCTTGAGCTGGGGCATCCTGGCCTTAGACACTGGGTCCCTGGTTCTCTGCCTTGGGACTCACACTGAATTATGCTGCCAGCTTTTGAGACTTCTCAACCTTCATAATTATGTGAACCAACTCCCATACTAAAGCCCCTCTGTGTATATACACATTATCTCTCCTAGTGGTTCTGTATCTCAGAAGATACCCAACAAACACAGGGCTTTAATATTCAAATTCTGAGGAGACAAAACTACCAACAATATAGCATCTTTCGCAGGGGCCTCACAGGGGCTGCCATGCAGGGTACCCCCAGAAAAGACCTTAAACAGAGACAACAACCAGCCAGCACACCATGGTGCGGGATGGAGTGAAGAGAGAAGTCACAGCAGCCAAAGGAAGAAATACAATCAGAGCCAAGAGCAGAAGGAATAAAGAAAAACCTATACGCTGAGGAGAAAATGGAATTTTTAAGATCAATACCTCATCATCACCACCAGTACAACCATCCTAGAGTCAAGGTGTTAGCCTTGTGTGATTTGCATGGAGAACCCACCAGGCAAAAGCCGAGTTCCACTTCTGTTCTCTGGCAATTCCTGCATGTCACACTCCACTTGGGCAACAGCACCGTCCAGAGTCGAATCTCAAGTGGTTACACACACTCCTACAAAACTCAGTGGTCAGGAAACTGCTATGGAACAGGAGAGAGGAGGAGTCTACTTTGGTCTCTGTGGGTCAACTGCAACCTGTAGAGCTCTCACACACTCTGCCAAAGCTCGCCTGCTGAGCTCTACTGAGGAAGGATGTGTGAGGCTGCAAAAGTTAGAGTCCCTGCCCCCACCATGAGCAGGAGTGAAGGGATTACTCCATGGGCATACATACCCAGGGCATCCTCATCTTCCCACGCCATTTGAATAAGGCAGCCAGAACAGAGAGAAGCTCTGCGGGCTTCTCCATGAGCACCGCTGCCTTTTGAGTGACGGACTTTAATTCAGTAGCTCCCAGGATGGCCCTGAACTGTAATTCCACTAAAAATGGATCATTGTCAGAAGTGCCTGGAGTGGCCTTGCCTTTGTGCTCTGTCTCCTGTCACAGTATGAAGAAAAGGCTGAAAGAAAGCTGTGCTCAGAGCAGCAGACCGGGTCAGCAAGGTGCAACTTTCCTGTGCCAAGATCCACAGCAAAGTCAGGGCTGGGTTGGCCTAGAGCTGCAAGCTTCCTGGCAGCAGAACCTCCCATTTCCTTGGGGCAAGTCTGAACCAGCAGCCCAGCTGTGTATGCTCCTGCATCCCACTGCCTGGGTGCTTCCAGCCCTCCGGGAAGGCAAGAGGGCACAGTAGTCACACAGGTGGGCTCTGCAGCCAGATGGCTCAAGTTCAAATCCTTACTCTTGGTGTGACTTCACACTTGTCTCAATGCGTTAAAGTTCTAAACCTGCCTCTGAATGTAGATTTCATAACCTCCTTAAACAGCCTTGTGATGCAAGCAGGGCACTTAACTTTAGCTACAAGCTGACGGTGCTCGGGTCACAGGGTGGCCTGAGTTCTAAGTGAGATAACATGCACAGCACAGTCAGCACCACACCATGATAAGACTTCAATAGGCAGTAAAAATTTTATCTCCGTTAATGGGTCCTATCACATCACATTCCAATTGTCTGGTATATTTCTCTTTTTCCTAGTAGTGTCTCTCTAAACAAGATGTGAGTTTATCCAGTTCCAAGCACTATACTTTATTAATTGGTACATCATAGCACTTAGCACAGTAAAATATTCTCAATTAGCTACACACAAATAAAGAAGTGACGAGTTAATAAGGAATCTAAGAAATAAGTCTGGCCATCCTGGAAGGAGAAAAAGGCCAGAAAAATTATCATTTGTCTCTTAAATGTAAAGGACGGGCTCTTCTGTGGAGGAAGACAGCTATCTCTGGGTAGTCCAAAGAGAACACCCAGATTAGAAATAGAAGTTTTCCAGGAAATTGACTTAAGATCAAGACAAGAAGGTGATTTCTCAGGATAAGACAGTCAAAGAGGCTGCCTTGAGAGAGCTGCCTCTGTGGAGCGGGGGTGCCTGCCCCCACCCCACTGTCAGAGTTGTCCTGCTGTCTGAGGATGCAAGGTGAGGCAGAGACCCCCCCAGCTCCGAAGTGCAGCTGTCTACAAGGGGGTAGGTGCTTCAGGGGAGTGTTCCTTGCACACTGCTATGGTATAATGCTGACAAAAAAAAAAAAAAAAAAGCCTGTGCCTTCTTAGGTGCTAAACTCTCTCACACACAAACACACACACCCACGCACAGCGGAAGAAAAGAATGTCTAGGAACAGTTCCTTTCCTATTTCACTGGAAAAAATTTTAAACCATTAACATATCCCCACATACAAAATGAGCAGAAAACCAGAGGTGGCGTTGTCCAGGCTCTAGGAGCATGCCCAGGCCACACTGCCACCCAGGGGCACTGCCAAGGCCAGCCTCCCTCATCCCTGTCTGCCAAGGCAGTGTCAGTCCCATGCCAGAGTTGCCCCGGGAGCTGGAGAAAGCCTGCCATGAAGGATTTTTGCGAGACAGATAAGTGACTATCAAGCAGTTCTGGACACTATTCCAGCAGGGTCCGGCTGGCTGCAGGGCTGTGACCAGGGCGACCAGCTGCAGGCCTGCCCAACCCCCACCCCCACCTCCTGCAGGCATTAAGCTCAGCTCTGTGCACAGCCTGCTTTCTACTGCTACCTCCAAGCTCGCCCACCTCAAGGGCAAGCAGCTTCCTAGGCTACCGGTGGGTGCTAATTATAGCCAAGCCCGTCACTGGCACTTCCTTTCACATGGGCAGGGAGCCCAGCTGGGTCGCACCTGTGCTGCTTGCAGCAGTTTCCTGGTACCCTGCTCTCCCACTGTTAGTTAAGGGCAAAGCTAACCTAAGCCCAACAGAAGAGGGTGAAAGGGCCCCAGGGTGTCTGTGACACAGCTGACCACTCCTTGTCTGCCCCTGCTGGCCTTGCACTTCCTCTGTTGTTTTTCCTCTCCCTCTTCATTTGTCAGCCTGACCCCATACCCTTACTTCACATTTTGTATTCCTCCTCTCTCTAGATATCTCTATCTCCCCTTCTGGGCCTCAGGGCCTCGCGACAGTGAGTGATATTCTGATCCTAGAAGATGCCTGACCCTCACTGGCAAGATTACACCTTTATTTAAAGAAAATGATGGTGTATTTAGTGTGTGCTAGACACTGTGCCCCTGCACACTCTGTGTGCCTCTTCCCAAAGTTGGCCAGAATCCCACAGTTTTGTGTTCCCTGAGTCATTCTTACACTTCTGTTCTGAATCTCTAGGAAGGGGTGTGTTATCAGATGGGCTAGGGACTGGCAGTGTTTTCCAATCAATGGATTGGTCAGGACACCTGGTAGATTGGAAAGATTACCACTTATTTTAGGGCAGAAATTAAAAAAAGAGAAGAGGCCCAAACATGCTCAGAAAGAGAAGCATGCTTAGAAGGAAAGAAAAGAAGATTCTCCCCAAGCAGACTGGACCACTGCAAGAACGAGAGGGCCGTACCTCAAAGTCAACTCTTGCCACCTTTCTATATCTTCCTGCATAGTCAGTCCTGATGATCATACTCAATCTTGTGCTAGAAGTTTTATATCCGGCACCAGGTTCAGTGTGTTCTCATATTAGAAGACTAGAGCAGGGTGCAGGCTTTAGCAGCCTCAGATGTGGCTGTTCTCTGAGGGTGGTCAGGAAGTCTCCTCAGCTGGCAGGTCGTGCCAACTGTTCCAGCCATGCTGTCATGCCCTGGCCTCCTGCTACAGGTACACCCGCATGCTCTTTCTCTTGAACACACTACCTAAAAGGGGCACCTGAACCCCTCACTTCCTCAGGAGCTTCATACCAGTAATCATTGCTTCTAGCCACTCCTTCTAGAAACTCTTTTCTCCCCTAAATTCCTTGAGTCTAAGTTTTCATTTCCTTCTAATGCTGCCCCCTTTTCTGGGTCCTCTTAAAAATGCCCTCAGAATCCAGGAGCCTCTCAGAGGAGCCCCAGGCCTTCTCTTCTCTTCCTTTTCCTCCCCTTCATCCTTCTCCTCTTCCTCCTTCTCTCCTCCTTTTTCTCTCTTTGTCTCACTCTGTGTCCTCTCTCTCTCTCTCTCTCTCTCTCTCTCTCTCTCTCTCTCTCTCTCTCTCTCTCTCTCTCTCTCTCTCTCTCTCTCTCACACACACACACACACACACACATACACAAAGTGATCTCACTTATTCTTATAGTTTTCTAAATCAAAATGCCAAAATTCCCTTCCAAGCCACTTCTTCACCATCATAAAGTAGCAGCTCTACTCCGGTCCTTACTTGGGCACAACCTTCTATCTCCCTACCCCTCACTCCCACTTCTAACCCACCACCAAGCCCTGTGTGTTCAGTCTCAAGCACCTACCAAATTCTCCCACAGCTCTGCAGGCTCCACCTCAGGCAAGCCCCTTTCTCTCTATGAAAATGACTCTAGTACACGCTGCCTCATTCTTCCTTCCATCTTGCCAGGCCTGAAGCACAGTGCAGCAAATCAGAGGCTTTGCAACACATGTGTCTAAGCACCTGACTCCTCTGTCTACAGCCCTCCGGTGGCTCCCTGTTACTCCCAGAATGTTACCTGACACTAGGAGATCAGTAACTGGTTGTTGGGTGAATAAATAAATGAACACTTGACCAGGTTTGCATGACCAAAAGGTAAGAATGGATGACTTGAAATTGCCCAAGGCAGTTCTTTTTGTTGTTCTTTGAACATTGTTCAGGTTTGGTCATTATTTGTTGGATAAATAGTAGCTATAATTTATTAAATGTACCTAACATTTACCTGTGAGGTTGGGTTGATTCATTCCCTTATTTACAGGATGATACAGCTAGTGCTAGAGCTGGGATTCACACACAGGGCCTCAGGCTCTAGAGCCCATGCAGCCTCTTGGCTCAATTCTGTCTCTCATCCAACCACAGTTTCTCGAGGACTATTACACGAGGCACTGAAAGGTGCTATGGACTCATAAGAGACACTGTGGAATGCTTCAAGAGCCTTGCATTCTGAGGATCATCTTCACCCAAAAAAAGAACTGATAAATGAATGAGCAAAGGAAGTAAGTCAACAAATAGCTTTTGCTGCATGTGTCACATGGAACTCTGAATAGAGTGGCTATACTAGAGTCATTCCCCTCCAGAAATTACCAACTAACTACTTTGCATGTTCCCTTGGACCCACTTATTTCTACTAATGAATTTTTACCTTTTCTCCTTCCATCCATCACACCTTTGAATTATAATCATAATGATTCATAAAGTTTTTAAAGACCAAACCACTCTGTTTATATACAGTGTCTAAACGTATGTGTCCACATGTCCAAGCTAGTGTTGCTTCCCTCAACTCATAATCAGGCTTTCCTGTAACCCTGGAAATGACCGGTTCCCAGGGACCAAGGATGTTCCTCTCATAAACTTCCCTGCCTTGTGTAGGCTGCGCCTGCTCATCTTTACATACCTGCCATTCCCAGAAAGCTGTTCAGCAGTGGCACCAAAGAGCAGCTCAGGCCTCTGAGAAACCACAACACAGCACTGTTTCAGGTGAGGTTTTAGGGGTGGGATCTGATTTGGGCCTGGGTGAATGGATCAGACTCAAACACAGATAGGGTGACATCTTCCCGGTGACAGGAAATATGAACTCTCATCTTCTTTGGCTATTGGGATTTTTAAAAAGTGGTAAAGAGAAAAAAATTGTCAAGGTCATACAAGGTATTGGACATGAGACACTTTGTAAACGACAAATCCCTGTGCTGAAGTAAGAGATTGCTGTCATTTGCTTAAACTACATCCTCTTTTTTTTAAAATTTTATTTATTTATGTGTGTGTGTGTGTGTGTGTGTGTGTGTGGTCAGATCAGCCCACCAGGGGGCTGTGCTGGCTGGATTGTGGTGCTGGGGGATTGAACTGCGGTCCCTGTGCTTTGCTAAGCTTGTTCTAAGTAGGTGTTTTAGACCACTGAGCCATCTCACCAGCCCTTAAACTACATCCTGAAACTCACCCCTCTGGGTTAAGATTGTTTCTTCAGGGACTCTGCTAAAAAGTAAATGTATTGGGAGAAAGAGCACTTAAATTGCTGGCTCCCAACATGTTTCTGGAGGAGTTCTGTGCTGAGTTTTAGTATATTCACAATGTTCTTCAACCATCACATCTAACTGTTCTAAAATATTTTGTCACGTAAAAAAAAAAAAAAAACATATATCCCTTAAGTAGTATCTTTCCATTCATACCTCACCAAACTTGGATGACACCAGTCTGTTTCCTGACTCTCTAGATCTGTTTATTCTGGTTATTTTATATAAATGGAACCATTCACTAGGTAACCTTCTGGGTCTGGCCTCTCTCACTTAGTACAATGTTTGTGAAACTTTTCGCAAAGCAACGTGCATACATGAAACAGTACTTTATTCCCTTATATAATATTTCTTTAAACAATATTCCATTGTATGGACATACAGAAATTTGCTTATCATTTATCCATTAATGTACATTTCAGTAGTTTTCATCTTTTAGCAATTGTAGAAAGTGCCGTGATGCGGCTTCCTATACAGGGAAAGAGGAGGTGTGTGTTCTCAGTTCCTTGAGGTATGTATCTAGGAGTAGAATTTCTGGCTTACAGCAATTCTGTGTTGAACTTTTTGCGGACCTGAAGGGATTTACTGTGATCCTCTAAAAGGGAAAAATATGGGATACAGCTTAGAGTGCCTGTGATTGGTAAAAGAAAGCAACAAACTATTAAATTCTGGGAAGGATGGAAGGTAGTGCTGTCCTCAGTGAAGTTTTGGGTGTGGTGAAAACAGGAGGTAGCAGGTATCGTGAAGGCCTCTCAGGAAGGAAAGCAAAGCAAAGCGTGCAGGTAGAGCACGCAAGAGGTGTCCGACGCAGGCATGAATGATGGGCTGTCAGTTACAGGAGCTAGGGAGCAAGTACAGCCTAGCTCCCATCGGGCTGCCCTGGAATGTGGTGGCACCCTTAAAGTTGATACTCTCACTTTTCCATGGCTGTTAAAATCATCCAGCCCCAGATGCTTTGCTTAGGCTCGAATTCCATATACTTATATTCTCACACTGCTAACTCCCAGATGCACACCACTTCTGCTCTATGTTTTTGTCTTATCTCCATAACTCCTTTCTAAGTTTTTAAAGACCGCTGACTCTGACAAATTTGTTTTCTTTGCTATCATCTCTACTGTCTGAGAGACTGCTTCACAGAGAATGCCCTGAGTAACTGCAAGTTGCTTGCTTCCTCGACTTTTAAAGTTCTATAAATAAAAAAACTTTGCAGTATATATACCTCTAGTGATGCCAACTTCAATTTTCATCACAAAACTGCAACCCATTCCAATATTTCTGTCAAAATCTGCAAGGTTGCTCCTTGTAAACATGTGTCCAGTATCTTCACACTTAAAGGGAGTAGCGTGTTGTGTCAGCCCATTCCCACATGGTCCGAGGCGGATGGAGGTGCTGACCAAGATGTGTGAAGCATACTCTGTCATTTATTTCATATGCCCAGCATTTGAACCTAAAAAAGACAACTTTCTGCTTTTTCTTCTATTCACCAGTATGTGTGGGGGATGCAAAGCACAGTTTTTAGTTCAACATTCTTAGAATAGGCCCAAATTATCATATCTGACTTGGTTTTTATTATCCCATGAAAATGACAAATACTCAAAAAATTATTATTGTGGTAGACTGTTCAAAAAAGTTCAATCTCATATACTGAGATTGAAAGTTAAGGACAAATGAGACCGCAATTGTTTCCCCTGAAAATGGCACAACCTGAAAGTATGAAAAAATCAAGACATATTTTAAAAGTGTTTATCTATCCACCATGAGTAATTAAAAGTCCTGCTAAGTAGTTGTGTATGTTGTCACTCCTTACCTCTCAGTTTAACAGCCTGCAGGCTGGATGGAGACATTCTTGGTGCAGTGCTTTATGCAGGGCCCTTCTGACAAGGATATCTGAGCTATGGAGAAAAAAAAAATAGTCTTGGATTTGCCCAGGGCAAAATATCCATTCAAATTTATACTTCTGTACCTTAAAGAGAGATAGAGGTTAGTGATCTCCACTAAGGATAAAAGTTATTAGGAAGTAGAATGAAAAGTTGCCCTGTTATCATGTGTGTGTGTGCGCGCGCGTGTGCGCGCACTTGCATGTGTGTGTATGCAGGCTCATGCTTGCTAGATAAGTGCTTGCATTCATGAAGATCACAGCAAGATGGGAAGCTTGTCTGAGAAACTGCTGCTGGGAGTTAGCTTTGATGCATCGCTAAAGAAAGAATTGGACAAAATGTGCCAACATTACAAATGTTGACCCTTAATGCAGTGTTTCTATGCAAAGAATTGTTTCTACAGGAATCCTCTCACATTTAGATTAGATTAGAATGTAAGTATTCATTGCAGTACTGTTTGTAAAAGTAAAATCTATGCAACACCCCACAGGTCCTTTATCAATGGCTCGGTCTTTGATTTAGACATCACAAGCAGAGGCCTGGTGGTCAGTGACCAACGCTGCAGTGCAGTGCCAGCGTCTCCCACAAACCAGGATCATCCCGATGTCTCAGCCTCATCTCCTAATTCTCTCACTACAAATTCTTCCTTCCGTGTGAACTTTGAACTCCTGCGATGCAGAAATTCTGCCGGGGGAACTCCACATGCACCTGGTGACTTCATAAATATTTGGTGTCTAACAAATTGTGAGGAAAGAAAAACCTTGGAAAGTCATCATCAAGTCACCATTTGAGCTGTCTTCTAATAGCTCAAAAATAGAAATCAGCATTTCACCACAGTGAATCGTTACCTTATAAATCTAGAGATCTTGGCCTTTGAGATTAGGATAACAAAACAAAATATCTCAATGGGAAGGAAGAGGAAGGAAGAGGAGGAGGATCAATGGGGCTAATTTAATACTTCCAAAACTGACTTACTGATGGAATAGACTTAAAAGAGACCTTCTTGTCAATGGAGCGCCCCATGGTCCTTTAGTAGAATGTGGGTTTTTAAGCTTTGAATCTCCTTAACCTTCCATTTAAAAGGCCCACCCAAATAGCTCAGCAGATTAAAGTGCCTGCTTAGGCAGACACAGGGGCCAGAAGTTCGATCCCCGGGCCTGCCGTGCTGGCCCTGCCCCCAGGGCATACTGAGACTGTGAATGAGACAGGGTATGGTGGCGTGCACCTGTAATCTCAGAACTTTGGAGGCTGTAAACAGGGGAATCACTACAAGTCTGATCTATGCAGTTAGACCCTATAGACCTTGTAAACTCTGTCCTAAAATACAAAAAAAAAAAAAAAAAAAAAAAAAAGGAAAGAAAAAAGAAAAAGAAAAAGAAAAAAAAATCCATTTAAAAAAAAGTTTTTTAAATGAAAAAAAAAAATATTTTTTTAGTACCAGGGATTGAACTCAGAACCCTGCACTTGCCAAGCAAACACTTATTCTTCTGAGCTATCTCCCTGGGGGAAAAAAAAACAGAAAATGAGGAAATCAGCCACTCTGTAGAGACTACAGCTACCTCAAACTGCCCCAACCACCATGACTACACAGTGGCACAATGGGCTTGTTCTCTTCTCTCCTAGTTGGGGAGAAGAAGCCTTCCACACAACAAGAGAAAGCAAGAAGCCCCAACTTGGGCAGTGGATACTAATACTAGGATGATTTCCATAGCTCTCAGTATCTTGGCCAGGTAAACACCAGAAACTTGTTCCACGAGGGGAGCAGTCCTGCCTGACTGGCTAGTGGCAGCAATTTAGTTGATTTATTTATGAAAAGCTCACACAAATGTACTCCCTAAATCACTGTTAGCTACTCCAAGGTTGCATTTTTAATGTTATCACTGCTCATTCAGCCAGAGAGACAGAAAGACTGCCCCATAAGTCACAAAGTTCCCAATCCCCAGAGATTCATCACCTTGGATCCACAGCACCATACTTGGGAAAGAAGGAAGGCCTCTTCCCAGGGCGTCCACTGTCAGTTCAGTCATTCTTTTATTCGTTTGTTCATTCTGCCTTCGGGAGCATCGTCCATTATCAAGCACTGTGCTGGCATTTTAAGGCAAACAAGACTTTAAAAGTCAAGGTTACTGCCTTCATGAAACTCTCAAAGTCCATTAGGGAGCATAAAACATGGACATAATTAATCCTAATTGATGGCAGTACAATAGTCTACAAAAGTTTTGCATGGCTTTGCTACAGGGGACTTCAGAGTTCGCTTATGATTGAGTCCATCTATAAAAGATTCATGAAAGAGATAGCTTCTGGACAAAGACATGAAGGAGATGTGGGCTTTTCCTGTATAGTATGTTAAAAGTTTCTGGAGTCAAGAAAGTAACTGAAATAAGCATAAGTGCATAGTAGAAAGTCCTCAGATTGGGACAATAATGACCTAGGATCTTGTTTCACTCGTCCCCCTGAGAGACACCCCACCTTGAGCACTGGTTTTGGGCATCAATGCTCTCATCTAGAAAATACAGAGGAAAGACGTTCCCCTACTAACCTCACTGAGCTCTGGCACTCAGTTTGTCCCCTGAGCTCCCCATCAGAGCTGAAGCTTTAGGAGGAAAGGAAGATGCAGTAAGCGAGCTGTCAGCTGCGTGCTTTTGGCCAGAGACACTGTGACTGAGGCATAGTACTTCCGGGGTATGCCTGTGGGTGCCCAAACCACAAACTCACCAGTCAGACATTAGGCAATACGGAGGAGCTGGGAGGAAGGAAAGAGAAAAGATGCGCCTAGTTGGGCAGCTTTCAACTAATTCCTCATGTTGAAAAAGGTGATTTCTCTCCTCCAATAATGCAGAAGCAAAGGAGATTTGAGAGGCCTTTCAGCTTTGACTTTCTCTTACTTGTCCTAAACTGATAGGGTTGTGCTACTATGGGAAAGGAGGGACACGTGGCAAACCATCTCTCTGCACTGCACCCCAACAGCTCCAGGTATAGGTATCATCTAGAAATCACAGTCACAGTCGCTAAGCACCATCCGTGGCAGGAAGAAGCAGGACAGTCATGAGCACAGAGAAGGAAATAAGGCAAAGAAATTAAAGTAACTTCCATTTTTGGAAAAAGGCAAAACACCTCTAGCAATCACTCACTCCCTCCCCACAAGAGCAGGTGTCTCAGTTCCTTTTCACTTGTTGCTGGGACAAAATACCCAACACCCAAATTTAAGGAAGGAAGGAAGGTTCATTTAGCTTAGTTTGTGGATGCTTCGGTCTATATTTGGCTGGCTCGCAGGCAGAGTGGCACATGGCAGTTTTCATGGCAGCAGAGAACAGTGAAGAGCAAAGGGAAGGGCAGTAGTGGGGGCTTCCAGCAGGCCTCTCTCCCCTCCTTATATTGTAAACATCTACCCTGGGACAGGAGAAGGGGGGGTTGAACTCACACAATGTCCACGCCCTCCTCTTGCACAGAATGAGAATGATTCTAGTTTACAAACTAAGAATCCTGGCTCTCTGCTGAGTCACTTAATTAACCTTCTAAACTTTTTAAGTTGACATAATGTATCAACCAGTATAGCAGGGTTCTCAAAAATCCAAGAAACTGATCATCTTCCTCCTTTGCTTTCTTTTTTCTTTTTCTTCCTTTTTTTAACCTATAGCAGGATTATTTCTGAATCTACGCAGAATATGTGAGCAACTTTTATGACAATTGGCCAAGGCTGCCTGCTCATCTGCCTAATATACCATCCCAAGTCTGCGTCTGTGGGAGCCAAGCAATTATTTTGCTGATTCCACTCCAGATACTCTGGAAAAGAGGCAACTATGAGTCCTCATGTGGACACCTGGTTTATTATTAACACCAGTCACAAACATAAAATTAGACAGCACTGCCCTTAACAAGAGGGTCTTATGTTTCTTGATGCACAATTTGATGGTGAAAATCATCTGTATAATGAACTTGGAGGAGACATCTCATGTGAAAAGCATCAGACCAGGACAGAAAAGTATAGGAGAAGGAAGCTGTCAAGAGGAAACTGGTTTTCTTGATACCAGATGACAGGGAAACGTTGACTGAAAGTGAGTGTTTTTTCTTAGAGAAATGTTTATGCATAGACAGGAATGTTTCTGGAGGGGACCAGATGATGCTTCACATTTTTTCTTGTCCTTTTTAATTCATTATAACTTTTTAAACCAGTTTTGCATGCTTATATCTGGTAATCTGAACAACTAATTTGAAGATAACATTATGCAATGCAGCAACCATTGTTGAATTCCTATTGCTTTGTTTGGTGAAGTTCTGCATGATTGCTTATGTTTTGTTGCTGTTGTTTGTTTTTTACTATTTTGTATTCACTTTAGATAATGATAATAAAAAAGTAACATTTCTGGTTCCCTTGGCTTTAGATGGATGCTGTGGAACTGGCAGGCTGCAGTCTCTGGTCAGTCCATTCTTGGGGACTCCTGTGGCCTATTGGACACAGCCCCAGTGTCCAGTCTCTGAACAGCTGTCTGTACAATAAGCACACTTGATTTCCAAAGTGCTTAAAACCCCAGTTGATATGTAGCTATATACACTACTTTTCTCCTACTGCCTTTACATTATAATATTATCCCATAAGCCCTTAGTAGTCACTTTTTTAACCATAGCAAAGGTGTTTATCAAGTAGACTAATATTTACCAAAATGTTCCCTTCCATTAAACATTCTTATTGCTTGCTCTTTTTTATTAAAAATAACACCAAACAGCACTGTGGTGTTTGTGTGCTAAATAAATAAAAACTACCTCATACAAGCATTAGAGAAAAATTTCCTGCTTAATAATCTTCCTACTCACTTCCTCCACTTCACAGAGAGGTGAAATCCTCTCTGGGAGCTGAACTAGCAATCAGTATTTAATTTAGCAGCCACCAAGTGCCACAAGAGCACTCTTCAAAACTTCCACTGTCAAACTTTCTAAACAAAAATAACATGAATAAAGATCCTCCTTCTCATTTTTTCATCTTTCAATTTTTGCTAAGATGGTTTTTAGGGCAAAAAAAAATTCAGAGATAGTTCTGTATTTCTCAATGTTTTCATCTCAGCTACAGTAGAACAAACAATATTTTTTTGCTATATCCATGCAAAATGGAGAAAACTTATTAAAAACTTTGAAAAGCAAACTTTGATCCTGAACTCTCAGATGTACCAGAGCAAATGAACCTGCTGTGTGTAGATAGCCCTGAAAAGCAATGAAAATGACCAAGCAAAATCAGACCTCAGATAACAGGAGGTTAGCAGCAAAAGCACAAGATTCAAAAATGATATCACAGTGGCCAGAGAAGCCCCAGATATTTCTTATCAGATGAAATTTTGAGATAGAGATTAAATTGCATATAGGCAGAGAGATGAGAAACCTCTGTAATAAGGCACAGGCAGCCTCCAGAGGCTTTGCAGTGCCACAGAGAAAAAAATGCAAGCTCCTGGACCATGCAAACAAGCCTGTCCTAACATTAGCCTTCTGCACGCTGCTCTGACACTAACCCATACTCTCCCTGGCCTCTGTCTACCCAGTTTCCTCTACCACCAAGGCTCTGCCCCTTTATCTCTAGTGCCTAGCTAAACCCTGCTTATCCATCATACTTTGCTTGCCCCTGCCTTCCCAGACTCCCCAGATGAGAGCCGTGTCTCCAGCCCGTGCTCAGCACTGCCTCCCTTTCCGCCTGCCTGCCAACACATCTTGCCCGGCTTTGCCTGTCTGTGTGAGGAGTCCATGCCTGTCTGTGCATTCTCATTACCCTCGACCCCATGTCTGCTCATAGTTATCTCCTAGTAAGTGTTCACTAAGTTTCTTAAACCAATAACCAGACAAAACTGGTGTCACATCAGTTGAGATGGAAGCTGTAGCATAAAGACTGAAAACCCTTCATATATTAAGAAAAGAAACGCTCATTTGTTTTATGTATACTACTAGTTTATCATAGTTCATTAAAGAGAAAGTGTTGTGTTATTATCTGTTTCTTGCATAGAAGAATCTTTCTGGTCTGTCTTATACTCTGAGTAAGTACTTGTAAGATAATGGTACACCGGGCGCAAACTATTGTTATTCTCTTATTCTTTTATTATGAAATTTTGTTTTATTTTTTCATAAAATAAAAATAAATTTTAAAGGCAGAAGAAAGAAGAAAGAGAAAGATGGAGACAGGCTGCGAGCATGGCCTAAGGTTGAAATCGCTTTGTGGGAAAATGGCTCCTGAGAAGTTACCACTTCATCAGGAGAAGGGAGCTGGGAGTTGGCAAATGTCTAGTCTCCAGCTCGCCAGCCCTCCTCGGGGAAAATCCTCTCAGAAATAACAGAAAGTTGCTGCAGCAGGTGTAGTAATCACTCTAGAAATTTCTCATAAAGAATGTGTAGTTGGAGATATCTTTTTATTTCTTCTTCCCCTCTCCCCTCTCTTCTCTCTCTTCTCTCCTCTTTCTCCCTCTCCTCTAAATTCTGTTTCCAAGATCACAGAGTCAATTCATAGGCAGGAGAATATTTAAGCCCAAATCATATCAACTATATTTCAGGAATACATGTTTAGCAGGAGAAAGTAGAGCCAGAGAAAAGACAGAGTTCAAAATAATGTCAGAGCCCAGGTTTGCTGACACACCCTCTCTGAGCCCTGTGAGTGTCACTACCCTCTGGGATGTGCATAAGGGGAGGGGCCGGGAGCAAACCAGTGTGTGGGAGGGAGGGAAATGTTCCCTCTCTGGTGTCCAGGTCCATGTCTCCGACTTTCTCCATCCGGTTTTGAGAAACACTTGACCCATATTCACACTGCTGTCACTGATTCCCTCCCACACATCCACTGTACTCAATCAGCCTTTCTTCTGCAGGAGCTTGCCATTGCCTCCTCCCTGCATCTCAGGAAAACCACTGCCTGTCCTCTCACGTTTCCAGATCACTGGACAAAACCCCTGAATTCTCCCCCCTGCACAACTCCCAGAGTGCACCCACAGTTCCCACCCCGATCTGCTGGTCTTACTGCAAACAGTTCTATACCCCTCCCCTAGACACAGCAGGAATGAGAAAGATACACAAGAAGACAAAAGCTGGGCTAGCTAGCCTGCCTGACTGGCAAGACTAACTCAAAGCAGGACAAAACAATCCTGTATGTATACTTTTGTAAAGTTAGTAACTTGTGTGACACAAGGTTGCCTAGTGACTAATAGCTGACCTTAACCAAACAGGATGATTATCCCAGGACTGAGGTAGTTTGCTAGCTTAAGGCCCTGAGGCCCAGTCCCACCCACACACATTTGATCAATTTCCTAGCTCCCTTTGACTCCCAGCCTATCCCACTTTTTTGGGTTGCTTTGTCAGAGCCTTTGCTCATCTTCTAGTTCGCTTTCTTCTTCCACTGACACCTGAAATCTATTTTTTATATTTTTTAATATATGCTTATTAGCTGTTTAGTTGTATCATTCATTTATTCATTTGTAAGAATTTATTTGTGTTAATCTGTATATAGTATTTTCCAATTCTCATCCTCAATATATTTACACAATATGCAGCATGAACTTGCATTTATCATTGCAAATCAGCCAGAGTAGGAGGCTTTGGTTCCATCTCACTTTCTTTTCTTTCTTTTTTTTTTTTTTGCCCCCCTGTATTTTAAGGAAGGGCATACAGGGTGTTGAGGGTCTCACTACTAGATTGGACTCAGTGATCCACCAGTTTACAGCTTCCCAAGAGCTGGGATTGCAGGTGTGAGCCACCACGCCCAGTCTCAATGGCTGTCTCAGTGCACCCCAGGGTCAGGGCCGGCATGGCAGGCCCAGGGATCGAAACCTCGGTCCCTGCACCTGCTGGTGTATGCTTTAATCTGCTGAGCTACTTGGCCAGCCTCCTCATCTCACTTTCTTTATGAAGATTCTGATTTCACTGCTACCATAACAGGAAAAACATTAAATTACAATTCTATTCTTTCTGCATTTTATCCACATAAAATTTTCCATTTTCAATAGTCTTTTCTCCATCCTATAAATAAATCCATCAAAAATTGAACAAATGCTGACAAATTTTCAATAAATTTCAATACTCTTTTCAAACTTTTTTGCAGGGAAGTAAAATTCATTTCCCTTCAGCCTTCTACAATCTACTGTGCACCCCAATTTAGTTTTCACACTCTTTTTTTTCACACTCATACAATCAGACATTTTCCATTTTAAGACAAATATGTTCCTTTCTCTATTTTTTTTATTGTTATCGGTCAACTTGCCCCAACTCCTATGTTTTCAAATAAACCTAAAATTTCCAACAACGCCACACAGAAATTTCTTTCAGTAGTCCAGAATACAACATTTCATATGTATTAAGCACTTCAAATTGTTGCATCTTAATAGCTATAATTTTCTTAATTGCTAAAATAGGGTGGCTTAGTTTTACTTGGTAAAGTTGATATGTCACAAACATTTTTAATCAAGAAGGAAAAATATTTTAAATTCAAGCCTTTTGGAAAGCAGCAAAGTAAAATATCAAATCAAATGTTAAGTCCACTTTACAATAAAAATAATTGCCAAGTAAAATAGATGGGAAATGAAGAATGTACAAAAAATTAAACAAGCCATTCTGATGAATTAAGTGGAAAGTCCTGTTAAGTTACATGATCTGTTTTCTAAAACAGTTCTGTTTTAATGTAAAATTTTAAATATTATAAATATATACAATATAGAACTTAGATATCAATATTTAAACTTCAAATTTTATGTGCTAGGTTTGTTGAAGAAACACTAATAACCTAGTGTTGCAGATGTCTAAATTTAGTCAAATATGACCTGTATCAATTAGTTGGTACTGTAAAGTCATGATAAAATCCAGATTTAGGAGAAATTTAATCTCATTAATATTTTATTTGATTGGGGCCGGGGTGATGATTCAGTGGAATAAGCGCTTCCCTGGCAAGCGTAAGGGCCTGAGTTCAATCCCCGGTTCCGCCAAAAAAAAAAAAAAAAAATTTATTTGATTAAAAATAGTGAGCTTGCATTTTCTAAATGAATGCCCCAAAAGCTTGAAGATCACCAAGTAAATATAGTTTGTATACCTTTAGCTGTCATATACACAAAATGTCAAGGCTCAAATACCTCACTCTAATTCTCCACACTTATAAGAAAAAAACTGTATATAGTGGCCACTTAACTGGGTTTTCCTGGATTTTAGAAATCCCCAGACTCTGTTGGGCAGATGGCCTGCTGTGCAGGGTTGCAGCTACTTAAATACAACTGAACCACTCGTGATTATGAAATGTCTTTTAAAGCATAGGAGGACTGGCCCAGAAAAAGATGTTGGAAGTGAACTCTAAAGACATTTTTCATTTTATCTGAATTACTGAAAACTTTTCAAAAGAACCTTTTCATTCTCACGTCTCCATCTCACAGGTCTTCAAAGACTAGGTCTTTAAAGCTTTTAGAGTAGGGTTGCTTGCCACTAAGACTGTTAAAGGTAATGTTCCTTTCATTTATTTCACATAACAGGTGAAGTCAAAGCCCAGAAGTCCAGAAACAAGGGCAGGTACAGATAACATCTGTACTATTTTTCAATTCCCTGTGGCAGAGCCATACTTTGCTTTTTTCAACTCTGGGATCCTTCCACTTTATCATTTAGATACCCTAGTTTGTCAATATAATACCATTACTCTGGCTAGCTTTTCTTCAAGTAGTATCAGAGGTAATTCCTGTGTTATCAGTACAACATTCACTAATGCTAAGCAGGAAAGCCTTCCAGAGAATGGCTAATATACACTTGGTACACTAAAGAGTATTTGAGCAAATGAGTTTAAGGAATACCTAGGAACTTCCATAGATGTCATTTTTGACAAAGGGAAACTCAAGACATTCTCAAAAGTCGGTAACTTCTGGATAGTGTTTCTTTTGAGCAAGAACTTCAACCACCAGGTTTAAATCACAGTTGCCTGGCAAACACAAGGGCCTGAGTTCAATCCCAGGTTTCGAAAAAAAAAAAAAAAAAAACCTGCTCCTTTATTATAGCAGTTTATTTTTTTATGTGTGATTTTGTGTTTTTTTTAATTTTTTCATTGACTTCATTGAAAATCAATAATTACATATCATATTAAAAACTGTAGACAAATACCGAAATGTGAAAGATATAAGATATAGACAGAGTGATTTTCAGAGTAATATTTCTGAAATGAATACATCCCATGAGATTAATAGATTGCACATTGTAAATAAATTATTTACAAACTTAAATGAATATAACAATAAAAATTGTCCAAAATAAAAATGAAGAATTTACAGTTCAGTCATATAATAGTTCACCCTGTGTCAAAATCAAGAAACTTATATTCATATAATTAAAATTCTCAAAG
>NW_004524579.1:28729643-28731665 GCF_000260255.1 Octodon degus | reverse complement strand
AGAATAAAACATAAGATAAATACTGGAATGACAAATAAATGACCAGCACTTCTAACAGTTTGGGGATAGGATATCGCACAAAGTTCTAGTCTGTCATGGACATGGATAATGTCCATAAGATTTACTGGTGTCCAGGTGTCAATTGTGGGACTGAGCTACTATTTCCTTGACAGCCACCTTGTCGACCCAGACAGAATCATGACCCAGAGGGTGCAGGAGAAGTCCATTTGTAGAGTATGCAGATGGAAATATCTTGCTGCTCTATACAAAGGAATAACTGAAAGACTGCTTTTGTATGCCTTTTCCTCTCCTGTGATTAATTGTTTGCCCTCTTTGGTGGGTTCTTTCCATTCTCATTCATGGAGTTGTGGTCATTTTTGGTCCCTCTCTAGAAAATCTTTTAGTAGTCTAGTAATCTTTTAGTAGGCTTGGCTTTGTCATCATGAAATTCTTAAGTTGTTCTTTGTCATGGAAGTATTTCTCTTCTCAATTATATTTGAAAGAGAGTTTTGCAGGGTATATCAGTCTGAGTTGCAATTTGTTTTCTTACAAGACTTGAAGTATTTTGCTCCATGCTCTTCTTGACTTGATGGTTTGTGAAGAGAAATCTATGATTATCCTGATGGGTTTTCCTTTAAATGTGACCTGTTTCTTTTCTTTAGTGGCTTTTAGTATACTGTTCCTGTGCTGAATTTCTGGGATCTTTATGATTATGTGTCTAGGTGTGTTTTTAATTGGGTTGATTTTTTTGGAGTTCTATATGCTTCAATTACCTGAATGTCAGATAGTTTCCCCATATTTGGGAAGCTGTCTGCTATTACTTCTGCCCATATTCTTTTTATATCATTTGTATTGATGCCTTCTTTCTCACTGATGCCTATTAGTCTTATTGTTCATCTTTGCATCATCTTGCATATGTTGAATTATTTTTTCCTGCATCTTTGTTGTTTTTAAGAGATCTTTTCTTACCTTTTCACTAGCTGCAATGGTGTCTTCTAGGTCTGAAAGTGTATTCTCACTTTCATTCTAATGATTTTGCCAGCTTGTGATTGAGGTTTTAAATTCCTGCATATCCTTTGGATCTGCTCCATGCATTCTATTTCTTTCATATATTGCTTATTCAAGGATTCCATCATTTTTATATTCTGCTCTATTTTTTTATCAGTGTCTTCTTTAGAAGCACTTAGTACTACTTTGATTATAGTTACCATTTCTTTTTTTACTTCAAAAATTATTTCTGATCTGATTTCCTCTATATATTTCTGCAGTTGTTTCTTTACTTCAGATGCTATTATTTCAGAGATTTCAGGGGTATAATTTCCAGTTTCTTCTATGCTAGTGTCTTCTGCATTTGTTCTGGCTGGGCTCGGGGACTGAGACTTCATTTTATTCCTTCTCTTTGTCATTTTCTACAGCACTGTCTTCTGACCTGTGGTGTAGAGCTTAGATAGTTATTACCTTAGCACCTAGTCTGGATCTACCAAGTTCAAATTCATTCAAGTGGCTGTGGCTTGGATCTGGTAGCCTTGCTCCACTTCTTTCTGTTGCAGCCCTTGGAGTTGAACCCTGTGTGCCACTCTGGCAAGATGTTCTGTTCCTGAATCAGCTGGGTGGGTCTTGCCTCTAGCCTCTTTGCAGGGAATTCTGTTGCAGGTTCCATGCTGGGCATGGGCTCTAGGTCGAATGAGGATCCAGGGGGCCCCAGGTCATTTCACTCACACACTGGGCCTGCGCTCTGGGTCGAATAAGGATCTGGTGGGCCCCGTATCCTCTCACTCACATGCCGGGCCTGCGCTCTGAGTCAAATCTATTATAGCAGGTTAGATTGTTCTTCCTATTCTTGCCAACAGATCTTGATGCAAAAATAGGGAAGCTTCAGATCACCAAATGTATGTACAAATTCATGCTCTGAAACAACAGATAACTATAAATGGGCACAGGGTGCAACCTTTCTTGCTGCCCACATGCCCTCTATGAGCTCTTGTCTTCAGGACATTTCTTATGTTATCATAAAAGTATGCA
>NW_004524579.1:28717330-28727693 GCF_000260255.1 Octodon degus | reverse complement strand
ATAAGCAGGACCTATGCAACAAGAGTTGTAGCTTTTGGGTCTGAGAAGGTCAGTGAAATGCCCACAGCAGCCAAATGCATTTAAAAAAAAAAAATTACCAAACTCTGCATCAGAACCATGTTTTAGATATATCCATGAGAAAAAGAAGTGCTCAGAGAGCAAGCAGTATTATTGTTTCTTTCTGGGTGTCAACCAAAAGCCTCATGTGTTCAAAGGCGGGGCTTTGGAGAATGAACACATCATAGAATCACCATGCTCACTGTGGGCCCCATTCCCTGAATTTGCTGTTGGGAGGGGGTGTCTGGTCAGAAGAAGAAATACACAGGTACACAGTCTCCTTCCTGGCTTCTCACTTTTGTCCTCTGCTACATTAACCCTCTTGACATGAGCAGCTTTCCTAGGCTAACCCTTCCTCATGCCATCTCTGCATTTGAGCCTACCAACAATGGGCTAAAGCTTCTGAAATTGTGAGCCAATTGTGAGATAAACCTCTCCTCTATTAAGTCATGAGTGTCCGGCGTGGTGTCTCAGCAACAAGAAAAGTGGCTGAGACCATTGAATTCCCAAGGAAACAGTGTCATCAATCAAGGTGCCAAGTGATGAAGTAAGATTATGTGACTCACCATAGGCTATCACTTCACACCCATTAGGAAGGCTGTTATTTTTAAAAATAGAGAAAAATAAGTGTTGGTGGAGATGTAGAGGAATTGGAGCTATTGCATATTGCTGATGGGAATACAAAATGGTGTAGTTACTGTGAAAAATAAGATTTTCATATAGTTCAGCAGTTTTATACCCAAAAGAACTGAGAGTAAGATTCAGGTACTTTTCACCAATATCCATAGCATCATAGTGCAATAGAAAAACAGAAATGCTCAAATGCCCACTGATAGATGAATGAAATGTTTAAAATGTGGTGTGTATATACAATGAAATGCCCTTCAGCCATCAAAGGGAAGAAAATCCTGACACACTCTCTAATAGGGGGTGACCCTGAAGAAAGTATGCTAAGTGAAATACACCAGAAACAAAAAGACAAGTGTTATATGATCCCACTTATATGAGAGACCTAAAACAGGCAAATTCCTGGAAACACAAATTAAAATAAAGACTACCCTGGCCTGGTGGGTAATGGGAATGGGGACTTGTTATCTCATGGGCACAGTTTCTTTGCAGGATGACAAAAGTTCTGAAAATGGATAGTGACAATGATCGCATGACGTGGTGACACCACAATGCCACTGACTAACATAAAGTGATTAAAGTG
Organism: Octodon degus; assembly: GCF_000260255.1. NCBI lineage: Eukaryota > Metazoa > Chordata > Mammalia > Rodentia > Octodontidae > Octodon > Octodon degus. The sequence continues at coordinate 28,726,426 of NW_004524579.1, read as the reverse complement.
ATATAAATTTTGTATTACTTATATCTTATCACGGTTTAATTTTTTACCTTTACAAAGCAAAAAGCAGACTATGTGAACGACAGTAGAAGGAGAAGACAAGTTAAATGTGAAAGAGTTTCAAAGGAAGAACTGAGAGTTAGTGACTGATAATCATACAACCACATAAAAATATTATTTGTCAAGTAGTGATAAGTGTTCTAAACAAGTTACAAAACTAGGAAAGAGGAAATGGAAATAATGGGGGCTGGGATGCTGTTTTGTACACCGTAGTCAAAGACCTTTCAGTTAAGTGGCATAGATCAAAAGGAAGCAAGAAAGTGAGTCACATAGATATTTGAGTAAAAAGGCTTCCAGGCAGAGGAAATCATAAATGCAAAGATCCTGAGGTTAGAGAGCTCAAGGAAAATAGCAAAGAGCTCATGAGTCAAGTCTGTGAGCAAGAGAAGTAGGAGTTGAGGTCACAAAGGAAGTGGGGAGGAGAAGCTAGCAGATGCTTGTACTTTGGCTTTCACTGTACAAGAAAGTATAATCCAATTTATATTCATGGGTAAAAGCTTGTTATAAAGAAAAGGAAATGTGTTGTTGGGAATGTTCAAGGTTATTTTTCATGACTACTTTTAGGTTTGGTGATTTGTTAGAAATACCATTATGGTTTAGTACAGTGAAAAAAATGCAGATTAAAGTCAGAGTAGTGGGAAAAGGCCCAAAAGATGCACGTTTCCTTGTGTCCCTTCCCTGATGAGTCATACAGAAAGCATTAATCTTCCTGGTAACTTTGTTTGAACTAAAACAAACAGACAAAACTCTCAAAGCTTTGCAACTTGGGGAAGCTCACCTAAGCATCAATGTTCAGGGTGTTGGCCCTGTAGACATCATTGCGTACTCATGTGTATGACTTCAGTTACTCAATATGCTACTCAGGTTCTCCAGAAAAACAGGACCACAAGATGTGTATAGGTAAATCAACTTTAAGCAAGTGGCCCCCCACCTGAAGACCAACTCCAGTCACCTGCCAGGCCCTGTACCCTGCTGGAACCTCCCACCTCCAGGCAGCTGTCAAGCCTGGTGTGGAACCCTGCAGAGGGATGCCCAGAAGAGCGGCTAGGAGCATATCCAGCCAGCTAATGTAGGAGTAGAACAGCTCAGCAGTGGGGCACAGCAGGGTCACTGCCCTAGGCTACCACAGGAAGAAATCAAGCACAGCAGCCAGACCCAAGCCAGGCCCAGCTGGATGAAAACAAACATGGTAGATCCAGACCTGCTAAGCTGAAACACATTGCTAGACCCAGATCTATGAGAGTATCTTCTCTCTCTCTCTCTCTCTCTCTCTCTCTCTCTCTCTCGATTGAGAGAGGGGGCAACAGGTAACCAGTGTGAAAGTTTGTCTGGAAGTCACTGAGTATATCAAGGGGAGGTGATCAGACAGATCTCAGGGGAACTAATTTTAATACAAATTCCTAACTTTAGATCTGCTTAGGTATACAGTCAAGATGCTGGCCCTTAGGATCTAAAATACAAACCCAGTAATTACAAAAGTTTGTCAATATAGAAAAAAAAATCTGTGAGCAAAACAGGGAAATGGCCCATAAGTCTTACAATTTGTACATTTTTATGGATACAAGTATATATACTTGTTTTTGTCTCTTATGCACATCTGTATTTTCCATGATGATCCTCATACCTCTTTATTAAAGTGGCCACAGAAAGTGGAAAAAAAAAAAAAAACAGAACTTCCCCGAGTAAGGTGTTATGTTATTGAGCGCTATATTAACTTCAGGAAAGTTTGCACCCAGGAGTAAGATGCCTAATGCTACAGTGTATGCATTCTTGTTTCTTTATGTGAAAGAAAATTTCAGCAAAATGAAAATACTGTTCGAAGAGGTAGAAACAAATAGGATAAAATTTATCATCCCTACTGCAAAAGTAGTCAAGAGCTGGACATGGTCTAAAAATATCAACCACATGTTTATTTTTTCCATTTAACATTTGTGCTTCAGCCAATTTTTCAGTAATTAAAGAATTGACCTGAATAAATCAAAATGTGGCTTCAGCTCACACTGGTAAGAAAAAAAGATGTTTTGTTAACTGGAACACATATGTGTTCAAAAATCATACTCTCAAGTGAAGTAAATCAGCCCCATATGTGTAAACATCCCATTGTCTCTAGTGTGGAAGACTGAGAGAGTAAGTAGGATCTGGACTACACAGTGGATGCTGCAAACGGAGGAGAAACTGCTCAGGGGAAAAGGCAGACTGTGACAGGGGAAGATGAGAGCGAAAAAAACATCTGTGGACACAGGGGAGTGACATAGCTACTTCTCTTAGTTCTTTCAAAAGAATGTTTTGTGCTAATATTGTTCAGATAAGATACACCACCTCTAACTTGTATTCTGCTTAACTACTAAAAAGACAACAATATGTAATGTGTCAACTATTTTTTTAATTTTATTTATTTGTGTGTGTGTGTGTGTGTGTGTGTGTGTGTGGCCAGTTCAGCCCACCAGGGGGCGGGGCTGACTGGCATGTGGTGCTGGGGGATTGAACCGCGGTCCCTGTGCTTTGCTAAGCTTGTTCTAAGTAGGTGCTTTAGACCATTGAGCCATCTCACCAGCCCCAAATGTGTCAATTATTATAACTGCTCTACTAACCCGGTTTGAAACTCAATTTCATTTCTATAATTATCTTTTTTTTGCTTTAAAATTAAATAAATGAAAATCATTATAAAACAATTTTTAGGTAAGGATTTTAAATAATTCATACATATTCTATCACTGCATTAATAAAATATCACTTTTTTCATAGGTTAAAAAAAAAGTTTGTCAAGGTCTAAATCTCACTACCCATTCTTAGGTGATACTAATTGTAGTACTGTAAATGCAAAACTGCAACTGCCTTAACCGCATAATATCTCTTGGGCAATAATATGCATGGAGCTAAGGTAACTACTACACCAAGGATCTACACCAAAGGTGAGAAGACAGTGCTGTACAAAATGACAAGGAGAAGGAGCAAAATGCAGTCTCAGTTCATGAGCCCACACAGAACAAATGCAGGAGACACTAGCATTGAAGGAATTGAAAGTCATACTCCTGAAATGTCTGAAATAATAGCATCTAAACTAAAGAAACAATTGCAGAAAGCTGTAGAGGACATCAGATCAGAAATAATCACCAAAATAAAAAAGCAACGACACTTATAATGAAAGAAGTGCTTCTAAAGTAGATGCTGATTAAAAAAACAAAAACCATGAGAATAGAAAAATGATGGAATCTTTGAATGAGCAATATAGGAAAGAAATCGAATGCAGGAAGCAGATTCAAAGAGATGTACAGCTTTCAATCACAAGCTGGCAACAGTTTCAATGAAATTGAAGACAGAGTTTCAGATCTTGAAGACAACATTGCAGCTAGAGAAAAAGTAAGAAAAGATCTCTACAAACAACTAAGATGCAGGAAAAAATAATTCAAAATTTGCAAGATAATGCAAAGATGAAAAACGTGAGATTAATAGGCATCAATGAGAAAGAAGGAGTCAATACAAATGATATAAAAAGAATATGGGCAGAAGTAATAGAAGAAAACTTCCCAAATATAGAAAAACAATCTCACATTCAGATAACCAAAGTATATAGAACTCTAAATAGCATCAATCCAATTAGAAACACACCGAGACATATAATAATCAAGATCCCACAAATTCAGCACAAGAACAATATGCTAAAAACTGCTAGAGAAAAGAAACATCATATTTAAAGGAAAAGCCATCACAATAATGGCAGATTTCTCTTCACAAACCATCAAGTCAAGAAGACCATGGAGCAAAGTATTTTAAGTCCCCCATGAAAACAAATTCCAGTCCAGACTGATATACCCTGCAAAACTCTCTTTCAAGTTTGATGGAAAAGAGAAATACTTCTGTGACAAAGAACAACTAAAGGTTTTCATGATGGCAAAGCCAACCCTACACAGACTACTAAAAGATATTCTGAAGAGGGATCAAAATTATCAGAACTCCATGAATGAGAATGGAAAAAAACCACCAAATAGGGCAAACAACCAAATACAGGGGGAAAAGGGGGTATACAACAGCAGGTAAATAACATGTCAATCATAAGTCAATATATCTCAATTATAGCCATCAATGTAAATGGACTGAATTCACGAATTAAAAGTAATAGACTGGAACAGTGAATTAAGAAACAAAATCCAACAATATGCTGTATACAAGAAACACACTTAACTCATTAAAAAAAAAATGATGGGTTGAAAATCAAAGGAAGGAAAACAATATTACATGCACCAGCAACTCAGAAAAAGCAGGGGTAGCAATCCTGTGCTGAGACAGCTTGAACTTTAAACCAAGAATGATCAAAAGAAATAAAGAAGCCACTACATATTGGATAGGGAGAAAATGCAAGATGAAGAGGTAACAGTCGTAAATATATGCATACCAAACATGGGAGAACCCAACTGGGTAACACAGATCCTAATGGACATGAAAAGTCTGCTATCCAATACTACAACCTTAACAGGAGACCTTAACATCCCCTTATCCCAAAAAGATAGGTCAACCAGACAAAAAGTTAGCAAAGCAGTAGCAAAACTGAACCAGAACATTGAAAAAATGGACTTAGTGGACATGTACAGAGTGTTCCACCCAACCACAGCTGAATACACATCTTTTTCAGCAGATGCAAAAATTCTCAATAAAATCCTAGCAAATAGGATACAGCAAATCATCATGAAGATTATACACCATGAACAGGTAGGATTCATCCCAGGGATGCAAGCATGGTTCAACAAATGCAAATCGGTAAATGTAACACACTATATCAATACAGCCAAATCCAAAAACTGCATGATCATCTCAATTGATGCAGAAAAGGCTTTTTACAAAGTTCAATGCTCATTCATGTTCAAAGTCCTACAGAAAATTTGAATAGATGGCCTCTACTTCAATCTGATAAAAGCCGTCTATGACAACCCAACGGCTAACATAATTCTAAATGGAGAACAACTGAAATCATTTATTCACAGATCAGGTATGAGACAAGGATGTCCTCCATCACCCCTCCTCTTCAATATAGTTCTGGAATCATTAGCTAGAGCCATTAGACAAGAGAGAGAAATAAAAGAAATAATAACAGGTAAAGAAGAAGTTAAACTATCATTATTTGCAGATGACATGATACTCTACTTGGAAGACCAAAAAAACTCCACCAAGAAACTATTATAATTAATACAGAAATTCAGTAGCATAGCAGGATGCAAAGTCAATACCCAAAAGTCAATAGTATTCCTCTAAACAGATAACAAAGCACACTGAGTGAGAAATTAGGGAAACAATACCTTTTACAATAGCACCATGGAAAATGAAATACTTAGGAATTAATCTAACTAAAGAAGAAAAAGATGTATTCAGTGAAAATTATAGTTCTCTAAAAAAATGAGACTGTAGAGGATTTCAGAAAATGGAAAGATATTCTCTGTTTCTGGATAGGAAGAACCAACATTGTGAAGATTGCCACACTCCCAAGATTGTTACACAGATTTAATGTAATCCTTATGAAAATTCCACCAACATATCTCACAGACCTAGAGAAATCATTCCTAAAACTTATTTGGAACCAGGAATAACATAGAATATCAAAGGCAATCCTGGGCAACAAAGGCAAGACAGGAGACATTAAAATTCCTCAGCTAAAATTATACTACCAAGCTACTGTGATAAAATCAGCAAGGTATTGGAAACAAAATAGACGTGAGAATCAATGGAATAGATTCGAAGATGAAGAAGCAATTACAAACACACTCAGCCGTCTTATGTTCGACAAACAGGCCAAACATGCTTACTGGAAAGAAGATAGTCTCTTTAACAAATGGTGCTGGAAAAACTGGCTCTTTACATGCCAAAAACTAAAACTTGACCGGGGTCTATCACCATGTACTAAACTAAAGTCAAAATGGTTTAAAGATGTAAACATTGAAACAGAAACACTAAATCTTCTGGAAGAGAAAGTAGGTGGAAATCTTGAAGACATAGGGGTGGCAAACAGTTCATAAACAGAAATCAAACTGCATGGGAATTACTTGAAAGAATTGACAGCTGGGACTTCTTAATGAGAAGCTTTTGCACGTCAAAAGAAATTACCGACAGAATGAAAAGACAACCCACAAATTTGGAAAAAATCTTAACTAATAAGCACTCATACAATGGTCTGCTCCCTAGAATTTATAAAGAACTAAAAAACTTAGGGCCTCAAAATTTAAAGACCCAATCCAGAAATGGGCATTCGAGATGAACACACACTTCTCAGAGCATGAAATTATACAAGTGAATAAATGTATGAAAAAATGCTCCACATCATTAGCAATCTATGAAATGCAAATTAAAACAAGACTGAGATACCATCTCACCCCAGAAAGAATGGTTATCATAAAGAAATCAACCAACAACAAATGTTGGAGAGTCTTCGGGGAAAAGGGAACTCTTCTCCACTGCTTGCAGGAGTGTAGACTGGTATATACATTATGGAGATCAGTGTGGAGACTCCTCAAAAAAAACTAGGACTGAAAATCCTATTCAATCTATCTAACCCCCTTCTGAAAATTTCCCCAAAAGAACAGAAAACATCATATCATAATGATATATGTGCATGTATGTTTATAGCTGCACAAGTTGCAATAGCCAAATCTTGGAAACAACCAAAATGCCCATCACCTGAGAAATGGCTTAGAAAGATGTGGTATTTTTATACAATGGAGTATTACTTAGCTATAAAGATAAATAAACTCAAAGCTTTCATATGTAAGTGAATGCCACTTGACGATATACTCATAAGTGAAATAGATCAGAACCACATGTGTAAATATTTTATTGTCTCCCTAGTGTGAGACCTCAGAAGAAGAAATAAAAATTGAAATCTATAACACAGTTACATGGAAATCAAGGGCTAGCCAAATAGCTCAGTGGATTAAAGTGCCTGAAAACAGGTACAGGAGCTAAGGGTTTGATGCCCAGGGCACGCCAAGATGGTAATTGAGACTGGACATGGTGGTGAGCTCCTGTAATCTTAGCTCTTGGGAGGCTGTAAGCAGGCAGATTATTATGAGTCCAATCTAGTAGTGAGACCCTGAACACCCTATAGACCCTTCCCTAAAATAAAATTTTTAAAAGTGGAAAGTGAGAACTTAAGGATTAAACAGTGAAGAAGTTAGGAAATATGGCAGGGGCAAAACCATACATTTATATAAACAAGGTGGTTAAGGCAATGGCCCTCAGAATTTCCATCAGGTTCTTGAAAATAGCAGTTAATGGGTAGAATTCTCACCCTGACTAACTATATATGCTGATACCAATTAACTAAGCAACTACACCGAGGATACTAATGTGTAGTACTAAAGTCATGCTTGAAATACCTATTATTTTTGTCTTCTAAATGCATACTGATAGGGGCCAGGAAGATAGTTCAGTGGAATAAGTGCCTGCCTGACAAGCGCTGGGTCCTGAGTTCAATCCTGGTACAATAAATAAATAAATAAATACTGCTTCTAATGTCATATTGATTATTGCTATATTCTCTTTAAAGTAACCACTTGTAAAAAAAAAGATAATAAAAGAAAGCAAGAAACAAGAAAAAAAACTATAGGATTATCCTACTACAGTATTGTATATGGTTTGATTTCTAAATTTCTTTGTAAAAATGTGTAATTGATTTTTCCACATTCTGTAAGCTTTTAAAGTTTAGAATATCTATGGTTGTTGAAAAATAGCAGTTCCATGTTATGTCTAAAGTGTTTAATATTCAGGCAGGTAGTGATGTTAAACCCAACTGACTCTGTTACAGAGTAATAATATCATTAAGCTTCTCCTCTGGATGTCCAACAACTAAAGTTTGCAGACCAAAAATTAGAGAAATAGAGGGGCTACAAGGATACCAATACTTTGGCCCTAGCCTTTCAAGGTCAGTGAGGACTCAGGACATAGAAAAACCTATGCTGTGACATCCTGTAACTCAGTAGTGCCCCAAATTTCCTGATCAAGGAGATTATGGAGCCACAGAGGAAAGTGATTGATGATGTATAATGTGCCTAAGGAGAGTCACTGGGAGAGAAATAATTCTCTCAGGCTTTCACAGAGTGCAAATTGGTCAAGCAATGGCTGTGACTCATCCAGATGGCTGACACTGACAAAAGATCTACAAGGCACTGTATATGATTTCAGGGTAAATCCTGGGGGGATTTGACTAACCTTGTCAAATACAAGAGTCACATTTTTAGTTATATAGGTCTTGCTTTAACTTGGTCTTAACCATCCAGCAAAAAAAGTATAACCACAAGGTATAAAAAGTAATACCATATTAATATGCTGAGCTGTAAAAGACTCAAGTCAACAATTTCTGACAACTGCCAGTTCTACTGATAACCCACTACCATTATGGACTATAGGACTATATTGGGTTATTTTGCTGAATTCAAATACCTACAATATTTGAACTGGGATCAAGTGTGAAAAGGCCCTTTACAAACTTCTCCAAATACAGCTTCTCTAACAGCAATGGAACACCCATCTCTGACAAAACCAAGAAAAGGGGGGGAATATAAATAAAGGACCATTTTATAGTGGAAAAAATATGTATATTCAAACTAGTTAGGATAGATATATAGTAACTTTCTCTTAGTTTCAAAGCAGGTTAGCAGGACAGTTACAATAATTAATACATTGCATATTATTGTCTTCATAGTAGTTATTCATAGTACAAGATGCAGACATGATATCTTGTCTAAACACTATTAGCACAAATCTTTCTTCTCATTGAACTAAGAAAGGTAGCTGTATATTATGCTAACTTTCTTGTATATACAGATATAGTTTCTCACTATAAAATGGTCCTTCATTCATATCCCCATTTTTTGGTTATGTTTTGTCAGAGATGAGAGTTCCATTGCCATTCAAATATTGTAGGTGGCTTGAATTCAGCAAAATAGCCTAATATAGTGCAATAATCCATAATAGTAGTGATTCTCATTGTTAATCACATTATTAGTATAAATTATCAAGAGTGGCCTGAGATCTCAGATAATCGAGACACTATTA
>NW_004524579.1:28709392-28716885 GCF_000260255.1 Octodon degus | reverse complement strand
GAAAGAAAGAAAGAAAGAAAGAAAGAAAGAAAGAAAGAAAGAAAGAAAGAAAGAAAGAAAGAAAGAAAGAAAGAAAGAAGAAAGAAAATCCAGGTGAGGGATGACAGTATTGTAGCTTAAAGGTGGATGGTAATGATGAATATGATGAGAATGGACATACCTTGGATGTATCTTCTTTGTGCATCTGACAGGGTTTGCTGCTGAACTCAGGATGCAAGAGAAAGGTTCAGGAATAACACCAATGTTTTTAGTCCACACTGTCAGAGAACTCAGGACAGCAGCAGAAGGAAAAATGAGCTCAATTTGGACATGTCAATCAGCCTACCCAGAGATTCCAAGGGACGAGAGCCAGCAGTTGCAGTGTCAAGTGCAAAGTAAGTGCACTGTATGTAACAGCCCACACTTAGGCACAGCAGCAAGGCAGGGAATGATGATACCAGAGGTCAAATGCAACTATTCCCAGAGGTCAAAGGAAAAAAAAAACCCTAAAAGTTAAACTGCATTGAAGGTTACCCTCATAAGCACAACCCAGCTTTTGATCTTCTCTCTACACTTTTCCTCTCCTCTCCTGTCCTGTGAGCTACTGTTAAAAAGATGGATTGGCCCCAAGATCCCCCACCACCAGCACTACAATGCATAGGACCTAAGAATTGCTTTTTTTTTTTTTTTTTGGCAAAATTTGAATTCAGGCCCTTGTACTTGCCAGGGAAGCACTTATTCCACTGAGCCATCTCACCGGCACCTGCTTTTCAATACAATGTGTAGTCTTCATTTTGCAGTTAAGAATAATACCACTGACATCTACATGGAGACATGTTGCTTCAGCTTCAAAAATTAAAAGCTTCATATCTGAGCTATTCCAAGCCTTAAACAAGTTTTAGAAGTTTAATAATATTCATTCCAGGACTTAGTCATATTCCTAAGCTCCAGCCCCACAAATTTTCATTCAGTGCATTTTAGATAAGGCCTCCCCTTTTAAAGATATAGTAAATATCTCCTTTGCAGATAGATCTCTGGCTTCCTAAGTTAGGGTGCTGTGTTCTTCAGAGGTTAACTGGTTCATTAGTGGTGCTGGTTCCCTTCATTCTGTGTGACACTGTGTTCCATCTGGTTAGGCCCATAGGTCCCTGTGCAAGAGATGGGGAGGGTGAGCTACAAAGCCTCCTCCTTCCTCACCATCCATAGCTTGTGCATTCATCAACGTATAAGAAAAGCAAGTTAAACTCAAGCCACTAATTAAACTTGGGCCTGGTTTGCTGGCTAAGATCTAACTAAATTCCATTTCTCTCTCCCTGGGGCCCACTCAGTTTTGTACATCAGACACTTGGCAGGTCCCATTTACAGAAAATTAAGTGAAATAAAATAAATATGCTCCTGAACCTAATCATCTGTTAGATGATATGCAAGACTCAAACCTACATGTCTGCTCCACATGACACTTGTCCTGGAAGCTAGTGGGCCAGTGCTCATCATCCTGGAGGATCTGTCCCTCCTAGAGACCCCTCCTTATTTCATTACTCAACACCTTGACTTCCCCTTCCAAAGAATTTTCTTGTTCTCTTGCAAGGCTCATTGTGATAGCAATGACTCAAGGCAGCCAGAACTACAGCCAGAGCTCTGGCTTTCATGAAAGGTAGGAGAAGCTCTCCCTGTTTGGATACACAGACAAGCTCAGCACTCACCAGAGTGGCTTTCATCTTCCTTGAAACATCAGGCTGGGGAAGTACTTTCTGAGGGAAGATTTCTAGGTTCCTAATGTTTTAGCAGCATACTAGCTTCTCTTTCAAGTCTTCTACACAATCTGCTAGCCACTTATCCAAAGAAGTCATTTCTGTGATTAGAGGACAATTTTGAGCTCAGAGCCCGAGCAAATCTGCCTGTCACTCCAGGTAATGCTTCAAACTAAGTGGCTGGGCAAGTCCCTGTTCAGTGTGATACCATGGCTTCCAGAACCTTTACAGCTTTGGGCCCTGCACCCACCCAGCCTTGAGTCTTACTTATCTCACACCCAAAAGCCACCTGGATCCTTGTATTCTTCCTCGATGCAAACCTTTGCACATCCACAAAGTGCTATACTTTCCAGGTCTCTACACACTTATACCAGTGGGCCACACACTGCTAAAGAAGAGGCCTCACTCCCCACAGCTGCTCAAACTTGCCTCGCATACCCACAGCTGCTTTCTGGCTGGGGCCAGTGCCACCTGCCTCCTTCTCTCACTCCAGTGTCATTAGTCTTTCATGAGTTATCATGTTCTTCCCCTTCTGCCTCCCTTCTTAGATTGTATTTTTCTTTCTCTTATCTTTGTCCTTCAACACTTTGCCCAGTAATCCTTTCATAAGTTAGTAAAAACAATTGATGTGAAGGTTTGTCTGTAAACAATGATAAAATGGGACACCAAGGGGAAAAAGCAGCATTAAAGAAGGCCAGAAATCTCCACTAAGTACACAGAATTGTTATAAAGGTCAATAAGATTTCTTACTTTCAACAGACACCTGCATAGATTAAGTATAGCAAAAGGGGTTAGATTAGTTCTTTTTAAAAGTTTTATACATCCCAAAATAAACATATATATGTTTTAAGATGTCAAGACCCAGAAAGTTTTAAGGTCTCAAGGTCCAAATCTTTTCTTTAAATAGCAGATAGACAGACACAATGCTATAAACAATAAATTAACAATAAATTAATTCTATCTTTCATTTTTTGAGTATTCAGTGCATGCACAAAATGTTAAAGCATGTATTTAAAGTACAAAAATGATCCACATGTATGAAATTTCTTCCTATTTTTTACGTAGAATTACTTATTTGATGACACCAAGCAAGTCCAGGAGAAGAGACATCTATATTTTCAAATCAATGAAACAGGGAAGAGAAAAGCCTGATTACTTTCCATAGAACATGCTCTATGGAATACATTTTTTAAGACCTAGGGATCGAACCAGGGCCTTCCCCAAGCTGAGTGTGCACTCTACCACTGAGTTACAACCTCAGTACATAATGCATTTTTTAAAAATCAGAAAAATGTCCCCTAAACTTGGTAATACATCACTAGTATAAATTAAGAATTTGAATTTTCCTCAGAGAAGGCATCTTCAGCCAGTGTAAAATACCTACAAAGCTAAAACCACCAGATTCAATATTAATTAAATTAATGTGATAATCCATTAATATAATACTCCCAGGGACAGCTACCTCACACTCTGAACCTTCTCCAGGTAGTCAGGTTGCACTGATAACTCTTATGTTTAAATATTTACTGCAAAATATGTTGAAATATATAATAGGAATGACCACACAGGAAGGTCGAGGATGCTCATTGAAATCAGAGATAAATGAACCCTAGCATCTGAATGCTGTCAGATATCCATTTGGCTCGTCCCTTTGTGTGAGCTGCACCCTCCTCTACAGGGTTCCACCCTCCACACAGCAGCAGACATGGCCATCTAATCTCTGGCTCTAGAGAAGGTATGGGACCCAATGTCTGGGTTCTCCATTCTAAAATTCTAGGGTAGGATTAGGTGTATCAGGAATCTATCCAAAGATTAGTTTTGGGGAGGTCAATAGAAACATCCCCTTATGTGCTCCCCACAACATGTGATTGAAAGGAGCACTCCTTAGTACCAAGCAGTCCTGTTTCCAAGCACACAGACATCACAGTCCCTAGGAACTTATGGTCTGTTTGGTGAGGCAATATTCAGTAACACAGAAAGACCAATTAAGCACAGGAGTTCTCCAGGGGCAATACAAGATCTCTTAGGAAAATGACATCACAGATACTCTGAAAACATTATGCTGAAATAAGCCAGCTACAGAAAAGCACACATTTTATAATTCCATATATTAAAAATGTCCTAAATAGGCACATCTATAAATGCAGAAAATAGATCAGTGGTTGCCTAGGGCTGAGGTGTAGGCAGGAAGACAGAGCTGGCTGGAAATGACAGCACTGGAGTCATCGCTAAAAGGCAAGGGGCTTTCTTCTCAGGGTGATGAAAGTGTTCTCAAACTGGTTGTGGAGACTGTTGCACAACTCCATGAATACTCTAAAAGCCATTGAATTTTGCACATTATGTGGGCAAATTATACAATCTATGAATTATAGTTCTTGGAAACTTTTAAAAAATGATATTCTAGGAAGTAAATGTTCAACTTTAAAATGAAGATTGAGGAAGCACCCCAGTTACAGGCTGTTCTGGGCCAGGGCTGAGGGTGATGAGAACCAGATAGGCTCTCAAGGGACTTCAGGGAAGATGAGTGAGTGGTGAACAGCACAAGACATGGTGTCCAGACATTGTAATATAGTAATGTGAGGAAGGAAAAAAAGAGGAGGTAAGTCCCCAGGACTCAGCAAGCATCTGAACTGGGAGTTGAAGCCCAAAGGGAGAAAGGAAGATTTCAATGAAAAAGGAGGTAGCAAGCAGCATTTTCTCTGAGTGCTGACTCCGAGTGAGTGACTGCTGCCGCCCTTGAGGCCTCCATGACGAAACATGAGTGGAGCAGCGTAGTGGAAGCAGGAGACTACAGTGGCTGGTGAGTTACTGTGGCTCACATGTACCTCAGGAGAAGACAAATGGCCAATAGTCATCTTAGTGAAGAACCAGTTGAGCTCTGAACTCAAAGCAGTTGTGGGCTGGCTCCATTCAGCAGCTCAGAGTATCAGGCTGAGATGGAACTGAGTTCAAGTCAGCAGGAGGTCAAGGACCTGAATGCAAGCTGGTGCAGAGCTGAGCATGAGCCATCATGAGGCACACAGGGCACGGCAGCTGAACAGATAAGATTCTAGTCTCTAGCTAGAAACCAGCCTGATCTACAGGGGAAATAAAGGAGCAGTCCTGAAGCAATTACCCACCTGAAACCTATGGCTCATTGGCTGGGTTAATAAACAGATCTGGGCTCTGTCTGCACAATGGCAGCAGACACTCTCTGAAGTGGGCATTTTTATTATTATTATTGTAATTGTTACTATTATTATCATCTTGTTTTTATTTTTGCTTTGCTCTCTTTTTTCTTGATTGTTTGTTCTTCTTTTCACGTGACTATGATCTTCATTTCTACATTTTGTTGTTGTTCTGTTCTTGATTTTATTTCTTCCTTATTTCTATCCCTCCTGTCTTCTACACCAGTTTCCCAAACTTTGCATAATATTCTTTTGTGCTTTCTTGTTTCTAATCTCTTCCACTTCTATTTCTCTATTTTTCCCTTTAACTCCTTTTAACTTTTCTGCCACGAAAGTAAAGTCATGATGCTGGGGAAATGTTTGCCATATACAATTTTTGGTTTGTTTTAGATTTTTGTATACAACCACAAATGTGGTTCATATAGCTAAAGGTGGCAATGTAGTTACCAGTTTGTCAGTTTTTTAGGTGTGTTTGATACTATTGTTCTTGATGATTGTACTACTATCAAGGTGACATAATTGTTCTAATCCGTTGATCTTCCTGGTATGCCAAGACTCAGATTGTTTCACGGTCACAGAACTGTATAGGCCAGTACCAAAGAACCCAGGCCTAAGCCAAATAGGTGGCAACCGTTAATCCTCAATAATTTGTGTGTGTGTGTGTGTGTGTGTGTGTGTGTGTGTGTGTGTGTGTTACTGGGATTGAACTCAGGACCTTGCAGTTCACAGGCAAGCGCTTATTTTACTAAGCTATATCCCCAGCCCCTCTCAATAAATTTAAGAGAAAGGATGTGCCCAAAAATTCAAAACATAAAAAACTAAAAGACATCTCTGAGTAGTCATTTGCTATGGGTTGTAAATACTAGCATGAATTCAGCAAAATAATCCAATATAGTCCAGTATTCCATAATAGTAGTGGGTTATCCATAGGACTGGCAATGTCAGAAGCTGTTGTCTTGAGCCTTTTACAGCTCAGCATATTAATATGGCTTTACATTTTATACCTCATTTTTATACTTTTCTGCTGGATGGTTAAGATTAAGATAAAGCAAGACAATGAAATGAACAATAACAAGAAATGAAACTTTTATATCTGACAAGGTCAGTCAAATCCCCTCAGCAATAAAAATACCTTTCATAAACAACTTTTAAACATCAACCCAGGAATTAAACTAAAATTAAAAAATTTTAAAAACAGAAAATGAGAAAACACTAAGCAAGATGCAAGCCCAGATTTCTAGCTCACCACAAGAAAATCCACTAATGAATTCCCATATCAGAAGAAAACAGAAAAAGCTCAAATAAATATACTAGTGTTGAACCACAAGCTAGAAGAAGAAGGAGAGGATGAGGAGGAGGAGGAGGACGAGGTTGAGAAAGAGGAGGAAGGTGAGGAGGACAAGCCCAAACGTCATGAGATAAAATAAAAAATTATAAAAATCAGAGAAAAAATTAATGTAATGAAGACTAAGAAAGTAATGCAAAGAATCAATGAATTTAATAAGAGTTGTTTGAAAGAGGTGTTTGAAAGTTGATTAACTGCATTGAGGACAGCAATGTGTAATACAAAAACTATGCTTGAATACTTGTCATCTTGGTCTTCTATGTACCCTTTCTAATATCATATCAATTGTTAATATACTGTCTTCAAAATAATTTTTTAAAAAGAAAAACAAGAGGGACAGGAACAAAAATTTAAGGTTTCTAGAAAGCAAGCAGTAAATGCAAGTAT
This sequence comes from Octodon degus, assembly GCF_000260255.1. Taxonomy (NCBI): domain Eukaryota; kingdom Metazoa; phylum Chordata; class Mammalia; order Rodentia; family Octodontidae; genus Octodon; species Octodon degus. Next base: position 28,710,256 of record NW_004524579.1, on the reverse strand, counting down.
GCCCAATCTTACATAACTATATCTGTTAATCTGAGCAACAGATTTGATGATAAAAATAGATAATACATCAACTATTGTTAATCAGCTATTCTTGTTCTGAAAATCTGTAACATATGTATTGTTGCATATTACCTTGTGTCTGATTTTTTTGTTCTTGCTTTTGTGTCTTACTTTTCAAAATGAAATAATAAAATTAAATTTAATTAAAAAAGAAAGTTTATTGAAAGAATTTTTTGAGAGATTAAGTAATATTTACAAATCCTTAGACAACCTTAACCAAAAAAAAGGCAAAAGAAAATTCAAGTCCATGCTATTTGGAATGAAAAGGGTGAAATCACCACAGCAGCTTCTGAAAACATCCAAAAGATCACCAATATCTAATTTGAGAACATATATTTTAATAAGATGGCAAACACAGAAGAAATAGATTTGTAGATACAGATGAATCTTCAAAGCTAAATCGAGAAGATATAAAAAAGCCAGGTCCTAATGGAGTCACTATTGAATTCTACAAAAAGTTAGAAACTTAATGCTGCTATTTCTCAAAGTCTTTAATTAACTGAAAGGAAAAAAAAAAAAAAATACTCTCAATTCATTCCTGGAAACAATTGTAACCCTGAAACCAAAACCAGAGAAGGATCCAACCAAAATGAGAACAAAGAACAAACGCCATAATGAACATAGATGCAAAAATTCTCAATAAGATACTTGCAAACAGAATGCAGCAAATTATCAAGACCATGACTGAGTCCTAGCCCAGGTCCGATGAGTGTGTAGAGAGCTTCCTGCTACCCTGCTCCGGCGGGACCAGTCCCAGCCCAGGCGCAGCGTTGGCCGGACCCTCTCCCACCCCCTCGGGCCTCC
>NW_004524579.1:28671633-28691357 GCF_000260255.1 Octodon degus | reverse complement strand
CTGTGTATTCAAAGTGGTTAGGATAGATATATAGTTGCATTCTCTTAATGAATAGAATGATTTGTTCTAATGGTGTTTGTAAATAGGATCTCAAGTCTGCATCTTGTATAGCAATTGACCACTAAGAATATATGCAGTGTGTTGGTTGTTGAAGCTGTACTACCGATTTGGTTTTAAACAGTCTCATTGCTTTCTGTTTATCAATAAAATTTTGAAAAAAAAAAAAAAGAAACAACAAAAAAAAAGACCATGACCAAGGAGGATTCATCCCAAGGATGCAGCAATGATTCAACATATGCAAATCAATAAATGTAATACACTATACCAACAGAGCAAAAGACAGAAACCAAATGATCATCTTAATAGATACAGAAAAAGCAATTGACAAAGTCCAACACTCATTTATGATAAAAAAGCTACAAAAATTAAAATAGATGCTCATTATCTCAATCTAATGACAACCATCTATGACAAACTACCAACAATATATTAAATGGACAAAAACTGAAAGGCTTCACTTTAAAATCAGGAACAAGAGAAGGATGCCCATTATCACCACTCCCTTTCAATATAGTTCTGGAAACATTAGTTAGAGCCATTAGACAAGAGAAAAAATAAAAGTAATGATAGGAAAAGAAAAATTAAGTCATTATTACTCACAGATGATATGATACTCTACATAGAAGACCCCAAAATCTCTGCCAAAAGACTTTTAGATTTAACAAATAAGTTCAGTTGCACACCTGGATAGAAAGTCAATCCAAAAAAAAAAAAAAAGAACGAAAGAAAATCAATACTCAAAAATCAATAGTATTCCTATACACAAATAACAAATTCAGTAAGAGAGAATTAGAGAAACAACACTTTTCACAATAGCATCTCATAAAGTGAGATATGTAGGAATCAATCTAATGAAGTAAATAAAAGACCTCTCCATATGGTACTCCACAAAAGGAGCTCAAAGATAAAAAACACCAATAGCACAACTCACAGAATTAAAGAAAACAACCATAAAATCATTTAGAGCCAGAAGAGATATAGAACAGAAAAAACAATTTGGGGCAACAAAGGTTAGGCAGGGCTCATCACAATCGCTGACTTGAAATTATATTACAAAAATACTATGATTATCAACAGCATGTTCCTGTAAAAACCACAGACCCAAGGATCAGTGAAACCAATTAGAAGATCCTTAAATAACTCCAATCGTACTCAAATTCATACTTGTGCTTTATCTTTGACAAAGGAAGCAAACCTTTACTGGAAAAAAAACCTCTTTAATAAATGATGCTTGAAAAACTAACTTCCTACATGACAAAGATTAAATCTAGAGCATATCTTTCACTATGCACTAAACTAAAACTGAAATAGATCAAAGATCTAAATGTTAAAACAAAAACATTAAATCTTCTGGAAGGTAGAACTCTTAAACACATCAGTGTAGGCAGACTTTATGAACAAAATGCCAGTCACCCAGGAAAGATCACAAAGCATGAATACCTGGGATCTCATTTTAGTAAAAAGATGATGCCCTGCACTATAAACACTAGCAGAGGAAGAGATGATCCACAATGTGTGAAAAAAAAATTTCCTATTGTTCCTTCTACCAAGGACTAATAGCTACAATATAAAAAGAACTCAAAAACATCAGATCCCCCCCAAATCTAAAGACTCAGTTAAAAAGTGGGTATCTGAAGTGATCAGACACTTCTCATATAAAGAAGTAGAAATAGTAAATAAATACATGAAAATGTTCAACATCACTAGTCTTTTGAGAAATATAAATTAAAACAACACTGAGATTCTATCTCTTACCCCCAAAAATAATCCCTATTATCAAGAAGTCTGCTGGAAGAACTGTGGGGAAAAAGTAATCTTTCTTCTGTACTGATCCAATCACTGTGTAAATCAATGAATATTCTTAAAAATAAAATAAAATAAAACTAGAGATTCCATTTGACCCATATCAAATACTATTTCTTGGTATTTTCCTGAAAGAATTAAAAACATTACACCCCAGCAATATATGCACAAACATGTTTATACTGGCACAGTTTATTATAGCTAAATCTTTTTTTTTTCTTTTTTTTTTTTTTTTTTTTTTTTTTTTTTTTTTTTTTTTTTTGTGGAACCAGGGATTAAACTCAGGCCCTTGCGCTTGCCAGGCAAGCGCTTATTCTATTGAGCCATCTCCCCAGCCCCTATTATAGCTAAATCTTAGAACAGCCCAAATCCCTATCTACTAATGAATGGATAAAGAAGATTTACTACTTTGCCATAAAAAGGGATAACCTTGTGACATTTCTAGCTAAATGGACACACTTTGAGACCATAGTTGTAAGTGAAACAAATTGGACACACATGTGTAAATATCCCTGGTGTAATAAATCAAAAGTGTAAATAAGGACCAAAATGTATAATAGATATTTGGGAACTGGGAAGAAAATGTTCAAATGAGAAAGGGAGCAAAGGAGAGGAGATGGGAAAAGAAATAAGGGACAAGAAAAAGAAAGAAAATAGGACATAAAAAATGGAAACAAAGCTTTTGTAAATAAAATGATGAAGAAGGGTTGAAGGGAGGAGAAGAGAATGGAAAAAAATGAGGTAAGACATCACATAAATGCACTAATTCCATGTGATAAATGTTATCATATATATATATAATATACCAATAAAAATGCATTAAAATACAGATTTATTATCCCTAATCTGAAAAATCTTAATTCCAAACTTTTTGAGCACCCACTTGATGGCATGTGATGGCAAAACTGTAAAATTCTACACCTTGACGCTGTACAAAATTAAAAATATTGGATAAAATACTGTGAGGCTGAGTATATTAGAGATGTACAGAACACAAATAAGTCTTATATTTAAACTTAGGGCTCATCCACCAGATATTCTACTATATATGTGCAAATATACCAAAGTTCAAAAACTAAAAACTTCTAGTTCCAAGCACATACCAACTTCCAATGGAATCTTTGCCTTAAAAGTGATGAAACTGAAAAGTGGTAAATTGTAACAAGGAAAACAGTTTAAAACTATTTCAAAGTTTATAAGATAGCAGATGCCTTTGATTAATATGTTAATTAATATATAATTGATTAATATATTAATATACTGATTTATATATAATTGATTAATATGTTAATCAAAAGCATCAGCTATAGGAACTAAGATAGCCAAATAGGAATTTTAAAGTAAGTACTGGGCTGATAGATTCAAAGGTGGAGACTAAATTTTGAAATTCATTTTAAATCTGCTCTTCCATTGTTCCCCTAAGCAGCATTAAGCAACAGGAATGCTTTAACTTTATTTCCTGCGTTCATGCAGGTACAGGATGAGCACTGATAACTCGGTGGAACACATTCTGCTCACCCATGAAAGAACATGCTGTTCCACAGCGGAATTCAGAGGGAATTAGAAAGACAAAGAAATAAACTAAAGTACATATATGAACTTAAAATAGAAAACGGTAGTAACATCACACACAAAAAAAACCTAATTCCTCATGTGAACAAGGTCCAGCCCCCACCCCCGGCCACCCGCAAGGAACCCTGGGGGAGCCGCCCAGTGGTCCTTTCGGCCTCCTAACATGCTGGGATTGAGACTCCCAGTGCTTCATGCTGCGCTTACCTGGCCTTTGATTTCTCAGTATGTGAAGCGGCCTTCCAGTCATTTCTCTTTCTCCCCAGCCTGGTGATAAAGGCAAACACACCTTTCCTTTCCCACATTACGGATGAATGGGTGGATGGAGATTCACAGCAACGAAGTTACTTAAAGCTCCTGACCCTGGAGAGAAGATGATGGAGAACACAGCGCGCCCGACTCAGAATCAGCTCTTCCTGCGGTGTCTGCTGCACACAGGTGGGGCTGGGACTCTACAGCACCTGGAGGAAGGCCTGGCATAGGCGCCAGGGTCAAGAACAGAGGAGCAGGAGCAGGAAGTCCCCTGCAGGCCAGGCGCTAACTCCTCAGGTGCATTTTGTGGAGCTGTGGCATTTTCAGCTCGACTGCACAAAATTTTTAAATATATTAACACTTTATAAAAATTAATAAGTATAAACTTTAGGGGTCGGGGAGATGGCTCAGTGGAATAAGCACTTCCCTGGCAAGCACTAGGGTCTGAGTTCAATCCCCGGTTCCACAAAAAAAAAAAAAAGTATAACGTTTCATTAATGTAATAATGATAAAATTATCCTATAACTTTATGTGCATCTGAGGAGAGGGGACATGGTAGTGGCTATTTACAAAGTGTGTCATGATTTTAAGAACAGGACAGGCAGCCTTCAGGTGAATTCCCATGCAGCTCAGATCACACACACACATACACACACACACACACACACACACACACACACACCTGATGTTAATGGTAACTATTATGATCTCTGAGGTTATATACAAATAGTAAAAAAAATTAATTTTTTTATTTAGTGCAGGGTCCACAGGGTCTACAGGGTCTCACTACACAGATTGGACTTACAGTATTATCCAGTCTCAGTCGCCATCTCAGCATGCCCCAGGGACAGGGCCAGCACAGCAGGCCAGGGATCGAACCTCTGACACCTGAGTCTGCCTAAGTGGGTGCTTGAATCCACTGAGCTATCTGGCTGGCCAAAATATAATTTTTCATGTGCCTGAAACATATAAAGAAGTTGGAAAGGTGTGTGTCCCTTTATCTAATCAACAGCATCTATCACACAGAGAAAGGCAGAGGCCTAAATGTGCCACCCTCATCCAGCTGCCACAATCAAATCAGCCAAAAAAAGTTACTAGGGCTTATTGACACCATTAATCATCCTTGTGCATCAAAAGATAAATCAGAGAACTATGTGACTAGGTCATTGCACGTAGCACAAAAAGCTCAGCCCCCGGAGTTAGACTGTCTGGGGTCAAACTGCAGCTCCGTCTCTTATGGGCTGTGCTTGAGTCTCCTCATCCATAAAATGAGGATCATAGTACCTTCCTCATAGGACTTTTCTGAGGATTAAATGAGCAAGTGCATATCACACACCTGACATTATTAAATGTAAAAAGCAGTCCAGTAAGACTGGGTAATTCCATGTAGAGGGCCAGAAATAGAATTATGATAATAATCAGTAGATAAAATTTATTGGCTACCGTGCCAAGGATAGAGTCATTTTAGTTCCCACTTTTAATCCCTTTTCTCCTGTGTATCACATGGGCCAAGGAGGCATTGGTGAACAGCCAATAAACTAAGTAATCAGGAGTTTTCTGTAACTCATGGAATGAGATGATTTCTAAGTGTTTTCCCCCAGGTTTGTTGCAACTAAAAAGAAAAATAATCTGAGGTATAATCTAAAGACAATTAGCATGTCAACAGAAGCTGGGAGGAAATTTTATTTGATGGATAGAATAGGACATTATTGTCTCTTATAAATTCAGAATGCTTTTGTGGAAAAATTGTTTCAAATTTAAAACATAAAAAGCTTTTTTATGGCTGTTGAAAATGATATGCCCAAATGGCAATGTTTTACAACTCCAAATGGATTATATGCCTAAAATTAAGGTGTATAAGGAAACTTTCTAAAGTCTACAGTAAGAACACACCTGCCGTGTACTGCAGACATGGTGAAAGATGGGCCTTGGCGAAAGCACCATCTGGCAAGTGTCAGCTCCGGTAGCTGCATAAAAGCTGCATACCCACTGTATCTCTTCCTCTGTACTTACTAAAGGGATCCAGTGGGACCAAGGAAGCCACAAAAAGCCTGACTGATGCTGAAAGTCAATCCTCTGTTCGCAGCAACTGATTTTAGTGGTCAAAGTCACTAAAATATTACTGTGGCACTAAAATGTTATATTCTGCACTGATAGAAGAACATCTCTCTAATCTCTGGACCATCAAGGTTTGTCCTCCCTGATTCAGACAAATGTGGCAAAGTTGTCCACCATGCAGGAAATTTAGTGGCCCCTGAACAAGTATCAGACAAGCAGGTATCAAAGCACCATAGGGAATTCTGGAGGTGCAAAAGGTGTCATATGGCTCACTGATGTTCAATCTAGTTACTACAACAAACTCCAGAAAGAGTAATGGTACCAACTCAATAAAAGATGATTTCTCTCTCAAATAAAGGCCAAATGGGAGTTACTGATAGACCTCTCTATTGGGTACTTCTGACTGTATTCACTACTAATAAAAAATTATTCACTGATCTTTTTGCTTGTTTGTTTTTGCGGGACCAGGGATTGAACTCAGGACCGTGCTTGCCAGGCAAGCACTTATTCTTCTGAGCTATCTCCACAGCCTTATTCACTGATCTTTATAGAGTAACAATAAAGAAAACTTTATTCAGAACCATTGTGATGGGGATAAAGGCCATTTGAAATGAAGTCTGGCACTGGGGAAATGATTGGACTCAGACCCAAACACAGCATGGGAAAGTGGAATGTATGGCCAAGTGGGAACAGTGGGAGTTGAAGTGGAGTCAGTGAGTGGGAATTTACTAGGAGGAAGTAGCAGGGTCAAGGGTGATCCTGGTGAAGCCAACCTACTAGGATTCTTGCAAAAGGCGGATCTGAGTGGCCAAACATCACTTGAGAGAAGGTAGACAAGGAACATTATCAGATATAGAGGACAAGTTAATGTGGTTTGGGGCTTTGAAAGGGGAACAATAGAATATAGGACACATTTTTAAGATTTTTATGATGAATCACCCAAAGAATCATACACAGAGTACAGAAAATCTTTCCACACACTAAAGACCAAAGAATCTAGCTGAGGCCAGAATCCTAATATCCTGCGTGAGTCCAGCTGAAAACCTAGAGCTCATAACAATGCCTCCCACAAGTCCCTCTGGAGGTCTAGATAGTGTTTCATGAAGGACTGCTGCATGGATCTGCGCTGGCAAATCCCAAAGGTCAGTGATGGAAGCTAAAAGTCTATGCCAGTGAAAGGCAGGATATGTGCTAGTAGGCTGAGGGATCTGAACTGGAGCCAGGAAGAAATGCTCAAGGCAAAAACCAGAGCTCCCCTGAAAAGTACCACAACTATCTTCAGCAACAGTGAGGTCCCAAGCTCCTCTGAGGATGAGAATAGCCGAGCTCCTATCAGGAAAGTCAATGTGATGAGCTTCTGCAGAAGACTGAGCAATGTACCATCTTCTCCTCTAGAGCCAGGAAATGATGCACAAGATGAGGACCAGAGCTCCCCAAAGTGAACCACAGCCATCCTCAGTGACAACAAGGTCCCAAGCTCCTCCTCCAATGAGAACAGCCAAGTTCACCAGGAAAGCCAGTATGACAAGGTCCTCCAGCAGAAGAGCTCAAGAGAACCAGCAGCTTCCAGCAGCTCCAACAGCTTCTCCAAAGAGCCTCCCCAGCCTCTACCAGTTCTTCTTCAGTTCTGTCTCTTACGCTGCTGGCAGCAATCCTCAGGTGGGCCTCCCACAACCAGCACCATGCTAGTTCAGTTTAGATGGGTATAACAAATTGACCACCAGTTGACAATCCACCACTCAGGATTTTTCTCTTTTTCTTTTTTTCAAAAGCATCTTAGTAGATTTCTTTACTAAACCCAGATTACAAGGAAGTATACAAATGGACCTAGGAAAAGATACAGAAACCTAACAAAAGTTTGTCAAGAAAATATTCTTTGATCACTACATGACTTGTATAAGCTTGTCTCATCAAGCCAAAGAAAGAGAAAAATGACAGAGTTCCCATCAAAAAAAAATTTCCCCATAATTTTATTGAGAAACAAATAGCAATGAGACAGTTTCAAACCAAATTGGTAGGACAGTTTCAATAGCTAACACATTGCATACATTCTTCCTAGTGGTTAATTGCTGTCCAAGATGCGGACATGATATCCTATTTATAAACACCATTAGAACAAATCCCTCTATTCATTAAGAGAATGTAGCTATATATCTATCCTAACCATTTTAAATACACAGATTTAAAAAATGAACATTCATCTGCATCCCCTTTTTTTGTTTAGTTCCATTATTTGAATATTATAGGTGTGTTAACTCAGTAAAATATTCTAAAAGAGCCCGGTAGTCCATAATAGTATTGGGTCTTCCGCTTGACTGGCAATGTCAGAAATTGTTGACCTGAGTCTCCTACAGCTCAACATAGCAGCAAAAATTTTATGGGCCAACTCATTTCGGCCCACATTCCCTTGGCAAGGACTTGGCCAGATATCCAGATATTACTGTATCAGAGAAGCAAGGAAACCTGCTCTGCTGTGAGCTGCAAGAAAAAGAAGAAAGTTAGGTGAGCAGTTAGGCAATTTGTTTATGATGTGATTGTCCCTTCTTTTCACCCCTCCTCATACAGAAGATCTTCACTATAAAGCCAGGCAGTGCCCCTCACTCTGTGGTAGCCTCTTCCCCTGTTCTTGGCCCTGATAAGGCCTTAATGCTTATAACAGAGGTAGCAGTTTTCCAGGTCTGAACCTGTCTTCGAGACCCTATTTGCACCCACCTACTCTCTTTGTCTTTACTATCTCTGTGGGAAGAGCATGCTCAGCAGGCCTGCTATCCTAGGAGAAGTGTCAGACACAGGCAGCAGAGCTGCTCCAGTCAGCCCAGCCGAGATCAGACCATGTTTAACTGCCCTCAAATCTATGAGAATAAGTTATCCTTTAAAGCCACTGAGTTTTGGAATGGTTTGTTAGGCAACAGATTTTGACTAGAGCTAACTGTTATGTTTTGCTACAGCACTGTTCCACAAACAGATTTTTTAAAGCTAAAACAGACAGTTTCACTATGAAGTTGAATCACTCTTTCCTCTTTTTATATTAAAAAGTATATAATATAGTCCATTTCAAAAGCATCTATTACAGACAAAATTTAAAAGCATCTATTATATTCCATTTAAAGAGCACATATTATAGTTCATAATTCAAAAACATATAGCATAGCCCAAAATTAAACTATACTTATTTTAACTTCAGATTACCTAACACACAGTTGGTAATACTAAACTCAAATACAAATGTCTGCTTTTAAATGCATCACAGCCTGTATTGGAGTGTATGATTTGGTTGAAGAAACTAATGCATATTTGATGGCCATAAGTCTGAATAATTTGATTATACATAGTATCATTTTCAGGCATATTTTAATACCATGAAGAAAAACTATAATGATCAAAATAAGAGTATCATTCATTATGAGAACCCCAAAAATGTACTGTACCTTGAGATGGAAGTAAGGAGCAATTCTGCATCATTCAGCAGACTGCGCTTCAGTGCAACTGTTGTGCCTCTTACTTGGACTTCCTGGAGAGATCAACAGAGAGACAAACTCTTCTCAGTTAATGAACAGCCAATGGTATGGGTAACAATTGTCCCCCCTTGCTGCAATCAAATGTAAGAGAGCAGGGAAGGGAAAGTTAGAAAAAAATAGTAAAAGGAAAACAGAAAGGAAAAGAAAAGGATGGCAATGACACAGTACAATCACGGCATGGAATGACAAGGATGGGAAGTTCCCAGAGAAAAATGTATGAGGAAACAGGTGCCCTGAAACAATTCTCCTTTCAATATCACCTGAACTGCCTGGCACGGGACTCCAGACAGGGGCTACCATATGTGCAAGAGCCTGGAGCAGAGGGAAGATGCCTCAGCAGTTGCCCTTCCAGGCTCTTTCAGCTCTTTCTGCAATGGTTCCTTATGCCACTCTCTATTGTTCCCTCATAGCCAAGACTGAATACAACACTCTTGTTGCACCTTTCCCAGCCCTGGAGTCACCTCATTCTGTTATCGAGCATGGCGGGTGGAAATTGCCTGTCTACACATCCAGTGTGCCCTTTAAAGACCGCAATGGTGCCCACGTAGGTTATGCGTTGCATTTTTGGAATTAGCATGACCCCTGATATGCAGGAAGCAGGCAGTAAGCATTGTGCAAGTCAAGAGCATCATTTACCTATAAGCCCTTGCGCTTGAGGAATCATGAATATGCATAATAGATACATACACTTGCAAGCATCTCATACTCAGTCTGCTTCAGAATTCTTTCACTTTTGTTCCTGGAAATTCCTTGGAGGTTCTGAGCCCAAATGCTAAGAAATACCTAGATAAATAAAACTTCAAAATATACATAAATTCTTGTCAGCCTTGAATCTATTCAAAATGACTTTGATAATAATTCTACTGACATGATGATCATAATTAAATTGTATTTTTGTATGTTATTTATCCATGTAATTATGGAATTGATGAAACACGGTATAAGAAATTAAGTCACGATGTGTTTTCTCTAAAGGTTTAATGAATTACAATAACTATAGTTCTTTTTGAAGTATTTAAAAGTCTAAGTCCCTGAGAGAATTTAATTATGCATAGAGAAAACAATCTTTAGAAGAATCTGGCTTTTTCTCTTTCTGATTTATAAAAGTGAAACCTGTTTATATAAGCTTTGGAGAAGTAAAAACTACTATAAAGAAATATGTAGAAGATGACATTAAAACAATGAATCAAGAGCAACTCCAGTCTAATTCAACATCCTTTGAAATAGTTATATAAAATTTTAAATGCATAGGCATATATAGCTCTAAAACTTCAAAAGGCACAGCATCAAAACCTCCTGCAAAGCAGCAAGCACAAAGTCAGCTGGCAAAGCTCATGCACTCAAAACACAGCTCAAGAGAAAGTACCTGGAAAACAGAGCCCTTCCCGAAGTGATGCAGAAACATCTACAGATAGAAGAGCAAGACGAGACACGTGCACCACAGCTCTCAAGCTGCTTTTTGGACAGCGGGCCTGAGCAGCAGCCACTCACTAGGAAGAACTACTGAGGCAGAGCTAGAGGCAAACGGAGAACAAATGCATTTCTAGCCCCAGAAGACTGCAATAAGAAGGACAGTAAGAAGGAGCAGAGGTCCCATGCTGATTCTCTTGATCAGTCCATAAAAGTAGAACCGCGAACTGAATCATCTGACCCTTGTTTGTCCTGCAGCTTGAGAAACAGGGCAGAGCTCTAACCATTGCCCTGGTCCTTTTCCCCATGAGAAGATAGGCCTTCTTCATGAGCTGCCTGCTACAGACCACCTCAGTTAAAGATAAAAAAAAAATACTTACTCAAAATTACTAACCATTGTATCAGTGAGAGTCCAGCCTGAAAGGAGAAATCACATCACTTATTTGTAAGAGAACTTAATATGAGTTAAAGAATTGCTAACTAGATAGAATTACCACATGTATCTAAAAAGGTAAAAAGAACCCAAACTTAAGTGTCCACTGATAAATGAATGAATAACAAAATATGGTATAGGCATACAGTAAAATATTAGTTAGCCTTGAAAAAGAATAAAGTATAGATTCATGTTTCAGCATGCATAAAGTTCATTATGGCTTGAAGGTCCCATCCAAAAATCATGTGAAAATTTAGGGCTGGTGAGATAGCTCAGCAGACTAAGTGCCTGCTTTGGCAAGTGCAAGGACAAGGGTTTGGTACCTCGTCCCGCATCCCACTCTGGCCCTGCACCCAGAGCGCACTGAGCCAGTGAATGAGTCTTGGTATGGTGGTGTACACCTGTAATCCCAGTGCTGGGGAGGCTGCCAACAGGAGGATCACTACAAGCCCAAGCTTCATAGTAAGACCCTGTACTAAATGCATAAATGAAAAACAAGCCATATGAAAATTTAATCCCCATCATGAGGTATTTAAAAAGTTAAAACAATCCAACTGTGGTATTTTGAGGTGGGACCTTTGGAAGACAGTTAAAGTTAGTTGGAGTCACAAGGGTGGGGCCCTGATCAAGCAGAACTGTAACACTGTAAGAAGAGGAGAGAGATCTACAGTATTCTCTCTCTCCAGATGGTATCCTGAATCAATTTGAGACTGCAAAGTCCACACCAGCAAGGACTCTCATCAGATAAAGTCTGACCTTGAACTTTCCAACCCTTTAAAACCATGAGCCAAATAAATCTTTTTTCTTTACAAATTACTCAGTCTGTGCTAATCAGTTTTGATGGCAGTACTGACATGCATGCAGGTCCAGTGAAAAAAGCCAGGGGAGAAATAGTATACCATTCCTTTTATTTGAGGTAAGTAGATTAGTCAAATTCATAGACATAGAAAGTAGAATTATGACTGCCAGGGACAAGGCTGAGGCACAAGTGAGTTATGGTTTAGTAGGTTTCAGTTTGATTATACTTAACACTACTCAATTGTGCACTTACAAATGGTTCCGATGCTAAATTTTATGTTACATGCATTTGCCACAATTTTTTAATTTTTGGAATTGTAAACATTTATAAACAACGCTGGGCACAGTGGCACACACCTATAATTCTAGCAGTTGGGAGGCTGAGCCAGAAAGATCACTGTGAGGTTGAGGCCACCCTGGGCCACATAGGGGATTCAAGGACTGTCTACATAGCGAGACCCTGTCTCAGAAAGAAAGGAAGGAAGGAAAGAAGGAAGGAAGGAAGGAAGGAAGGAAGGAAGGAAGGAAGGAAGGAAGGAAGGAAGGAAGAAAATATTTTTAAAAATGGAAAGGCCTCATGTAGGTGTCTAATATAAGAAACAGCTACTGACTTTAGGACTGCTAGAATCAAAAGGAATAAATTAGGCTAAATGTGGTGGCATACACCTGCAGTCTCAGCACTCTGTGAGACTGAAGTAGGAGGATCACAAGTTCAAACCCAGCCTGGGCAACTGAGCAACTAAACATGATGCTCAAAATAAAAAATGTTAAAAGGGCTGGGTATGTAACTCGGTTTCAAAGGCCCTGGCTTCAATCCCCAGTAATACACACCACATACACCCACACATACACGCACACATGCACACACACACACACACACACACACACACACACACACACACACACTGGAATTAATAAAACTTGAAAACACGAAGGGCTCTAAAAGCCTGAAAAGAAGGGATGCCAGAAGCCACTTCCTTTGGTGTATCAGAGATGGGACAGCACAAAGCTGATTCTACCAGAACCACAAACTGGCTTTAGCTGTAGGAAACCCCTACTGGCAAGGTGTGGGAGCCCAAAGTGACAATCTTAGGAAGAGTAAGAAAACAGGAAATGCAAGGCCTTTCTTTCTCCTCTCATTCTTCCAAGTCCCTTTAGCATTCCCTCCACCCACCCAGACACACACACTGTGTAGACTAGCAAGAAGCCAGGAGGACAAGCACAAAAATGAGTTTTTGTTTTCGCTGCTGTTGTCATTTGTGTATTTGGTACATGGTCTCATTATGCAGATCAGACTCATGGTGATCCTCTTGTTTTCAGCTTCTCCAGTGCTGGGCTTACAGGCGTGTGTCACCATGCCAGAACTCTGTCACCCATTCAGTGTGTCCCAGGGGTGGAGCAAAAATGTGTTTTAAAGTTCCATCTCTAGCAACACAAAGTTAAATACTAAAGAGTCAATTTAGAACTGATAGACAATAGCTTAATACCAGACAGAAACAGAATAATAACAATGTAGAAGAAAACATTGCTCCTTTACATCTTAACTTCTAAAACCTAGGACCAGTGAATTAGAATGACAAAAGGCAAATTAACTGAAGCAAAAGTATACAGGTTCCACTTGGTGCCAGCTTGTGCACCGGAAGCTTGTGCACAGGAGCTTGTTACCGTTTTAACAAAAGGCAGCAAAGTATGGAGAAACAGCGCATTAAAAGAAAAGGGGTTCAAGTTTCTAGGGGAGGTATATTGTGGAAAGGGGAATGCCTGGGGAAACTACTAGAAGAAAGCGTTATTTTACTAAGATGTGTTTGGATCGACTCATTTCATTGCCAATTCAGTCCCCAGTGTTTCGGATCATCTTCCTGGCGCAGGAGAAGAGTGTCCTCACAAAGGAAAATTTATGCCTTGCTTTTGGGAAGACAGATAAAAGACAAAGAGTTCTTTCTGTGCTTGTGGCTTCTTAATTTCTTTTAGCTCAAAATAATCCTTAAGCCAAATTTGTGTAGCTAGGGAGGCACATCATATCAGCTTTCTGTTGCCGTGACCCAATACCTGAGGAAAATGGCTTGAAGGAGGAAATGATTTATTCTGCTTCCAGTTGCAGAGACACCCGTCCGTGGTCAACTGGGTCGAAGGCGGAAGGGTCACAGCAACTGAGCCCAGTGGGGGATGCTGCTCACCTGGTGTCACCCGGGCGCAGCCTGGGAGGAAGGGACCTGAGACCACCAGGCACAGTCCTCGAAGTCACGGCCCCATGAGCCAGGCCTTCCGACTACACTCTGTCTCCTAAGTCTCCACTTCCTCTCAGAAGTGCCATCATGTCATGATCTTATCATCAGGTATCCACCAGTGAAGTTAGAGCCCTCATAGTTACCTCCTAAGAGCTCCACTGGACTCAGGAGGCTTTTGGGGGGACATTTTAAATCTAAACCATAACCGATGGCATGTTCTGATCCTTTTAGCAGCAAGAAAACAGTACCAAATTCACTTAAGATTTTCATCATATTCTAAGTTTCTTAAATTAAACTTTAAAATTTTTAATAGTGAGCAATTATAAAGGAAATTAGAATTCTTAGTACATCATAATAATATATTAGAGGGTAGTTTCAAATCTATCTCCTTTTATGAATGTTTTATTTATAGTGCTCAAAAAATACTCAGTCTTGGGGCCCAGGGAGATAGCTCAGTATAATAAGTGCTTGCCTGGCAAGCACAGGATCCTGAGTTCAAGCCCCAGAACCACAAAAAAAAAGAAAGAAAGAAATAGTCTCTATAGAAATAATCTTTATAAGTGCTAACTTTATAATTGCTACATAAATCTTATGCCTTGCAGTTATTGAAATGTTTTTATTTCCTTATATCTTTTTTGCAATATCATTATTAGTGCATATTTCTCCTATCAATTTGATTTAGAAGAACTATTTTTTTCAAGATTAAAAATATTTTAATGCTTTTAAAAGAAAATTGCTAAACTTGGGTGCCTCTGGATTTCTTGCAAACATCATTTATACTAAGTAATGATCAATAGTACTGATTGAATCTTAATTTCTTTTTCTGCTATAGTCCATAATCAGAAGGTTGAAAATCCTCCGTTTCTTTGCTAAACCTTCTAATGTACTTTCACTCCTATCTAAATTAAATCTAGTTGCTTTCACAAAATTTCCCAACCATGTTATCTGAGAGTGGCTGCAAGATCAAATTTGATATGAATTTATTTAAAATATACCAATTTCTCCTATTCCAGAGATTATCAGGAATAATCTTTTGAATTATTTCCCCCAAATGTGACTATGCCACGTGTTCTAGTAACAAGCTCTAACTGGGCACATTACTCTGGCACAAAGAGTAGTTGTGGGTATTTCCTGCCAAAGTCTACTTTGCCCACCTCTTTCTCCACCAGTCAGGTCAATGTGATTACTCTGGGCTGCCTTCCTCAGCCTCCCAAATTATTTCCTGCTATCTGAAGAAGACATTTTCAGTTCTTCAATTAAGTGTTTCTTTTTTTTTTTTTAAGAAAAGTGTACATATTACAACAGTGATAGAATCAGTGAGATACTTATTTTGACCTACTTGTTTTTGTCTCTTGTGTTAACAATATATATATAATAACCCTTAATTGTTTTAACATCTTGTTCCTTGCCATGGTCTAATTGAACTCAGCAATATAGACCTTTTAAATTTTTATGCATGGCATTTTGTTCACTTAATTACCTATTAAATTAATAATTGCCTATTGAGTCTCTATATAGTGACAATTTGTTTCATAATTTCTTGTCAGTCTCACCTATTTGACCATTCTAGCAATAATTTTGAAATTATTTCTAGTGAATTTAAGAAATGTTTTCTTTTCAGTAAATATTATGCCACAAAAGTCATTGTTTTGCTTTGTTTTTAAAAACAATATGCCCAAGCCTCTGGAAGCACTTACTCACCTTTGTGGAGTGCTATTGATTGCTATTTATTTGGTCTTTTGTTCCATCTAGTAATTGTGAGTGTGAGGACTTTTGTGTTCAAGTGACATTTGTCAATTGTAATTAAATCTTCTTCAAGGTAGAATACAAAGTTGCAACATTACAGAGATTTTTCTCATCTGTTATGAATTTGGTTAAAACAATTTTCCATTGTTCTTTATTTTAATTATCATAAAAAACTTTAATGGGCTGTTCGCAATTTTTAATCCTGGCTGTGTTGAATGAAAGTCTGCTTATTGTTGTCAACTTTTTAAAAAAAATCAATGTACTTTCTTTTAAAATTTTCTTTTTCAGCTTTTTCTCTCTTTGAGCTATAGTTTTATATTGTCAATTTTAATTTCTATCCCATCTCTGTATTTATTTTCAATGATCCACAAACTTCCATCTCTCTGATCCTCCCTGAATTATAAAACATGTTCACCTCTGACACACAGCTCCAATTACTGGCTGCTTTGTTTTTTCCCTCCTGCCCTTTCTCTCACTTATTTTTACAGTTTTATTGTGGCAAAATATGTATACCATATATATTAACCATTTGAGTCATTTTTAAGTCCAAAATTCAAAGAGACATCAAGTCTACTCACAGTGCTGTGTAAACAGCACCACTATTTGCAAAACTTTCTGCCATTCCAAACTGAACTCCGTATCCATGTAACAATATTTCCCAGATTTTTCTCCACCTGGCTCTGTTAACCACCATTCTACTTCCTCTAAGGACCTATCTCCTTTAGGTTCTTCATGTAAGTAGAATCATGTATTTGTCTTTTCATGACTGGCTCATCTTAGTAAGAACCGTGTCTTCGAAGTTCATTGATGCTGTGGCTGTGTCCAGATTTGAGTAATTTCCTAGGCTGTAGGATAGCCCAAGGTCCATACAGCCCACCTCTGTTCAGCCATCTGACTGCTGATGGGCAGGTTGTTTCACCTTTCATGTTAGATTTGTTTTTGTTTGTTTGTTTTGTTTTGGGTACTGGGAATCAAACTCAGGACTTCATGCTTGCCAAGTAGGCACTTGTGACACTGAGCTACATCCCCAGCCCTATTGTTTCCACCTTCCAGTTATTGTGAATGTTGGTACGCAGGCATACATTTGACTCTTTTTTTTTTTTAAGTAGGTTTACATACCTAAGAGTGGAATTTCTAGGTCAAATCAGTTTTCAATTTTTTGAGGAACTGCTGGTTGCCTGTTGCACCTAAATTTCCTTCTACTTGTTTTATTAAAAGTGATGCTCTTAAATGCACACAAAATATTTTCCTGCGTAACATATATGGAGGGGGCCAGGGAGATGGCTCAGTGGAATAAGTGCTTCCCTGGCAAGTGCAAGGGCCTGAGTTCAATCCCTGGTTCCACCAAAAAAAAAAAAAAAAAAAAAAAGTGGAACAGAGGTAACTATGGTTTTATGTGAACGTATATCCATTCTGCCAATCTCCTTTTATTTCACAGTACACTTATTTCCCACTGCCTTGGATTCTAGCTTTATCATATCTTAAATCTTCAGGTAAAAAGTGGGACTCTTTCCCAACTCTTATTCTTTCCCCTGGGCCACCATGCGCAGTTGAACAGAAGCCTGGATTGTTCTTTTTTACAACTATTCTTAGCTTTTCTCACATATGTTTTCTTCTAGATAAACTTTAGACTCAAGTTTATAAAGTTTAATTAAAGTTTCTAGGGACTTTAATTGGAATTTCATTGATTGACAGCTGAATAGGGGACACAATAACTTTTTACAAATTAACCCTTTGCACCCAGAACCCTGGTCTTTCTTCCGTCTATTGAGATCAACTTTCTCTAAAAATCTACAGTCTTGTTATGTATTTCTAAATTTTGTTGCTACTCTGGATAAAGCATAAAAATTTCTGTCTCTAAATCCTTTGAGAAAATGTCTGTTTAGTAACAATAATGTTATACTTGGAAAAAAAAATATATATATATTCTTTTTCTTTGTATTTGTAAGGAAGGATCTACAGGCTGTTCAGGGTCTCACTACTAGATCGGACTCCTAGTGATCCGCCTGTTTACAGAGCTGGGGTTACAGGTGAGGGCCAGCATGCCTAGTTTCAATTGAGGCCTCAGTGCACCTCAGGAGTAGAGCCAGCACAGCAGGCCCAGGGATCGAACCCCCAGTCCCTGAGCCTGCTTTAATCCGCTGAGTTATTTGGCTGGCCCAGTTCTTATATTTTTAGTTGAGTTTTTCAACTTTTTGCTATTACAATTTAGGAATAAGTATTGCTATGTGTGAATCTTTAGCAATATTGTAGATTTTCCTTAGAATCTTTAAAATAGGCTTCACATTTCTAGAGAGTCTTAAAAGTTCTTGAGGCCTATTCGTGATACACTGATTTCCATTACACTAAAAATAAAATCCAAATTCTTTATTATTGTCCACATAGTCTTCCTTGTACAGGTTCTACCTCCCTTTCTAGCATGTTCTCCTGGCACTGTCTCCCCAGTCTACAATGACCCAAATGATTGTCCTTCTCTCCTTCTAGAACAGGCCAAATTTATTATCCAAACTTCAGAGGATAAACACAATAAAATCTTATCAAGCACTAGCACAAATCCACCATACTGTAGCCACAGCACCTGGAGCATGCGGTCTCCAAAACTGCTCAGGTGGGCAAAGGGGGTTCTCAACTGCCCTGATCCCGATGTCACATATGTCACACATATGTTGCATGTAAATCATTATCCAAATCTGTTCACATGATCCAGCCTAATTGCTAAAAGGACGTGAAAACACTGACACAGACAAGGAAATGCTACAAAGCACTCTTGTATTCAGCACAACGACCAGGCAAGTGATGTTACTTTTCTTTCACTTTTCTGGAAATTAAATACACACTTATAAGTTTATTCATTGTCAGTAGCACGTTCTTGTGAGTCACTTGTGCAAGTATTTTCCATAATTATCCATAAAAATTCTGACTGAGTTCTTATTTGACCACTAGACCTATTTTTATATGAAGGCTTTTAGGACTGCTTAAAGATCTCCTTTGCCACCTAATCCATATATTTTTTCTGCATTTAGTTTGCATTTTAATGTTATGTATTTTATTAGTATGGGTATGTTTTATGTTTAAATAATAGCCTATTTTCTATTTGTTTTCTTTGACTAAAATTCATTCTCTTGTTTTATTTTTACATTTTCCCATTGCTTTTAAATTTACAGCCCTTTTCTCTCTATATACAATTCACTCATCTCTTATTTTTATGCTTAAACTTTTTACATGTTACTTTGCAATAAAAACATGAAATAATTTGTTGCTAGCACAGGGGTGGGGGAATGAACTACCCAGCAACCTGAAGATGACATCACACAGTAACAAGTCACAGATGTGGATCATTCTCTTAGACAAAGCCAGAACTTTATCATATAGGGGTATGACATTACCAAAGTCACAGTCCCAGAAAGGAGTGCCACCATCAACCTATGTGGCAGATGCTTCCTCTGGCAGAAAAAGCCACATCTGGCTGTCACCAGCCACTGGAACATCCGACTCTTTTTCCAGTTCTGATTTCAAGGTCTCGGTGTTCACTTCTAATTATAAGCTGTCTTTCCTCCAGTGAGAGAACACACTGATTACAGAATACAAATAGCCAGTCTACCTGACAGTTACATTTGCATTGCAAGTGATGGAACTGGCATTCTAATTTGCACAGTTCTCTGTGTGTCTATTTAGAAAATAGCAGGTTCTCAGAAGCTATTTGGTGTATGCTCAGAGTCAGATTTCAGAGACTAGAAAGCCAGTTCAGAGCCTTGAATGAAGGGGTAATACTCAGGTGCTGCTCCTCATAGGAACCTGCCTGGAGAGCCATCATCTTCCGAAGTGGCACCTTGCCACAGTGCAGGGCAC
>NW_004524579.1:28644119-28671468 GCF_000260255.1 Octodon degus | reverse complement strand
TGTTTGTGAACAAGGTTTTGTTGAAACACAGCAACAAGCAAACATTTTGATATTGTGAATGGTTGCTTTCACTCTCAAGCAACAAAGCTGAAGTACTTTTAACAGAAAGACCTATGGCCAGGCTTGGTGACACATGCCTATAATCCTAAAATCTGGGAGGCTAAGGCAGGACGATGGCTGCAAGTTCAAGGCCAGTCCGGACTACAAAGTGAGCTTAAGGGCAGCATGAACTGCATAGCAAGACCCCCTCTCAAAACAAAGAAAAAGACATATAGACCATGAATCTAAATAATATAATGCATACTGTCTTGCCCTTTCCAGGAAAAAATTGCTAACCCCTGCCCAACTGGGTGGCACTACAAACAGATGAAAAAAGCCTGGACACCTGGACCCCTGGATGAGCTAATGGAGCAGAGCCCAGGCATCCCGACCCCCATTTTCAACTAGACATTAAAAATGCATCTTGTTTATACTACTGGATTTTTGTAGTATCTGGCATAATTAACTGTTGAGTAATAATTCATCTTGGTAAGAGTGTGTGACAAAAAATATGATGAAGAGCCGGCCAGATAGCTCAGCAGATTAAGGCACCTGGTTCGGCAGACACAAGGATGGGGGTTCAACCCCTGGGGTGTAATACCTACCCTCTCCCTGAGGTGCACTGAGATGGCTACTGAGACTGGGTGTGGTGGTGCACACCTATAATCCCAGCACTTGGGAGGCTGAAAACAGGAGAATCACTATGAGTACGACCTGTGTAGTGAGACTCTGTAACCCTGAGATACAAAGATAGATAGATAGATAGATAGATAGATAGATAGATAGATAGATATGCTGTTCATTTTTAAAATGCAGTGAATATTTAAATTCTTAAAATTAAATGAGCCATTGCTGTCAATACCCCCTCCAAGTACTCCCCTTGCTTTGAACGCACAACCAATTATTCTTGCCAATTTCAAAAGAAGTTTACAGCTTTTATTTACAATTTTTATCAAATAAAAAATTACAGCACGTCCTCAGCCACCAAATCTGTCACTATGCCACTTCTGGCTCTTCTCAAAGTCAAAATGACTATGAAATGTAACATTTTGAATCAGCTCAAGACATGGAGGAGCCACTATAGCACAACTAAAGACTCTCGTGAGGAGGACTTCCAGAGCAGCGGCGGAGGTGGCAAGAATGTGAACAAGTGTTTGAAGGAATGGAGAGCATTCGGGGAGGGCCTGATGGCAGTATGCCTTTGATAACACTGAGAATTTTAGCTTATATATGCCCATATTTTTATCACATCTCATCTTTATCCAGTTAGGCTATGTTACACTGCACTCCTCATAAGCCTTAAAATCGTTTGTGCTTGTAAGAAATCGATCCATTCCTCACCCGTGTGCTGTGTCTGTCCCATGTGAGTCAGCTGCCAGTTCTGCCCCACATCTTCTCATTCCAAGCCAAGCAGAGGGAGCCCCCATGATCTGAATCATTATATTTCTGAAGGGGGAAAGATAGGAAAATAATGATTTTTTTTTTCTATTTTCTTTTTTAGTACTGAGAATCAAACTCAGGACCTTGTGCTTGCCTTGCACCGCTGAGCTACATCTCTGCCCCATGAATTCTTCTTCAGCTCTGCCTGGAAGTGATATTTGTCACTTGTCCTCTTATCCAATTCGGCCACATAGTCCATGCCATCACAGGTACGAGTGAGGCTCTGCTCCATCGCCTCAGCCATCAGGGCTTGCCTGAAACACAGCTCAGCTTCCAGCCAGCATGTGGCTTTGCACCTCAGTTGTCGGCTTCTCTCCTACTCCCAGGTCCTCCCCATAGCCTGACCTTGGGGCTCACCTGCGAATAGAATCCAGAAACAGAAAGACAGTAACGCTGCTCGGACAACCATCAGCACCTGGAGGTGAGCGTGGGTGACACATAGCCCAGCCTCGCTTCTTCCGTAGAAAAATCACACTGAGCTGCAACTTTGTTTTCTTGCACAAACCTTCATTTTCTGCATCCACCTTGTTTGTCATTTTTCTGTATTAGTTGATCTTCCCTGTTTTTAACATTTGTGACTCAGATTGTTCTTCCTTTCTTATAGGAAATGATTGATTTCATGAAAAGTGAATTTAACTTTATTGGGCCTTTTCTATCTTCCAGAATACATATTTACTATTTTTGTTGTTATTATCATTATTATTATCTTAGTTCATGCAAGTTTACATAACAAATATACCCTAAACTGGCTGGTTTACGGGTAGCAAACATTTACCCCTCACAATTACAGTTCTGGAGTCTAGAAGCTCAAGTTCAAGCCACCTGCAGAGTCAGTCTCTGATAAGGGCTCCTTGCTTGCTCCATGAATGGTAGGAAGGGCAAGCAAGCTTCCTCAGCTCTCTGCCTTCATGTCCCAGTCCACTCCCCAAGGCCTCACCTCTTAATACTTGCAGGTGAGGTTCCACATCTGGTTCTGGGAAGGACATAATCAGACCCACAGGAAGTACATTTAAGTGGAAACCTTCTCAAAGACACACATTGTTTTCCCCTCTGTGTGCAATGCAGGGCTCCTAGCACAAAAGATCTAAAGAACAATGAAATATATTTCAACACCAAATGCACTTAATAAATCTGAAATGCAAGCTAGCCTAGAAAAATCTAGTTCTGCTGCATGGCTCAGCTGTAATAACTTAGTCAGTCATAATTTAACACAATATAATCAAATCAGAATTACAATTTTGATTACAAGAAAGGTAGGTTATGGGGAGTGCACACATGGTAGGCAGAAGGGAAAGAATTCAAAGCATAGCACCTAAAGCTGAAAAACCAAGGAGTACCCATACAACATGGTAACCTGAAACTAACCATCCCAAGAGTCGATGGAGACTATCTTGAATCAGGAAAAATAAAGAACAAGCAGGGCAGGAAAGCTGCCGGCTGTCATGACAAACTTTGCAGAACTATGTGTCTTCAATACATGACTTATTTTTCCCAAAAATACAGACTATAAAACAATTTGAAAGAGAGAGAGCAAGAGTGAGAGCGAGAGCGAGAGAGAGAGAAGTAAATCTGTTTCTCAATCTCTTTTAGTTTAATTTTCTTCATGGGTATATAAATGAAGACCCTCTCCCCTGTTCTGGTCTAGCAGAGTGACTGCTAGTTTCCACTGTGCCAAGTATCAGGCAGAGTTGATTATTCCTGCAAGGTTATAGGATCAAAAGTCAGCCTTTTGGATCCAAAATTCCATTAATTACTGTCAAGTGCTCTGTCTTCCTGTTTAAAGCACTGCCTACTATGAAAGCCTGATAAGTCAGTGACTGTATTAAAGTAACTTACCGAGCTGAGCACAGCAGTAGCATGGACCGCAGTCCACTGCTCAAGAAGCTGAAGCAGAGGGATCACTTGAGCCCAAGAGGCTAACTCCCTGTTGAGCACACTAGGGAAAGAGGCAGCTGTCTCAGAAAACTCTGACTGCCTGGAAAGAATCATATAAAAATATTCAAGGGACAAAAAGAAAAAAATTACTATATATAAGTACTAATTTTCCATATATGTACTAAATTTACAGGACTCAACTCTTTCAGTCTGGCTGTTTTGACTATGTGGAGAAAGTTGCACTTGAAAGAAATGGAAGATCCCAGGCTCCATGAGGGGAATTAGGTCAGGGTTATGTGAGGAGATTTTTAGGCTGATGCTGCATTCAGTTGTCTATTCCCAGCACCGAGGGAAGTCTCTCAATTGCTTTCCGAGGTATTCATTTTAAGAAAGCCACCATGGGAAATACTTCTCAAATGCTGTTTTGTCTAAGGGAAGATAACAAAAGAATACCCATTTATTATAAGCAGTTTCCAAATCCACAAAAGAAATGTGTCCTCTAGAACAACATTGCTCAGGCTTTTTTATCTTTTCATTATCATGAAAGGGAGAAATTTTTTTTTTAATTTAAAGTAAATTTAGGGCCACAGAGATAGCTCAGCTGTCTAGGCACCTGCCTAGGCAAGTGCAAGGATCTGGGTTCCATCCCTGGTACTATCTGCCATGCTAGCCCCATCCCCCGATATGATGAGCCAGCCACCAAGCCCAGGTGTGGTGGCCCACATCTGTAATCTCAGCGTTGGGAAGGCTGAAGCTGTAGGATCACTATGAGTTTGAGCTGTATAGTAAGACCCTGTACATTAAAGTTAATTTAAATTAATTAATAAACTTTAACTTCAGTGAAATTTTTCCTCTAAAGAGAAAAATTAGGTGCATTATTTTTTAGGTACGGTTGAGCTTTGGTGTGGTGACACAAATTGTGATATTAAATATTTGTATCCCTTAAAAACCAATTTTTTTGCCTCCTTAAGGACAATATTACCTCTAATAAATATTCAGGCTCTGTAAGAGCATGAACAATTCTTTAATAGATTGAGAAAATACCCTACCAGGTCCTGCTGCTTACTTTTCTCAAGTCTCGGACTACCTAGTGCGCTGAGTGCCTTAATATGCTCCTTGTATGTAAAGCTGAAGACAGAGTCCTTGGGTGCCTAGGATTCACCTCACGCATGTGACTTACGAGACTCTACCTACCACACTCCCCATCTTAATACCGAAAGAATAAAGTAGCAGTGAAGTCAGAACCCCAGGAGTCTTTACCATGCAATCCAAGTGGAATGCAGATTAACTGTTTGCTATTTCTTAACACCTACTCTGTGCAACACCCTGGGGTAAGATATTCAGTTGGGTTTGTGGATTGTAAACAATGTCTGGTTTTCTTTGGTCATCTGCAGAGAAAACATTAAGGAATCCTATAAACAAGGAGGTGGAGGTGGTCTTGGAATCACTGTCCCTCTTAACATGCAGCAATTTAGTCCTTGAAATATTTTACTCTATAATCCTGACAGACCTTGGTGCCAAATTCCCACACCAAACTCATCTTTCTCTTACAAAACTCTAACAGGAAATGAATCAA
Organism: Octodon degus; assembly: GCF_000260255.1. NCBI lineage: Eukaryota > Metazoa > Chordata > Mammalia > Rodentia > Octodontidae > Octodon > Octodon degus. Next base: position 28,666,538 of record NW_004524579.1, on the reverse strand, counting down.
AAGATGTAACTGAGGTAAAGACACTTTGGCTTAAAGGACCGAATGTCCTCACTACTTACAAGGATTTGTCTCTTTATAGAAATGATTTCTGATTTGGAATGCTGTTTTTCAACCTTCTTAGTCTCTCATTGAAATTTCATACTTTTGCCAAAAATCTGATGCTCAGGAGAAATTAAAATCAAGGGAAAAAATTAATGGGTCAGAACTTTTAGAACAGTGCAATTCTGTAGGACAATTCTACTGCAGAGAAAATTGTTCTGCTTGAGGGTATAATTAGATGTGGGGCAGGATTAGGAAGATGAGGAGAGATGCTCAATAGCAAATCTTATAGGAGGGGTAGGAAGGAAGGAGGGGAGGCAACGAGAGGGAATGCAAATCACCAAGATTATAAAGACTTACATGTAATAATGTCACCAAATTTACCTGTGCCATATGGTCTTTATTTCACATCATTGAACAAAACAATTTTTAAATTCATATATAGTTCAAAGAGTTAAGTGAAACCAGAGAGCCAAAATTATTCAACATGAATCTCCAAAATTTAAGGCTGAAGCAGCCAACAGTTCATTATCATAGTCAAGTGCATGTCAGACAATAGAGGATATCTTCTACTTGAGATTTCAGCTGTAATTTATTAGGAACTGAGCAGAACTGTTAATTTTCACAGACTTGAGAGTTATTTAGCAGCTTCAGCTAGTAGTTATTCAAAACACCAGAGGGAAAGCCTTCAGACAGCTTTTCCAAATGAGCAGAACAAGCATATTAGGATATTGTAGGTATTTGAATTGGGCCAAAAAGACAAATAAGGGAATGAAGGTAAGCCTATGTTTATATATGGGGAGGCTGTGGACATGTACTTGCAAAGTTTTTGCAGACCCACTTATGAGACTGATGGAGAAATAAAAGTGAGTTGACTGGCTTTTAACCAGTATGGAACAACTGAGCCTTCTATGAAGCCTGAGCCTGCGCTCTGTGTCGCCATCCTGGTGCTTTCTGGTACTGTTGAGATTCCTTAGGCAGGAAATCCTGAAATTATTCAATTTCATTTCTGGTGTTACTTCTATAGTTCCATCAGCATTATCGTGCACGTGGGAAGGAGAAAGATGGAAACTGTCAGATCAAATTCAGTTTGTAAGACATACGGTTGGAGTCTTAACAACTAGGAAAGAATAATTTTCCAGATATTTCAGCTGATTTGACACAATACCAAGTGAAATGAATACTTGAAACAATCTGATTAGCATATAAAGTCAGCTTGAATAATGCTTGAATCAGGAAGTGTTTTTAAACTGAATGTGTTTTTAAACTGAATGTGTTCTGGTCTCCTTGCTTCAAATTCACTACACATTTTGCCAAGTCTCTGCTACATTTTCTGTTGTGTGAACATGCTGTTATTTGCACCACTTTTTCATGGAGTAAGTGGTAAAAAGATAATGGGCATTTACCAACTGATAGCTTAGGTTTTCAGGGGAAAATCTTATGAATCATACACAGCTAGTATTCTGGAACAACGGAATTTTAAGTAATTGTTTTGTTAAAAGTCATCTGTGGGCTGAAGAGATGGCTCAGTGGAGTAAGCACTTCCCTGGCAAGCACAGGGCCTGAGTTCAATCCCTGGTTCCACCAAAAAAAAAAAAAAAAAAAAAGTGATCTGTGCTGAGAGTGGTACTCAAGAAGCTGAGGCAAGAGGATTATAAGTTCAAGCCCAACCTGGACAACTTACAAGGTCTTATCTAATTTATAGAAGGGGCTAGGGGTCCATGGTATAACCCTTGCTTCTTAGCATTCACATGCCATGGGTTCAGTCCTTGTTATAAAAAAAAAAAAGTAATCTGTATGATATATGTAGCCAAATTGTAATTTGGAGTTTATACATTTAATTTGTAGTATAAAACACTCTGTGTGTGTGTGTGTGTGTGTGTGTGTGTGTGTGTGTGTGTGTACAAATAAACATGGGGAAAATCCTTTATCAGACCTATTCCCTGGTTTGGAAAATAGTTAATTCTTAGATATCATTATGTAGACAGTCCAGAAGCAACAAGCTAGTCAATGTCAACAGTTTAGGTCACAGCAGTGTTTCAGTGGGAACATTTGGCAAAGTCTGGAGACATTTTTGGATGTCACCACTGTGTATACACTGGCACCTCCTCAGTTTTCTTATGTGTTAAATTGGGACCCCAAAGTTTTACATCTAGAAACTTTCTTTCTTTTTTTTTTTTCTTTTTCTTTTTTTGTGGAACCGGGAATTGAACTCAGGCCCTTGCACTTGCCAGGGAAGTGCTTATTCCACTGAGCCATCTCCCCAGCCCCAAGAAACTTTCTAAATATGCTTTCCAATAAATCAAGAATTTAATTTCATGCAGAAGTTTGACATTTTAAATTTTTTTTCTATATCCATCATTGTGTTCACTTAGGTAACATTAGTAATTAATAGCATTGTCATGATTTGGGTTCTTAGAAGAAAAATACAACCCTGTCTATGCTTGGAGCGCTCCAAGGGACCAGTTTTCCCCCACCCTCCACTCCTGCACCCACACAACGATTCCCAGGCCACATTCCGCCCCCTGATTTTCACAACTATGGCACAAATTGTCCAGAGTTTCACCAGCTTCTAACATACACAAAATTCAGCCAACTCACAGAACACAAGAACTCAGTACAACCAACTCAAAAACAGGTTGCACATGCCTGGGAATCTTTGTTGGCTTCCAGGTAAAAAAACACATACTCAACTGTTAGAACTCTCCTTTCTTTAAGCTAGGTTTGACTTGATCGATGTTGGCAGAGAACGAGCATGGGAAAATGTATAGCAAGGTCCCAGGTACACCTGGATTTTTATTTAAATGCTTCTCTAAAAATATAGAATCCATAGCCCAGCTGGTCAGAGGAGGGCCTTGGGGCTGAGCCATCAGGCCATGCATGCTCCCACCAGGCTGCCTTTCAGTTTCCTGCTTCTCTTAGAGGAAAACTTTACCACCTAGACTGGTGACCCGCTCCCCTGCGCACAGAGAGAAGGGGACACACTCATCCCTGCCAGGCATCTAGCTTTGTCTGTTCATTCTTGTTATCTACCCGTAAAAGGTTTTGGTGGGATGATGTAATAAGTAGAACATTGGGAAAGAGTTTAATTTATAAAATGCATGTAAAAGAAAACCCCTTCAGAGTTCATGTCGAAGGCTCTTCTCCTTATAGTCAGGAAGCCCTACCTCTGAGCACAGAAGCAATCTGAACTTTAAACTAGGACAGTGCCCTGGTGTCCCGCATACACCTCCTCATCATTATGCCAAAGAAGCTTTATTTTTCTTTCTCAGAACATTTTAAGTATATTCAAACATGGTATGCAGTCTTTTTATTTCTACTATAATACCCCTTTGAATATTACCAAATTGCTTCCTATGAAAGGTATTGCAGTTTATGCTTCTACCAGTTTTTCCAAAATACCATTAAGATCAAAAAATAATTTCTTTAATGAGTAAGTCTGGTTTAACAGTTGAGAAATTATATTTGATTGCTTTTTAATTAGTCTTTTGAAATATAGGCACTTGTACAGTGTTTGCTGTGTGAGAATCATTTTAGAATCAAACATATAGACTGAATACTTTTGGTAACTAAAACCAAAAGAAACCAAGATTTCCAAAATTTCCACATCTTTTCACTTGATAATTTTTATATGTCACATAACTAAAAATTAATTCATCTAAAATAATTTAGAGGAAAAAAACTCAAAGGGCAAAGAGTGCTGATTAATCTAGTATACCATTATTTACTAAACAGAGTCAAAATAGGAACAAGTCACTATTCATCAAATTCTTTGACTTGTGACAAGAAGACTATTTGAGTAGCAAGTAACTGCAATCATTCCAAGCAGAGATAAGAAAGCTGGCATTTTGGGAATTCAAAATTATGAGAACAGAGAAGATTACACAAAAGATTATACAGATGGAAACTAGCCCTGGAGTAAGCCAGCAGGGAGAATAACAGTGTGGTATGGTTTTTTAAAAAGGACCAGGAGAAGACAGAGAAATGGATTTGGGAAAAGATGTGGGGGGGTGGCCATAACAGGCAGAGGTGTTAGGAGGTTTAAAAAGCAGAGGGAGCTTTTGCCCTTGGGTCTGCAGGCAGACTGCTGATGGTGAGAAGTAAGAAGTGACACAGCTTCTGGAGGGCAATTGTGGTGATGTAGGACAATAAACTGTCCTGTCCTCAAATCATTTTCAATGATTAAAAGATAAAGCAAGGACATCCTAAGGGTGTTCTAATAAAGCAGAGATACAGGTTTGTGTTCATGGAAGCTGGACAGTGGAAGCCAAGGAGAATAGTGAGAGGACCTCAAGACAGGGACTTCCAGGCCTAAGTTCTAGGCCTGCCTTCCTAGTTCCTGCCCTAGCAATACTGGGCAAATGCAGTGTTTTTGGAAGGGGTAGGAGGGAACCATTTCTAAGGTCACTCCTGGCTCCCAAGGACTATGTGCTAAAGACGGGCAACTTGCAGAGGAGGCAGGGGAAGAGGGAGGCCATGCAAACCAACACATAAGGTGGCAAATTAACCCCTTTCTTAAAGAAGAAAAAAGAGATATAATGAAAGCAATTTAATTTGCCATTCCAGGGCCAGGAATATAGCTATATAATATTACCTAACATGTGTGCTTCCCTGGTTTCATCCCCAGCACTACAAAAACCAGAAAAATAAAGAAATACAGTGTCACTCAAAATGCCTATGTCAGCTATCTTAGTCATGAAAGTATTTCTTTCTTTCACACCTGCACAACTAAGATTCTCCAAGTGAGGATGAAGCTATTGAAAAGAAGTATAATCTGTTTCCCTAAATCAAGAGTCAGGCAGTAAACTAAAACCCACAGGCCACATTCAGCTGCTGCCTGATCTTGTAAATAAAGGTTTATTAGAACACAGCCATGCCACTCATCAATATATTGACTATGGCTGCTGCCCAGCAGTAAATCAACACTGAATAGTCTCAATAGAAATTGTATGGCCATAAAGTGGACAATATTTATTATATACCATTTTCAAGTTTATCAAGCTATATTTTAGGTCAGTGTTTCTGGACCCTAACTATACATTGCAATCACATGAAAAGTTACTAAAAAAAAAAAATGTTGGGGGCCAGGGAGATGGCTCAGTAGAATAGGTGCTGCCCTGGCAAGCACAAGGGCCTGAGTTCAATCCCTGGTTCCGCCAAAAAAAAAAAAAAAGAAAAGAAAAAAAAGAAAAAAGTACTAATGCTCATTTAGTTGGATGGGCCTGAGAAATAATCAGGAAATGAGGTTTGTAAGAAACTTTCATTTCCGTGACTTTAATGAACCAACAGTATGGAAAATCATTATTGTAGTTTCCCTGTGCCAAACTGAATTAGATTAAAGATTAGATCTACAGAAGACAACATACTCACATCACATTTTAGTTCTCTCTAGAAAGCAATTAAAAGCAAATATTGCTATTCATATCTCTTTTCACAGAGAAATTATATGGTGTCTACATAAAAAATGTTTCTCCATCTTTTGAACAACCAAAGCCAGGCATTGACTAATCTGCTTCTGAATGGCCCCGATGAAAAGAGCCATTCTACAAAGTCTGAAATTCTATGTGAAGGGGAAAAGTGACCCTCTTGATACATTCATAAATTTCCTTTCACTCAACAACTGGAACTCCCAACACCAAGGTCCTACACGCTTTACCTTCCTGGCCAGGGAGTGAATGCAGTGCTAAGAAGGAATTGCAATCAGTCCAGGTGTCTGATATGACTGTCTATTTGATCCTTTCATTGGGTTTTGTTTTAGTCACATTTTTAATTATTCTATTAGTTTTGTCATAGGTCAATTATTTAAATACTATATAAAGTCAAATATTAAGAAGTGGAAATATGTATAGGTTTACTTCATACAATTACAGTAATGTTGTGGTTTAAAAGCATGTCAGAAAACCTTTCAGCATTTCCGCTGTCAAGAAGCAGTGCTCAGGTCCTTCCCTCTTGAGTCTGGGGTAGCTTTCGTGACGGGCTCCAGGTAGAGTACTGTGCTAGTGATGCCGTGTGTCCTCCAAGGCCATGTCCCAAAAGACAATGCTGTCTCATTGGAGACACACAGAAATTCTGAGCCACTGAATTAATCCATCCAGGTTACTATTACACTATATCATAAATAAAGTGATTCATAAATAATGACAATTCATTTCTCACTGTTGTGAAAGCAGTGAAGCCCAAGACCAAAACACCAGCAGATTCAGTATCTGCCAAGCACACATATTCTGCTTCCTAGATCATGCCTTTCCATCATGGTCCTCCACAACAGATGTTCCCTGGGGCCAGCTCCCTGGGGACTCTTCTTACAAGGACACTAGACTCATTCATGAAGGCCCCAATCTCTGGAGCTAATCACTTCCCAGAGGCCCTACCTCTTAAATCACTTTGGAATTTAGGATTTTAACACATGAATTTGAAGGTGGGAGACACAAATAGTCAAATGCTACAGCCACTATGTAAAGAAGTCTTACTTGCCATGAGGCTGCCTGTGGTGGTTGATACGTTGTGTCAACTTGAGGGGTCAGAATTTGGCTGGATTGGCTCAGTGACTCCACACCCTAGGGCATGGAGGACCCTCCCTAGAGTGTGAAGGGCCCACCCTAGAGTGACTCAGCACAAAAAGGATATAAAGGGAGTTGAGGAAGGATTCTGCATGCTGCTTCCAAGGAGGAGCTCTAGTCTGCAGTCAGTGTGGAAGGAAGGGCACCACTTCCTCTGAGGAGCTCCAGTCTTTCCAGTCAACGTGGAAGGCAAAGAGCTTGCTAGATGCCACAGCCACTGTTTCTCCCTTTGCTCTTTGTTGTTTTCCACCTCCATGAACTGCTGCCCTCTGCAGTGTGTCAGTATGCCTTGGAGCCAGTGGAATATGGACTTAAACCTCCACTGTGAGCTAAATAAACCTTTCCTTCCTTAATTTTGGGTGTCAGATGTTTTGCCCTAGCAATGAGTGAAAAGTAACTGAGATACTGCCACACTCTGGGAAAATCCAAAGCAACCCACGTAGAGAAACCATACAGGCAAGAACTAAGAGGACAGAGAGAGAAAGTAATGCCTGGCCAGAGTCCAGAGTGTCTAGTGTCCTATTTTCCAGTTCCAACCCCATCTGCCAAAAATCACACAAGTGGTTCCAGGTTAGGAGCACCCAACTGTGCCCTTCCTGGATCTCTGACCCATAGAAACCAAGAGAGAAAAATTAATTGCTGTTGTTTAATATCAGTGTATTTTAGATTATTTGTTAGGCTGAAATAGACAAATAAGCATATCCACAACAATAGCATGAAGAATAATCTATAATAAAGAAGACTTTGTAGACTGGGTATGGTAGTACACGCCTACACCAGCACTTGGGAGACTGAAAACAGGAGAATCACTTCAAGTCTGATCTACATAATGAGATCCTGTACACCCTGCTGTCCCTGTCCTAAATGCACACACAAAAAAGAAGACTTTGTGTCTCCTCTTCTCAGTTCCTCTATAGCTTCCTCAGGAAATACAGTTAGCAAGAAAATTTATCCATTCAGGAAAAGATCAGTAATGAACACTAAAATTATTAGGTAAATAGTTAACGGAAAAGCACAAAGCTGCAACTTTCCTTTAGAATAGAATGATCTGCCGCCATCTTGGAAAGAATAATCAATGAAGTATCACTAATAATAGGACAGTTGCCCAGATGTTATACCCTTCTTCTATGATGCAATATAAAATATCCCTCATTGCCACCTATGAGGTATTAGCACCAACAGTGTATAACTTAAATCCAACCAGTCCTTTAAATTTAGCACACACTGTCAACTATTGTAACTGTCCTGCTCACCTGTTTTGAAGCCTGATTTCATTGTTATGTTTATCTTTTTTGAAAAGGAAAGAACAGGAGTCAGCGAGATAGCTCAGTGGTCTAAAGTGCCTGCTTAGGCAAGATTAGGCAGGCTCAGGGGCCGCAGTTCACCCCCCTAGCACCACATGCCGCACCAGCCCTGCCCTCAGGGAGGACTGAGCTGTCCCCCACCAAAAAAAAAAAAAAGAAAAAAAGAAAAAAAAGAAAAACAACCGGGATGGAGGAAAGGAGAAAAAAGGGATACATACAAAATAGTTAAGATAATTGTACTACTAATTTCTATCGGATTACTGAAAGTAAGAGTTAAGGTTTAGTTATTTGATCAATCTTGCATACCTGTTAAGCTGTAGGGGACTCAGGTCAACAATTTCTGACATTGCCAGTGAAGCAGAAGACCCAATACTATTATGGACTACTGGACTCTTTTAGAATATTTTGCTGAGTTAACATACCTATAATATTCAAATAATGGAGTAAACAAAAAAGGGGATACAGATGAATGCCCGTTTTGTATCTGTGTATTCAAAGTGGTTAGGATAGATAAATAGTTGCATTCTCTTAATGAATAGAGGGATTTGTTCTAATAGTGTTTGTAAATAGGATATCATGTCCGCATCTTGTACAGCAATTAACCACTAGGAAGAATATATGCAATGTGTTAATTATTGAAACTGTCCTACCAATTTGATTTGAAACTGTCTCATTGCTATTTGTTTCTCAATAAAATTACGGAAAAAATAAAAGTAAAAAAATAAAAACAAACAAAATCTTGCATACCTATGTCTGATAATCTGAGCAATAAATCTGATGATAGGAATATGTAATATAACAATCATTGTTAATTTCCTGTGCTTGTTTTGAAATTCTGCATTTTTTTGTTTTTTGTTGCTTTGTTTTTGTCTTTGTTTCTATTTTTTCTCTTTAATAATAATTTTTTTCAAAAAATTACCATATATTGTGTAGGAGTCATAGAAAAAAGAGAAACAAGAAAAATACTGTGAGAAAAATATCAGACAAATCTAGAATTTAGGCCTGCAAGATGCTGGCCTAACATCACTTTGAAAAGAATAGGAAGGCACTGTTATTTTTTAAATTATTTTCTTCATATTCTGTAGGGACTTAAAGTTTAACATATCAATAGTTGATGGAAAATATCTGTTCCATGTTATGCTTAAGATATTTGATAGTCAGATAAATAGTGAGGTTAAGCTCAACGCCTATGTTATAGGGTAATACTAATAAACTTTTCTTCTAGACGGTTAACAAATTAAGTTTGCAGACCAAAAATTAGAGAAAAAGAAGGGCTGCAAGGATATCCAACATTTTGGCCCTAGCTTTTCAAAGTCAGTGAAGACTCAGGACATAGGAGAACCTGAACTGTAACATCATATAACTCAGTTGTGTCCCAAATTTAATGATCAAGGAGATTATGGGGCCACAAAGGAAAGTGATTGATGATGTAGAGTATGCCTAAGGAAAGTCATGTGGAAAGAAAACATTCTCTCAGGCTTTCACAAAGAGCAAATTGGCCAAGCAATGGCTGTGACTCATCCACATGGCTGACACTGAAAAAAGATCTACAGCCTACAGTACAGGGTTTCAGGGTAAATCCTGAGGGGATTTGACTGACCTTGTCAGATACAAAAGTTACATTTCTTGTTATATAGGTCTTGCTTTATCTTGGTCTTAACTATCCAGCAGAAAAGTATAAAAAGGAGGTATAAAAAGAAAAGCCATATTAATATGCTGAGCTGTAAAAGGCTCAAGTCAACAACTTCCAACACAGAAAACCCACTATTATTATAGACTACTGGACTATACGGGAATATTTTGTTGAATTTACTCACATACAATATTTAAATGACAATGGAATACCCTTCTCTGACAAAATTAAACAAAAAAGGGGGTTACAAATAAAGGACCATTTTCTATCTGTATATTCAAAATAGTGAGGCTAGATATATAGCTGCATTCTTTAAATTCAATTAATAGAAAGACTTTTTCTAATAGTGTTTGTGGACAAGATATCATGTCTGCATCTTGTACAATGAATAACCACTAAGACAATATGCAATGTATTAATTATTGTAACTGTCCTACTAATCAGTTTTGAAACTGTCTCATTGCTATTTGTTTCTCAATAAAATTATTTTTTTAAAAAATAGAATAAGAGAAACCTGAAGAACATAGCACTGACATCTAATGTAGTTTCATCTTTGTTATATCCTTACTTGAAAAGAAACATGTATAAAAGATATTCTGAGGAAAATTAATCCTACTGCAATATGGGCAGTGTCCTAGTCACTTTCCTCATTGCTGGGACACAATACCCAACATCTAAAGCTTAAAGATGGAGAGGTTTATTTTGCTTCATGTTTCAATTTGTGGTCAGCTGATGCCAAAGAAGAAAAAACATGCTAGTGGAAAATGACACAGGAAAAACTGCTGTCATCATGGCAACCAGGAAGCAGAAAGAAGAGAAGGATCCTGGGAAAAAGGCACTCCCTGACAGGTCAAGCCCCCTGTAACCCTGTCCTTCAAATCAGACCCTGCTCCTAATAGCAAGTCAGCTATAAACCCACATAAGCCAAGCACATTCCAACAGCCCCAGCTATAAATGTGTGAAACTCTTGAGGGACATCCAGATATAAACCATAGCAGACAGGTTATTAATGACAGCCAAACAATCGTCAATTATATTATAAATGATAACAACATTGTGGTCAGAAAAAGAACATCCTCCTTTGGAAATACATGATGAAGTTTTTAGGGGAAGTATAAAATCTGCGATTCAAAACAGTTCAGCAACAAAAGGAAGATAGAAATGAAGCAACTATGGAAGAATGTGATGTTTTAGTTTTAGCATTAGTTCTAGCTTTGATTTTGTGGCAAGGTCCTATGGTGCCCAGCCTCACCTTGAACTCCTAGATGCAAGTGATCCCCTCATGCTAGGCTTACAGATGTAACTCCCTGCTTAGGAATAATGATGACTATAAAACCCAGGTGGGAGGTGCCTGGATATTTGTACTCCTATTCTTATCAAACATATTTTCGGTATGTTTGAAATCTTTCATCAAAAAAATTTTTACCGCTTACAATCTTGCTGAGAAAAGTAGTTTTTAAAAGTTCATCCAGCTTTTGTAACTTTTGTGACTCACTACAATTAAATATCCATTCTCCAGTTACATAAACAGCTAATACACATTACCTGCACTGTCACCTGTCTTATCCAGGGTAATTTGGTTGAAAGGAGAAGAGACTCCCATTCGCTCAAACTCAGTCAAGACCCCAGAGTCATTACTAAGCTCCCACTACCCATGTAGAGTCAAGGATGGGAATAGAGGGGACCTATCTTAAGAAATAAGAATTTAGCTCTGCAGAATTGGAGGTTATTTCTAAAATTCATGGATTTATCACCAGGACATAGTGCTTTGGCTCCTTTCCATTACTGACCCTCTGGACCTAATTCTGATTGCAGGATCTGTGTCTCCCCTCTAATTGGCCATAGTCTTCTGGGTTTCTTAATTCTGATTCACCAGAGCAAGAAACTGACTGGTGCAGCCCACCCTTGTGTGCCCTTTGATCAGTCCAGCTATGCCCATGGAGGAATTGGACCAAGTGATGAAAACCATGGCTGCTGATACATTGAGGACTCAAGGCAGGTCAGTTCCCTCAGTGAAGAACGAGCAGGGTGCACAACCAGAGCATCACTAGAGCTCTGCTGCTTGACAGAGATCATCCTGAGCCACAAGGAGCTTTTGCCGTGATCTAGAGAGGACATTTCTGAGTTTCTGTATCTCTGCACAGAGCTGACATGGCCCATGAGATCATCGTCCTGCTGATTAATATAAAGCAATTATGTTTTAGAGCACAGGGGTTACCAGGTAACCCCTGTGCTCTAAAACGTGTGTAAATGGTCTGAACTGAACACTTACCTGAAACTAGATGAAATGAAGTAGCCAATCTGCTTGGGTCTGAGTTGCATGAAGCAACATGGACTTTCACTGAGTCCTTTACTTTATTTAATCAGCTCTCTGTCTCATACTTTACTAGGAGAAACAGTGGCATACAGAAGAAATAGACAAAGCTTCTGCGTGTTAATGGCATACATGAGCTCCAGAAAGTGTGAATAACCATTGTGTGAATGGGAGCAATCTTGGGTCAAGGTAAGCTAAGTGTAGGGTGAGAGCCATGAGGACCATGAAAGACAGGAAACCTGGAAAATTCAGATAAAAAGATTTCTAGAAGGAATTTGACTTTGGAGGATAGTAAGAACTTTTAAGGAATGCCCTTCAGGGTAGGGAGAATAGAAGATCATATATAAGAAATATGCCAGGCAAGCCTAGAAAATAGATACTAGGTAAATAAGCAGATTTTATTGAAGACAAGGAAGCTATTTCTTTAAAAGATAGCTGAGAGCAGGTTGTGGTGGAAGAGCCCAGACTGCCAAGATGATGAGCTCCAGCTTAAGAGAGAGAGGCTCTGGAGTCAGGAGGGGAAGGATGAGATCATGTTTTAGGAAGTGCTGGTGTCAGGAGGGGGGTGAGAGGGCAAAGAGCTTTGCAATTTACAAAGCTTCTTCACATATGAGTCATCTAATTCTCTCCTGGCAAATGGTTTCTTACGAGGGTTTTAGAGACTGGTGCAGGGCAGCATTCAGAAGTCTACACAGACTAGAGTTACAGCAATTAAAAAGAGTAAGTTACTGGCGCCAGGATGGTCAGACAGATCAATGAAACAGAAAGGAATATCTGGAAACGGATCCAAATATTTATATTTATGTATGTATAAATTTAATATTTTATCATGGTGGAGAAAAGAATAATTTAATAAACGCTTTTAGGACTATTATCTAACCACCAAGGGAAAAAATAGACAAGACGCCTGCCTAACAATTTTAATAAAAATTGTTTTTTTGAATGACTGAACAGTGAATCTTGAATTTTAGCATACGTTTAATAATCTGCAGAGTTTGTAAAAGAGAGAGAGACAGACAGAGACTCCCAGACATTCTGACTCAGCAGCACTAAATTGGACTACAGGAACTAGGTTCTACTGGACACACAGTAATAAATACATGCTTAAAGATTTAAAATAAAATATATAACTATGAAAGCATTCAAAATATAAATTAAATTTATCCCAGATTCCACTTTCCTCTCATAGAGCATAGCTACAAATTCTGGACAGTATAGCAAAAACAAACACAAGAATACAATGAAAGGTAGAAAAAAAGGTAGCCTGCATCATTATCTTGGGAGCTGAGGCAGCTTCTCTAGGTTACTTTTTGTTCTGGCCTCATGAATGCAGACTAAATGATGAGAAAGCCAGAAACCCAGAAACACCATCAAGAGCAAACAAACAAACAGAAATAGCCCCAAAACATTCCCTCAGCAAAAGAACAAAGAAAAGGAGCCCAGCAGGATAATACTAATGCTGCCAGAGTCAAACACTGTAGCCTCACCCCTGCCAGAAATGAAGAGCCCAGACCTCAGTCCCCCACTTGAGGGAGCCAAGTCCCTCTCTGTCACAGTCACATCAGAGAAGGCCTCGTGGACAATGGACCCAGATAAAATGAGTTATTCCATGTAGGGAGCAATAACTGGGCACCCTTCCTCCACCCGGCCCCAGCAGGTGATCAACAGAGGCTGGGGAGTGACCAAGAGCCACTCTTGCAGGGCCCTAAAAAAGGACAGAGCACAAACTGCATCATAATTCCACAAGGCAGTATTGTCCCCCTCCCCCTGCAGTCATAGTCCTTCTAGAAATCCCGGTCAAGGGGATCTTTCCTGTTCTTAGTCCTTGCACAAGTTCTTAACCAACTTGATTAGTTAGAGATGGTCACTTGATAAAGGATCACTTACCCATTGGTTACCAGCAACCCATGGCAAATCTTTCCAGGAAAAAAAAGAGGTGACAATTATCTACTGAGCCATTCAATTTCTCTTTCACCTGGTGCTATAAACTACAGATGTTCCTGGACTCATGATAGGTCTATAATCTGATAATCCCATAATAAATTGAAAATACTGTCAGAAGCACATTTTGACCCAATGTGCCAAGAATCATAGCTTAGTAGCACAGTATGATGTAGACCCAGAAGATGATTTTTTATCTTCATGATGCATGGCAGATTGGGGACAGCAGCTCACCGTCACAGGCCAGCATTGTACAAGAGTCACATTCTACATATCATAAACCCACAAAAAGATAAAAGTTCAAAATATATAAATACTACAGTGTTTACAGAATGCATGTCACTTTCATATCATCATTTAGTCAAAAAAAATCATGTATAGCTACTGTAAGTATAAAATGACAGGAAATTAAGGATAAGGTAAAAATAATTATTGTACTATCAGAAAACCTGTAAACCAATTGATACCAAATTGTGTTCATGATATTGCTAAATATAAAAAAGAAAGTCTAAAAACAAATATACATAAGCCAAAAAATGAAAAATAAACTATTAAATGAAGAGAAATGACCAGATTTGCTCTTTTTTTTCCGTATTTGTTTAGTTTGGTTTTTTGTTCTTTGTTTTTGCTGATTTAAACTTCTCCTCTAACAGCAAATATGGATTACTTCCATAATTGTTAAAGTAAAAACAACTTGAAAAATTGCAACAGTTTCTCTTTTGTTTTGTTTGGGTTTAGTTTTTATTTGAAATTTACATAACCAATAAATCCTAGTCTGGTTTTAGCTGAGAAATTAGATAAATTTCAATACTTAAATTAGAAGACATATATAAGACTCAAAAATGTCCCTTCCTGGGCCAGCAAGATAGCTCAGCACACTAAAGCACCCGTCTAGGCAAGTTCAGGGACTGAGGCTCCATCCCCAGCACCGCATGCCACTCCAGCTCCAGCCCCAGGGTGGGCTGAGCCAGGCAGATTCTGGGCATAGTGGCGCATGCCTGTGATCCCAGCTCTGGGGAGGCTGAAAGCAGGAGGATCACCATGAGTCCGAGCTGCGTAGTGAGACCCTGTAACAACCAAACACATAAAAAAACAAAAAAAGTCTTTTCCATCCACACACTGAGTGGGGCTGGTTATGGTGGTGCCATTTTTTTCTTAATCCAATTGCCTTCTATTAAATTATTGCTACCAAGGAAAGCTATAGCAAACACAATGAAGGGAAACGTGTTTGTGTGAATATATGCTATTGACAGAACATGAAATTTATTGTATTTATTTTTTCTTTTGCCACAGTCAAATAGTAGATTATAAGATAACTAGTAAAATTGACTTTGTGTGAACATGTGGGTGTATATCCACGCACACACACACTGTCTCACACACAGGCCCATCAAGAGTCTCCTGTAACATCCAGTACAACAGAGATGAATTCCCAGAACAGGATCCCCCAAGGCAATAATCACAGGTTAAACTAAAGCAACTAAACCAATTGAGAGTCTTTTTTTTTTTAAATCTTTTATTTGGTATAGGGCCTCACTATGCAACTCACAGTCATAGTGATCTTCCTGCCTCAGCCTCCCCACCACTGAGATGACACACGAGCACCACTACACCTGGTTTCAGGGCTGGCTCAATGTGCCCAGGATCCAGGGCCAGTATGACATGCAATACCAGGGATTGAACCCCGGTCCTTGCATTTGCCAGGCAGGCACTTAGACCACTGAGCTATCTCCCCAGCCCTGAAAGCCATTCTTTAGTTTTTATAGGAAATTTGCAGAGGTTCTCCAAAAAAACTCTCAGAACCTAGAAAATCTCTTGCTCAGCTCTAACAAAGTGGTAATTGAAAGCTGCACCTTTAAGACCACAAAAAAATCGTTAAAAGGACCACTGTGATCATGTAAAGTACCAGACCTAGTAATTTATACTAAAGCTTCACTTGCCCCTAACTGGTAGGTATGGCCCAAATTGCCCAGGAAAAAATGCACAAGCCTCTCCATTTGGTGTTGTGAAAGAGAAAGGACACAGACACTGGCTGAGGACCTGGCCTCTGTTCCACATGACGCCAGCATTTCCTGTGCTTTGGATCACTCATTCCCTACTTATACCTTGTGGAGTTCTCACTTGATTGTCTCCAGCATACTAACAGTAACCAAATCTCAAAATAAAACAAGTTGGGGAAACATAATTTAAATTAGCTCAGCATTATGAAAGCTCAGAAAAGCAAAGACACTCTCAGAACACTTTAAAATATGCAGGTTTATATTCAGGCCTTGCACCCAGACAGTGTTCCTCAGTAGATGTGACTGGCTCTCCACCCCCATCCCCACCAAACCACCATTCCTGCCTTAAGTTTCAGGTAAGGCTTAGCATTCCCTCTCCACTACCATTAGAATCTCTTCCCAAGAAAGACTGCTACACTTGGTCCTTTAAAGCAGAAATTGAAAGTACTGTTCTCTCCCCTTGGAGAATTCCATTTTCATCAGGAACTCTGGCTTCCCACCACAGGCGAAGCAGCAGCCCTTTCTATGCTTTTGAGATGCCAGTAGTAAGCATCACCTGGACACTGCAGGGTAAATGAAATGTTAAAAAAAAAAGGGCCCCTCAGTACTAGCTATGCAATTTGCAGGAGCTGGTACAAAATAAAAATGCAGAGTTTCATGTGCAAAAATTATCAAGAATTTCAAAATTAAGATAGCAGAGCATGAAGCTAAGCACAGACTGTTGTAAGCAGGATAACTTAGGCAACTGTCACAGTCCATAAAACCAGCCTGGCCCACTGAACTGACCTCCTGCTCAGGCCCAGAGCCATACCTCCGGCTTGTGCTTTGGAAACGCAGGCCCACATCTTCCTCTAGGGGCCGTCTTGTCCTCTGCTGCAAGGCCAACCTCCTCTGTGCCTTCCTCCACAGTCCTGCTGTACAAGAGGGCACACTCCATCTCACACCCCAAAGACAAGTGCACATGCCCTTTTCATGTTAAGAATTTCACATGTAAATTCTGAGCTGCAGAAAAAGCACAGTGATAACAGCAGGGCATATGGAGCTTCCAAGAGGTATTGTGGTAAGGCGCCCTGGTCTCCAGGGCCAGATTGCCTGAGCAGATGCCTGACCTGAGATACTTGCAGCTTTTCTATCTACAAATGAGACTCATAAAGCAGTCTTATCCTATGGAAAGGCATTTGGAAGGCTGTGCTGCTTATAGTGATTCTGAGGCACGATCCAAAGCAAGGAAACATGCAGTTGATAGTGCTTCCACTGTTCGGTACCTCTCTTTCAGTAAGTTCTCTACCTAGCTTCTCCAAGCTTCAGTTCCAAACCTGTGATATGAGGATAACAACATACTGAGCTTGGAGGAGCAGACTAAAACCCAAGACTTGGTTTGAGAAGCATGTAGCCAAAACCACACACCCCAGCATTTTCAACCTCTCAAATCCTCCCCATCTAGCCATCTGTCCAAAATGTCCATAGTTCCAGAGGAATAAGATACAGGGGGAAAACAACAAAACATTCTTTTATAGTGACCATTCAAAGGTTGCCATTGGGGACCTCAGCCCTCCACCTCACTGGAGATCTGGACTGCACCTGGCATAGGGATTTCAGGGAGGGTATGTAGTTGAAATCCTTGAATTGGAGACAAAACCGTAACTCTATAATCACCCCTCCTAGGACACTAGCTGCTACAACATTGGGGTTAAAGGCCAACACAGGGCATTTCACAGTGATAAAGCCATAGTGAGTCCTCACTGGGAATCAGATACACAGGAGTCACCAAAGTCAGTTGCAGCAGCAGTAGCAAACAAAGGCACTTGGTCTGGGCACCCCATGACACCTGCCTGGCCTGGGTTCCCTACCACTGTCCCACAACCCAGAGCAAAGGATGAGACAGGGTGAGGCTGCCAAGGGTTCATTCCATCAGCGATGCCAGCAGTTATATGAGAGAAGGGAATAGAACAGAGACAGACACTCTCAACTTCCCAAGACTGCTAGGTTTTGTAAAGTTTCAACAGAGACTCCTTGGAGAAAGAATGAGGGCAGCATTTATCCGTTGACTTTCTCCTGCAATGGTCAAAAGTTAATTAACATTAATTATGGTGCTTCTAGATGGAACTCACACTAAGCTGAGATGTCACACAAGCCCTAGGGCACAAAGAGACTTGTAGACAATTTCGGCCAAGGAAAGTCTCCCTCTGTTACACTTGGACAGTTGACTGATGTCTGTGCAGCATTAGTCCCTGCAATAAAACCTCAAAGAAAATGTAGGACTCAGAGAATATAAAATGTCCAACACAGAAAGAGAGTTCTAGTGAAGGTGAATAGGTAAAAGATGAATGTAAATGCATTGAGTTCACAGGGAAACTAATACTGGCTTTTGTTATTATAGGTGGTCTTGCTAGACAGGCCTTTCCTGCTCAAAGCTGAAGTTATTTCCTGGAAGAAAAACAGGTGTCATTTTCCCTCCACTTGAACACTGACACACTGGGGTCCAGATTTGATGACCCAAAAGACCCAGGTCTTCTCAGCTGGGCATATCCTTGCAGGGTGTTCATTCCACTAGTCTATTCTACAGGGAGCCTTTGTTTTAAATAACCAAAAGAACTTAAAACATGTGCCATTAAGAAGTTGGCAAGAAGCTTTTGCACATTTTTCCTTGAATTTTTTTAGGAAGGTGTCTATTAAGACAATGAGGACATAATCACAGAAAGTTTTCTTCAGTCTAAAGGTAGCAGAAAGCAAATAGCCATTGACTTGCAGCCCAAAAGATATCAGGGAAATAAATGAGAAATTTTATCAACCCGGGCTAATAAGAAAATCTTCCAAATCACAGGAGACATAGTGGTCATTCCCAACATCATTACGCTGATGTGAAGACTCAGGTGAGATGTTTGATTTAAATGGAAGTCAATAACTTCAAACACAAAGAGCATCACAGTCTCAGATAATGTAGCCTTAAAATTCTTGGGATCCTCAGACTACTTTGCACATTCTCTTTTCCAAAGGAATCCTCTGGCTTTTTCCTTGCAGCATGGTATAACAATGAATAGGAGCATGGGTCTGATACATAGAAGTCCTTCAAGAGCCTCATGTGCTCACAGGCAGGTATTTTGGAAAGTAATTAAATTATGGGGGTTTGTAGCTACTTGCTGTTAGAAGGTAAGGTCTGGTCAGAAAATGTGGGTGTCTGGGGTGGGGCCTAGAAGGGTTTATTTCCCTTGATATCCTTTTCTTTCTTTGTTTCTCACTGCCATGACATGAGTAGCTATTCCTCTGCCATGCCACACTGCCATGCTGTCCTGCCTTAAAGTCATAAGACTATGGACTGAAACCTCTATCACTGGGAACTAAAATATACCTCTCCTTTGATTTATGGGTATTAGACATTGTGTCCCAGAGATGATGAAATTGGCTAAGGCAGGGGGAATGGCGTGGTCTAGCTAACCAATTTTTCTAGTTAGAGAAAGGCGGCTTCCTAAAACTCTGTCCCATATTTCTAACACATCTGAATCCACTTCACTGCATCCCAGAGTGGATTGTAGGTGACAGAATGTACTTTCTGTTTCAAGATTAAATCTCTTTTTGTTTTTTAGGACCTTCACTCTGAACACTATGAACAAGAAATGGCATTGTTCAGAAGTCAGATGTTCAAATCCCCAGTCTGTCACCTACTGGCTAAATAACATTATCCAAATTACTTTCCCTCTTATGCCTGCCTCTCTTTCTTGCAAAGTGAAGGTCATAGCCTCTGTACTACATCTTAAGGTTTGCATAAGGGCTCCCAAAGGTTCATGTGTTAAAGGCTGAGTATCCAGATTGGGCACTACTGGCAGATAGTGGCACCTTTATCTCAGATGTTTGTTACAGTAATACAAAGTTAATGCACCACAGATGTTTCACAAGGGTAACACATGTCTGATTATCCCTAGAGTTCACTCTCAGGGCTGTGAAAGCAGATGGAAAATGTATGAGAGAGGTGTTACATGTGTACTGATGCCAGAGGTCTTTTGATTCTGTGTGTGTGTGTGTGTGTGTGTGTGTGTGTGTGTGTGGCCATCTCAGCCTACCCCAGGGGTGGAACTGGCACAGAATGTGGTACTGGGGATCAAACTGTGGTTCCTGCACACTTGCCTAAGCAGGCACTTTAGACAGCTGAGCTACCTCACCAGCCCCCAGAGGCCTTTGAAGAGTTTCTTTACCAAAGCAAATTCTTCAATATCTGACTATTTTCTCCTACTTGCCATTTAAAAAACAAAAAAAAAAAACAGAAAACTGCACTCTGCTTAGACAGTCTTGCAAATCTATGAATTTGTACATCTTGAAGTTCTCTCTTCTTATTTTCTATGAAAGAGCAGAACAGCTCATGAAAGTTCTAGAGCCCACGAGGCAGCTTCTAGGCCACAGTGGCTTATGAGATGCTAGACAGTTCTCCTAGAGGTGAATCTCTGCACTTCCAGCTAGTGCTTGTGGGGTTGCTGACTGAGTGCTAGCATTAAACTCCAAACGTAAGATCACAGATCCAGAAAGTTGGAAGACACCATAAAGGCCACCTAAAAAAGTAGTTCTTGATGGTTTTCATATCCATGTTTCTGAGGCTTATAACATGCCACCATTCATTCCAGCAATTGTAGTGGCTACTAAACTAAATAATGATACCTCAGCTAGAACTCATGACTCCAAATGAGAATTGGGTGGTGGTCATGAAAGTGTGGAGACAGAACTGGAAAGGAAGAGGAAGGAGAGGGAGAAAAAGGTGGAGAGGCGAGGAGAAAGAGAGGGAGGAGGAGGAAGGAAAGGAGAAAGAAAAGTGGGGAGGCACATACAGTTTGAAATCTAGATAATTCTGACATATCTTCCAACAGACCACCCTAGGAATCAAAGATGACTTCCCTAAGAAACAGCTTTTTGAGATAAAGCTTGGAGTTTGTTTAGGAAATAACCATACGAAAAGAAATGGGATTATCCTGTGGGCACAGCTTTTCCAAAGTTGGAGGAAGTTGTGAAGAGCACTTGAGTGAATGAAAGCACATGTATGAATGGACAGAAGGGGAAGTCTGACTCCCATCAGCATAATATGGTACCTCAAGGATTTGAGAAGTCATCTTCAACCACAATAGGCAAAGAATGAACAATCTGAGTTGGAGGAGGAGCACAAATTGATTTTTCCAAAAATGAACTTTGGCTCCAGTAGAAAGAGTAGATCTGAGGAATATCATTTAGGTAGTGTTTGCCCAGTCAGAATATAGTATTAAACTGTGTGGAGGACCACCTGGATGACTTTCCTTGAAAGAGGAGCAGTTGCCTCCATTTTGGCTCTGCCTGACTCTATTTCCACTATTGATGTGTACAGACTTGGCTAGGACTTTTCCTTATCCCTTCAATTGGCTTTAAATAATGAATACATTTCAGTCTAGCTGAGGTGCTGAGTAACCCAACTAGTGGCAGGTGTATTTCCCTGGGACTCCCCCACCCACTACTCTCTCATGTGAGCCAGGACAAGACAGGATAAAGAGCCAATAGCTTGGATTGAGCTTCGAGATACAGGCTATAACTTTGGGAGGCTTAAAAGATTATGCATCAGAGCTGAAGCGTAATCCAAATCCTGACTCCAAAACATTAGATACTGTCTCAATTCTGTTATGCAGATTACTCTTCCTGCAGAGGTCAGTGCAGACTTCCTCTAGAACCCATTTCCTGGCACTCACCTCCTTCCTGCCATTCTCAGTCACTCATCCTCCAATCACTCCTTTCTTCATGAATGAATAAATCTGGGTTCTGCCCTGGGTCAAGGCAGAAACTTTGTTCCAGATAGCCATCATCATGGCTGGACTTAGGAACACTTGGCTCCCCATAGTTACAGATGTGCCTTAGTGTCTTTATTCTCATCATGGGTTGCACTGGAGGTGGCAGATTGGAATTAACTCACTAACATTCCAAAAACTTTTCATGAGATTACAAATATAAATTCCCTGGGCCTCCGTGAGGAGGATCAGGAGGGACTCTCTATAGGATTGCATTAAAAAGACCAGTGGAGATTCAAAGAGATTAATTCAAGATCCTCTGTGGGTAAAATGGGCAGGAAATGAAGGACATAAGAATCAAAGGCACATATTAGATTTCTGCCTTTTGCAGTTGTATTGCCAGATAGAAACCTTGTACTGGGTCATATGTAGAATTAGTTTGGACATGATTATTATCTGCATAGTGGTATTACATGTCTTGAAGGTCTGGGTGTGACATTTAGAGATGTGATTTCGACTTAGAGATTGATGATCCAAGCTACAGGCATGAATGGAGATGCCTGACCACATCCTATAGGGTGAGGAGATACCAAGCAATGAGAACTGTGACTAACCTGATAAAATAATTCTTGCATAAATATCTCCAGAGGAGAGATTGCCATTCTCTCTCCAGCAAACACATGGAGCAGTCTGGAGATACACTGTAATTCAAAATGATGACTTTGGATTAGGAATTTCTGCCCCATTCTGGGAACCCCCAGACCCAGTTCTAGCCCAGGTCCGATGACATGATACTTTACATGGAAGACCCACAAATCTCCATCAAGAAGCTACTAGAATTAATACAGAAATTCAGTAGCATAGCAGGTTAAAAAGTCAGTACCAAAAGTCAATAG
>NW_004524579.1:28632445-28636235 GCF_000260255.1 Octodon degus | reverse complement strand
ATACAGATGAATGTCCATTTTGTATCTGTGTATTCAAAGTGGTTAGGATAGATATATAGTTACATTCTCTTACTGAATAGATTGATTTGTTCTAATGGTGTTTGTAGATAGGATATCATGTCCGCAACTTGTACAGCAATTAACCACTGGGAGGAATGTATGCAATGTGTTAATTATTGAAACTGTCCTAGCGATTTGATTTGAAACAGTCTCATTGCTATTTGTTTATCAGTAAAATTATGGGGGGAAAAATGATGACTTTGATGGAAGAAACTAGAGTCAGTTTGAGGAGCAATATTTTTACATGAGGAGAGAGATGGAAAGCCATGCAAACTACAGGACACCAATTAGAATTAAAGTCCAGATAAACAACAAATAGTTGTATTGGGATGTACTCATGCTAATGAAACTATTTGTTATTCATGTGAACTTTTTTATGTATTTGGTACAAGGTCTGCAGGGTCTACATAGTCTCACTACACAAATCTCGTGATTGTTCTGTTTTCTGCCTCCCAAATGCAGGGATTACAGGAGTGTACCACCACACCCAGTCTCAATTACCATCTCAGCGTGCCCCCGGAGGTAGGGCTGGCACAACATGCTGGAGATTAAACCCTAGCCGCTGCACTCTGCCTAAGCAGGCTTATCTGAACTTTTAAGTGGTATATGAATTTGCTAAAGCTATTATAACAAAATACCACAGACTGGGTTGCTTTAATTGCAAATATTTATTTGCCCAAATAGAAAAAGTAATTCTGAAGGTTACAAGTCCAACAATAAGACTTTACCTCTCTTGATTTCTTCTGAGGTGTCTCTTTCTTGCTTGCAGATGGCCCCCTTCTTACTATAAACTCGCTGGCCTTTTTGCCATGAACACACATAGCTGAAAACTGTAACTTCCCAACTCCCATTCCAATAAGGAAATCAGTTTTATTAGATTGGGATCGCACCCTTTTGACTTCATTTAATCTTAATTTCATAACCTACTTCCAAATTCAGTCATAGAGGGGGTTAGGGCTTCTACATGTAAATTTTGCACCAAAGGGGAAGTCCATGATTCAGTCCACAACAAACACATACAACATTTTACTATTGATACCTCTTTTAATGCCCAAAAGAATAACTATATTGTGTAAGAATAAATATGTAGTAAAATATAACATTATGGATGGGAAGAAAACAAGCCAACATGAGAATGTTAGTTATCTGTGGTAAAAGGAAAGGGGAAAGGAGGAAAGCGAGAGTCAGGGTAAAGAAGGCTTACTTATACAATAATTTTTCTTATGTAAAAATCCCCCTGAGGCAAGTATGACACAATTTTATCAGGTAAATCTAAGTGGTGGGTGTGTGTTAAATGATTGTCATTTTATACTTTAAAAAAAAACCTACTTGCATTTAAAATGAAGATGGGATCAGTTTTCTCTCACTTACAAAATGGGCAAAGAAAGTAGAAATTGATTTCAGCTGCACAGTAAAAGATAAAAGCTGTGAAACACAAAATGAATTGCCCAGAGAGAATGTGGGATCTCCCGTGCTTTGTCTTTCAATTACCATCCCTGGAACAGCTCATGGGTGGAAGGCACTGTAAGAGGCATTTTGGAGAGGATGAGCACACACAAGACAGGCGAGTAACAAGAAAAGCTTGTGATTGTCATTTTATACTTTTTACTGACAAAAGAACTGTATTCTGCATGTTTACTTGTGTATCTGTTGCTTATACTTCAAGCTTCAAGGAAAATTTCCCTATAGTGAAAAACAAACAAAAATGTTATCAGCTGCAATTAAATTCTTAACTCTCAAAAGGCTTTCTTATTCTATAATACAGCAGTATCAAATTGCAGGGTTGGAAGGGATCTTAATGTAATTGAAATTCTGCACATTTGCAATGAAAAATAGTAGGAAACAGCATGTTTTGAAAGTGGTAATGGAACAGCACAGAAAAACAATAAAGTTGAATACAAAATAGCTGTTTTTATTATCTTGAATGCTGAAACCTGAGGAAAAGAAGGAGGAAGTAAAAGAGCAAAGCTGGTAGAAACTCTGAGAGGGCTTGGTGGGCACCTCAAAGACTGTTAAGGTGGTTGACATGACTTTTTTGTCATATAGTTTCTACATTCAGTTTCAAATGATGCTCTTTCATTTCCCTTGATATTGAAGCTATTACTGGTGATCTTACATGCATTCATCTACCATAATTAGGGATCTATGATTCAATGGATTGAGGACCAGAAAAGACAATGTGTACATGCCTTAATGAAGGGAATCTTCCCCAGCAAAGGGACAAGGACAAACAGAAGTGCACCATGGATTAGATGTAGCCTTCCTAAGGGAGAAGAAAATGAGAAACAAATACAAATCTGACAACAAAGAAGCAAAGAAAGGTCATGTTCGTTGGCCACTGGCCCGAGATAGAGTGGCTGTAATCAGGGCAGAAATCAAACACAAAATATACATATTCCTTTAAAATTGAAAAATCAAATTAGCATATGTTCCGGCAATTCCCCTGCTAGGTACATATCCATACCCAAGAGAAATGAAAGCAGGGTCTTGCAGAGATATCTGTATTCCCATAAACATAGCAACATTAATCACAGTAGCCAAGAGATGGAAGTATCCCGAGTGCTTGATGTGAATGAATAAACAAAACACGGTCTATACACACAATTTATCCAGCCTTTGTCAACACTGCCACTGTGCACGATTCAATGCTGGAAGCTTTTTCCACCCTGCAACCAGTGTTCAACAAGTTTGATACCCAAAAATCTGTGTCTCTTTCTCAGCCCCGCCTTTAGTTCCTGCAGTGATTCAGCCTTCTGTTAACACGTAGCTGTGTTGCCAGCCCCTTTGAGACAATGTCTGTTAAAGGAGAACCAACTGTTGGGACCGTTTCTGTAATCTCTACCCTTCTTGAGGTAGAAAATCGCTGTCATGCCATTACCTTTTAATTGCAGCTTCCAAACCTGCTGGAAGCTACGGTTTTACACAGCTTCCTTCCTGTACTAATCAGCTTTGTTAGGTGATGAAAATTAAAAACTAACATGTTTCTTTTTAAGTGGAGTGTATGTTTGATTAGTGTCTTCAGCCTTGAAGAACCTGCATTGTTGTGCTTTTCTATAAAGTGTCACAGTGCATGAATTAGTTTCATGTATTTCGTTAAATGCTGTTTTAAGGTGGCATTACAGTTGTGGCTTAGTACTACAACCTACATGAGGTTTATACTATTACAAGTGGATTAAGGACCAAACAAAATTATCGAGCCTTAAAGTGGAAGAAAATTCTGACACATCTTAAGATGTGGATGAACTTTAAAGACTCTATATTAAGTAAAATAAGCCAATCACAAAAGATAAATAATATATGGTTCCATTTATACACGCTACCTACAGTTCAAAGACAGAGAGGACAGAAGGCTTAGTGCCAGGAGCTGAGGGATGGTAAGGAGATGTTCAATGGTTGTAGAGTTTCAGTTGGTAAGATGAAAAGGTGAAGATTTGTTTCACAATGATGTGAATATACTTAACATTACTAAACTGTATATTTAAAAATGGTTTTAAAGGTATATTTTACAACTTAAAATGAAAAAATAAAAATGAGCAAAAGGTTTTCAAATGTACACACCACAGCAAGGGAAGAATATTGATGAGGCAGACAAAGTGGTCTCAAGAAAAACGAGAGAATGAGAGCTTATTGGTTTGGGTGACGTCATTCATACTTTATCACCATTTCACTCACACAGCTCTAGACGCTTATCACCAGTTTCTCAGTGCTTATCAGTAGTTCAGTGGGAGTG
>NW_004524579.1:28629566-28632035 GCF_000260255.1 Octodon degus | reverse complement strand
ATTGGTTTGGCCTTACATTGAATTTCTAGGATCCCAAGCTCTTTGTAAATAACGAGAGAGAGAGAGAGAGAGAGAGAGAGAGAGAGAGAGAGAGAATGAGAATAAGATCTTAAATTGCAACAACTTCAAAAAAAGTGTGCCTCATTTACTTGGGGCTGGGGTGGGACTGAAACTCTTTGGGTAACAAATGGATAAATATCAGCACTACTATTATCTTTAACTGTACAATAAATAAAAGAAGCAAAGAAAGGTCAAGCAACTTGCCCAAGGTCACTCCAAAAATTAGCGATTGGGATAAGAATAGAACCCAGGTTTCCAAGCGCCTGGCTCAATGTATTTCTTCAAGGGCCATAAATTACAAGACTGTTCAGGTCTCTAGATTCTCCAGATGTTGCCATCTCCTCAGTGTCCTTGCACTGCCACCCAATGCTTTCACATTTTTTATCAGGTTAGATGAAAGTCTCCCTTCTCCTGACAGCTTTATTACCCCAAGAAACCATTATCTCTCTCTAACTCAGAAAGTTATACTCAATTGTTGGTGCAGTAACCAAACAGGAGTCAAAGACATTTCTGTGATTGATGCACCCTTCAGTAGAAAACAGCTGAAAATATTACTGCTTCAGTACTCCCATTTTTTTCCAGGCCTAAAGGTTAATCAGCTGACAATGTTGCACAGAAAGTCTTTTTAAAAAGTCCAACAACAAAGAGACCATGTAAGTTGAAAAACTCTTCCTAAGCCAAGAATAATTTTTAATGCCCAGCAAAGAAGTGTGAGGGTTGGAGATATAGCTCAGCAGCACAGTATCTGTTTAGCAAGCATGAAATCCTGAGTTCAATTCCTGGTATTCCTCCCAAAAAAGAAGTGTGAACAATTGGGGAAAATGTTAAGCTTTATTAAGGTCAGAGGATTGTTTGATGGCAATTTATGCAAGTTCAAGCGTCAGAACCTAAATAACATGCATTGCTTATGAGTATTACTATCAATCCCAAGAGAAAAAATGAAGAATATGTATAAAATATATTTATTCAAAATGAAAACTACAGAAGGAACAAAAAAAATAGAAAAATGAAGAAAATGAGAGAGAAAGAAGAGATACTGAAAAAGGGAAAGAATAAAAGGATCAAGTGCCAGTTAATAGCTGACAGTTTTAGTGTTTGTAGCTTTAAAGAGTTTCTATGTGGATCTTTTCGCATATTGCTCCAAAGCTACTGCTTGACAGAAAACATCATTTCAATTTGACAATGAGACTCAAATGCCAGTGTAAGTGAATGCTCAAATAGTTTCCTTTGTCATTTCCACACAAGACCCAAAGAGAGTAAAATTGTAGGTGCATTTCAGGGACTACTAGGCCTAGTCTCTGATAGTGGCCCACGAGGACTCTTTGGGGACCTTCAGTTGTGTAACATAATAAGAAAAAAAACCCTGAGCCTTCACTGAAGTTCCTGTACAAGTTCTACCACTTCCAAGAGGGAAGGAGGAAAGAAAAAGTATAGGGGTAACAGCTCTTTAAAAATGAAGGTGTAGGGCCAACCTGATAGTTCAGCAGTCTAAAGCACCTGCTTAGGCAGAGCACAGTAGCTGGAGTTCGATCCCTGGCGTGCTGTGCTAGCCCCGCTCCCGGGGCATGCTGAGACAATGGTTGACACTGGGTATGGTGGCACCCACCTGTAATCCCAGCACTTGGGAGGCTGAAAACAGGAGAATTACTAGGAGTCCTATCTATGTTGTGAGACCCTGTAGAGCCTGTCCTACATGCAGGAGAAAAAAGAAGAAGAAGAAGAGAAGAAGAAAAGAAGAAGAAGAAGAAGCACTTCCTGTCCCAAAGTGTCCAAGGCAGGGTCCTCATCAGTGTGACCATCACTGGATTTCCCCAATGTCCTGTTTACTGATGTCTCATAAGCACTTAATGTTTGTGGAATGAATATATGAATGAATAAATGTGTACCACAGGAATCACCATTTGTTAGACTCAAATTACAGAAGAAAACAATTTCAAAAGATAGAATACAATGGAGAACAAATGCCCCAAGAGATAAAACCCAAGAGTACTAAGGTAGGTGACACAATTTTGACTTAGGACATCTTCATGGAGGAAGGAGAGGATTAAGTTGAGCCCTGTTCCACTTTGCTGTGTGGCACCTAACTGGACTATAGACACTTCACTGCTGTCCCATGATTAACATGACTATCTTCAATAATTAAATATGGATTACAACATTGCTGAGGTCTTCCAGTTTTATTTTTGGAGTGTCTTTTTTGCCCTGTAGATGGGTGAACAGGAAAACATCAGTGTGACTCAGAATCTAAAAGTTCTGAACTTGCAAATATCAATTTCTCTGAGCTACATCTTCTTTCACTTTAAAATTGGTTTGGCCTTACATTGAATTTCTAGGATCCCAAGCTCTTTGTAAATAACGAGAGAGAGAGAGAGAGAGAGAGAGAGAGAGAGAGAGAGAGAGAGAGAGAGA
>NW_004524579.1:28617879-28629466 GCF_000260255.1 Octodon degus | reverse complement strand
AAGAAGAAGAAGAAGAAGAAGAAGAAGAAGAAGAAGAAGAAGAAGAAGAAGAAGAAGAAGAAGAAGACATGCAAGTATCCAGATTTCAGGGTTTGTTTGTTTTTTCTTTCTTTCTTTCTTTTTCTTTTTAAAGGCAGGGTCTCATTATGTAGAGTTCAGCCAAGCCTTGAACTCATTTTGTAGCCCAGGCTAGCCTCAAACTCATGGCAATCCTCCTGCCTCAGCCTCCTGAGTGCTAGGATTGCAGGCATGCACCACTCCACCCAGCATGTCCAACTTTTAGAAAGGGCAGCCATGCAAACATAGTGAGGTGCCAGTAATGTCCAATGTTAAAGAAAGAACATGAAAAATGGTCAACCTGGGTAAAGCAGGTAGTGAAGAAGGTAAAATAAAGATGATCATAAGCCACCAAGAGAAAGAGATTCTGGAGAACCCTTATAAACCACACTAAGGAACTTATACTATAGGCAATAGGAGGCTGAAAAGTTTTAACAATTGGGATGGGTGCAAATGACATGATTAATTCTATTTAGTGACAATAAGCCTGACAGCAATATGGAATAAGAGGAAGGTATCTATGACACAAGATAAGACATGAGGTAAATCTCAGTCATGAAATTATAAAGTAAGAACAAAAGGTATGGTAGAGATTAAAAGTAGAATCAGTATGATGGAGCCCAGGATGTAAAGAAACAAAAAATGATTCTTAGGATTCTGGCTTCTGTAACTAGGTAAATGGCACTGACATTTATGAGGATTACAAAGATAGCAATTTTTATTTGAAGCATATTAAATTTGAAGTATCTGTGAACTACAGGTGCATATGTCAGTAAAATCATTATGGAAATATGATTCTGAAGATCAAAAGAGTGGACTGATAAGATAAATTTGGGATATGCTAATTAATAGGTCATGTTAGAAGCCATGGCAGTAGAATCAAATATCTGTCCAGCCTGGATCAAACACTTTCAGGGCCCAGGCCCCAAGCTAGTCCCCAAGCTACATATTAAAAAACTCTTAAATGTCCATTAGATAGCACAATTTCACAGACTTGCTTTTCAACCAGCTTCTTGACTCATTATATCTATTTTCACCCCTACTTCCTTTCCTTCCTTTCTTTGCCTGTTCTTTACAGAGCAGCACATCACTTAACAGGTTCCTTCAGCTCTAGAATCTCCTGGAGTTTTTTTCCCCCTAACAAATGTGTGTCCAGCTGCAGGATTTCCTGAGACTGATAACCCAGGAATCATTTTCACATGACCCTGAGGATTTTTATGGGAGCACTCTTCTGCAACACCTTTGACCTCTGAAATTAAAAGTCAGACTAAATGGCCAAAGTGTAGGGGAAAAAATAGCCAAAATGTGGGAAAAAATTCAAACCAACAGTTGTTAGTTTTATATTCATAAAGTGGAATATTACACAGTGACAAATTACATGTCGGATGCATGCTATATATACAAAGACATAAATAAATCTTACATTTACAACAACTAATACACAGAACTAGATACAAGAATATATTCTATCTGGCTTCATGTATATGATGTTCAAGGTCAGCAGAAACTAATCTATGATAATAAAGGCCAGAAGAGTGGTTATCTTGAAGGAGGGCATATTCAATGAAAGGGATCATGAGAAAGACATATATGTTCTGGAAATTCCCCTTATCAGGATCTGAGTACTGATTACCTATGTGCATACAGGTGCAGAGGTTAGCAAGCTGAAGACCTAGGATATATTTACATTTATGTAAGTTATATTTCAATGTAAAAAATAAAAAATAACAGCTGTCTCCCCTTATCCATGGAGGATACACTCTGAGAACCCCAGTGGAGGTCTGAAACTGCAGACAGTACCAGACAGATATATTATTTTTTTCCTATTCATATACATCTATGATAAAGTATAATTTATAAATTAAGCACAGTAAGAGATTAACAGCAACAATAAGATAGAACAAGTATATCACTGTACTGTAATAAGTTATCTGAATCTAGTCTCTCCTTTGCAGAAGTCAAGATAAATATGAGTATTTAGGGGCCACTGTTGATCACAGGTAATTGAAATTAAGGGAGAAAAATCTCTGATAAGAGATACACAAAAAAATTTGTTTCAAAAATCCCAGGTTCATTCATCTGCAAGCTGAAATCAGCTATAACGTGTTATAACAAAACTTCTCTTACTCAAAACATTTTCAACACCAAATTGAGATGGGGAAACCTCTATCAGACAGTTCTCCAACTCTTTAGATACCAACTGGGTTTGCTATAATTTCATTTAATTCTAAGACTCACTACTCAGAATTAGCACATACCCACAGCCTGGGGGTTCATTCCACAAGACAGTGCCCCCCACTTCAGGTACCACCCGCACTCCTGAGCCGCACATATTTCTGATCAGACAGATAGAAATGGGACTTACCTTAACTTTCCTTGGGTTCAGTAACTTGCTAGAACAGCTCACAAAACTAGAGTAGCATATATTTACTTTTACTAGTTTATATAAGGGAGTTGTAAAGGATACAAATGAAGTCTGATGT
Organism: Octodon degus; assembly: GCF_000260255.1. Taxonomy (NCBI): domain Eukaryota; kingdom Metazoa; phylum Chordata; class Mammalia; order Rodentia; family Octodontidae; genus Octodon; species Octodon degus. The sequence goes on along the minus strand of NW_004524579.1, from coordinate 28,626,926 downwards.
AGAGGTATATGGGAAGGTCTGGAAAGGCCTCAGGTGCACGAGCTTCTGTCCCTGTGGATTTGGGGTACACCACCTGGGCTCCCAGCATAGGTGTGTTTATCAACCCACAAGTTTTTCAAATCCATGAGAACAATTGATTAATAATTTAATCTCCACAACCCTTCTTCTTCCCAGATGATGGAATATTGGTGAAAAGTCAAACTTCCAATTATGTCTTGGTCTTTCTAGTGACCAGCTCCTAACCTGAAGCTTGCTCAAAGTCTCCAGAAAGCGCCTTCAGTAAAAATAAGGTTGTTTCTGTCATCCAGAAAATTTTAAGAGATTTAGGAGCTCTCCATTGGATACTTATATCACTTACATCACTCAAGAAAGATTTTAAGAGCTCAGTATCAGGGACCAAGGATAAAGAATAATTTGGGAGCAAGGGAACATGGCATTAGATTTTAGAGGAATAGGAGCAAAATAATTGCATCATACAGTTTGCAGGATGAGGTAGAAAAGGAAATGAGGAATTACCATTTCATTTCAAATTGAATAAATCAAGTAATAAGTCATTACTGAACACCAAACACACAGAAAGTTACAAATTTGTAGGAAAATTTTCCAAACTGGACAACTCAGAATCCTCAGATCAGGTAAATTATTTAAAGTACAGAGTTTTAGACCCCACCCCATATCTCTCATTAAGAAACTCAGTGGGCTGGATCCAGGAATTTCACTTTTAAGCCACCCCTACATACTCCACACATTGCTGTGCTTTATACAGTTTCTGCAGTGACCTTTCTACCCTCAAGTGGGATGAGGGGTGTAACTGTGACACAGGAGCAAGTCTTCCATTCGGCGTGCCACCTGTAATGACTGAGATACGCAGAAAATGCTAAGTCAGCATGGGAGACATATCTACAGGTTAAAGGTAGCAGTGATATCAAATCAGGTGAAGTAACACCTGTGCTGATTCAAAACGACTGTCTAGCAATTAAGAGAGCAAAGCAGGGTAAAGGCGGTGGAAAGGTGATGGCTGCAAGAAGTGTGGCCCCAACAGAACAACAGCAACAGGCCCTGGGAACACGAGAAGCTCAAATTCTCGAGCCCCACCCCAGATACAGTGAGATGGAATTCATTCCTGAGGGTGGGCGTCCAGCCATCATCCAGAGAATTCTAATAAAGCACTCAAGCTGGGCAACCAGGGCAGTGGGTACAACCAGGGTACCAGGCAGTGGGACAACCAGGGCAGGGAGCATCAGGGTTAGATAGGCAGCGACAAGCCGCCTGGTACAAAGCCAGACTTACGGGCTCACTGGTTAGGTGACCTTAGGTGAACTGCTTAGTCTTTTGAGGCTTCAGCGTCTTCATCTCTATAATAATAGTACTGAACTCACAGATTGCTTAGGGCAGAGCCTGGCCCATAGGTAGCATGTGTTGTTATTAATAGCAGAATGGACACTGGGACCTGCAAGGGTCATGGCAGGACTGTGTCACAGGTAACTGTTATCTGAGCATCAGGCACTATACAAGGTGTGGCAAGAGTGCTGGGGATGTCTTCAAGGGTACTTTGTTCATGTCTGGGAACTTCTAATGTAGTCAGAGGCTGCTAGGGAAACCGGGAATGGGCAGACTTCTAGGCTCTGAGCCTGTTTTCCATTAGTGGTCATTTATTTTTTTTTTTTTTTAAGTGATTCTCCTGCAGATGCTCAGTAGATAACTAAAAGCAGAACAAAGCTTGACTTGTTTCTTTTTTTTTTACAAACTTTAAAATTTTGTTACCTTTAAACTGCCTGTCAAAACACTTCTTAGCTCTGCATATAAGTATGTTAATCACTTAGGAAGTATCTGTCTAACAGCAAAACAAGATCAATTAGCCTCAAACTTCCACACAGATGAGGAATTTAGAGAAACATTAAACTATATCCAGAAGTCCCAGCTATGAACTGGTCTACACCTAGCACTCCAAGAGACTGAGTCAGAGAAGTCACAAGTTTGAATCCAGCCTGGGCTATTTAGTGACTTAATGAGCCATATCTTAAAATAAAACTAAAAGTGTTTAAAGCTGAGGATGCAGCTCTGTGTATTGGCCCTAGACTCATTTCCCAGTAGTAAAAAAATAACTCCACCCATTATCCTAACCTGATATCCTGGGACCCAGATAAAACATAGCCTTATATATCTGAAACACCCACCACAAGCAAACCACTACATTGAAGCCATGGGGATTCATTCCATGGAAAAGGAATTGCCTCTCAAGTTGCAAAGTCTCCTCCCATGGGAACTGAATTGCTCCCCTAGCCTGGGGAATCTAAACTGAACACAAAAATCAAGACTGTGTCCCATGTCAACTAATCATTAAAAGCTGGCCTTCTGTTTTTGTAGATTGGCCAGTCTTATCTCTTTTATCAGAGTATACCCAATATGTTACCAGAGTCTCCTTTCAGAGTCACTTTCTAGGTTCTTCTTTTTTTTTTCTTTTCAAAGTTTTATTGATAAACAGATAGAAATGAGACAGTTTCAAATCAAATCGAAAGTACAGTTTCAACAAATAATACACTGCATATATTCTTCTTAGTGGTTAATTGCTGTACAAGATGCAGACTTGTGATCCTACTTACAAACACCATTAGAAAAAAATCATTCTATTCATTAAAAGAATGCAACTATATATCTATCCCAACCACTTTCAATACACAGATACAAAATGGACATTCATAGTTATACCCCATTTTTTTAAGTTCCGTTATTGAATATTATAGGTGTGTAAACTCAGCAAAATATTCTAAAAGAGACCAGTAGCCCATAATAGCATTGGGTCTTCTGTTTAACTGGCAATGTCAGAAATTATTGACCTGAGTCCCCCACAGCTCAACATAACAACATGGCTTTACTTCCTATATTTCGTCTTCATACTTTTCTACTGGATGGTTAAGACCAAGGTAAAGCAGGACCTATGCAACAAGAGTTGTAGCTTTTTGATCTGAGAAGGTCAGTGAAATGCCCTCAGGATTTATGCTGAGATCCTGTACCTCAGATTGTAGAACCTTTGTCAGTGTCAGCCATGTGGATGAGTCACGGCCATTGCTTGGCCAATGTGCTCTCTGTGAAAGCCTGAGAGAATGTCTTCTCTCCATGTGACTCTCCTTAGGCACACTCTTCTAGGTTCTTCTTGTATTGAACAAAGAAATGGACAAATACATGCAAAAGATAGCAAGGTTTTACATTTATTAAAAGGAGGAGGCCAGGCATGATGATGCACACCTGTCTATAATCCCAGCACTTAAGAGGCTGAGGCAGGAGGATCACTGTGAGTTTGAGGCCAGTCTGGGCTACAAAGTGAATTCAAGCCAACCCAAACTGCATACCAAAATCCTGTCTCAAAAAGAGTTTTTAAAAAGTAGGAAAATAAATTGTTCTACAGGGCAAGTATGGATCAGGTAAAAGTATAAAAAAGTACAATCTACAGTGTCAGAGCAAACTACTGCAATAGAACACCCAAGAGCTCAACAATGACTGCCCCTTGATATCTCCCACTCTTCAAGCTCAATTTGGTCCTAGGCCATCCTATAGAAGACTTGCAAGTTCTCAAATTGAACACTTCTCTATGACTGATTCCATGTTCAGGGCTTTGGGAACTGGGCATGTGTCCTGGAACTCTGCAATTAACAGGTCAAGCCCCCTTCCCCAGCCAGTTTGCCACACTCTAATCTCCTGCCTCCTGCTCCAGCTACTCAGCTGAAATCTTTTCCCTATCTTCTTACTTTCTAATTAAAGCTTTTGCATGTAAATTTGTACATTAATTTTAATTTCCATTATTATGTACACCTACCAACTCTCCACAATGAGAGAAACAATTATATACTGCAAACATGCACTTCAAAAATCTGTAAAGCAAAGACACACACTAGCTGATAACACTACTCTTCCAAAACATGTGAAGATGTACACCCTCCTGTTCCTTCTACTAAATACATCCAAAATCCTGGGTTTATACATAAGAAGGCTCCAAAAAGTGAAGAGAAGTCAGGTTAACAATAACTCATAGAATGAAATCATGGTAAATTCACTGGGTTAAGCTTTGGTTTTCTGTGGTTGATGTGCTGTATTGCATTGTATTGTATTATATCATATCATATCGTATTGCTTGGGCTTCACATACACCAGGCTTGGAGTTAATAAACCCGGCAACCCAAAAGTGTCAACAAGTGCAGATAAAAAAAAAGCCCAATCAAAGTCTGATGTCTCTAGTCAAAGGACCAGAAGATGGGAAGCCTAGACAGACAGAATGAAAATAAACTAAGAGCAATCCACTGAGAAAAGTAAATGCTACTTAGTCAGAGCTTAGCTAGGACAAGAAGTTAGCTACAGCCATTTGCATCTTGGCAGAGGCTTAAAGGCAGGCAGATGAGAGGAACATTATTGTTTGGTTTCCTGAATTGTCCCAAGAAATAGAAATCTGGCTTGCTGCAAGTCTGACTTGCAACAGGCTGCCTCCTGGGTTGTTGATTATAGATAAGTATTTGGTTCCCTAAGCAGGTTACTCACTGTAGGCCAAAGTTCTATTTTTTATGTAGAGTTAGCCATTGCCTGTTTGCATATCTCACTGATAAGCCATGAAGCAAGGTATGATCTGACTGTTAGGAAAGTCAGTAGGGCACAGATCTTGGGATGGAAGCTGGGAACTTTCAAAAGATAGGGTGGAAGTACTATTTCATATTTCTCCAGCTAGGTTATCCAAAATTCTGAATATTACAAGAAAGAAGAATCTAGAAAAATTCAGAGAAAAAGGCAGACATATGTGTCCTCAGGATCCAAGGAATGACACAATGATGAGTTTCCTAGATTTTCTTGGGGCCTCATATACTCCAGAGTTGTTGTTGATGTACCTGCTGACCTAGCAATGTCAATAATAATACACACACACACACACACACACATACAAATGCAATAAAATGTGTTCTCACCAAAGGACCATGATAAGGCACCCTAGAAGAACAAAACTTTTAAACAATAACTGTATTCCAGTTAAAACAACTCAGGAGAAAACTGGTCCCACTCACCTATGCCAGTGAAAGCAAGAGGAAAGACCCAGAATTTACCTTCATCCAGGCTGTAGCAAGGATCCCCAGACTACTCTGCTGGTGTCAGAGAAGCCAGTGAGGACCTGGGACTTCTCCTTCCTCCCACCAATAACAAGGTGGTTCCCACCCTTCCTCTGATCAGCACTCAGCTTCTATCCCAGTGAAATGGTGAACAGCAGGCTTCAAGGTAGACTTAATAGGTGGTCTAGGGGCTCTTCCTACATTATTTCTTAAAATTTGAATGTGCATCTAATATAGATAGTACCTTTAAGGACTCCGGGACCACTCCCTCTCCACTCACTTGATTTCACCTGGGCAATGCTCCAGGGCCAATCCCCTGGACCTTGTTCTAAGGGCCACTACCTAGAGGCAGAGATAAAAATGATAAATATCCCTAAAAAATCCTGAGATTCCAAACCAGGAGACATGTGTATTATTTCCAGCATAGCCCACAATGACTTTTCTTCACTTGGAGCTCATTAAAGGTTCATTCACATGGACTGCAGCTCATGCATCCAATTATAACAGATTGAACATATATGTGCAGTAGATGCAACTGATATGACTTAGCACCCTGCCGATCATATTGTCAATAGTACTCTGAAATGGGAGCTTCCCTGGTGGCTCACATTTTCAAATTATTAACCCCAATATATTCTGTGCCCAGTGCCATTTCCTTCTCTGCCAGCACAAGCCCACTCTCTCTGGGTGTGCCTTCCCCCTTTGAACTCCACTGCTGCTTTTCCAATTCTCTGTTCATCACATACAAGAACCTAGAAATCTGTCCTGCTACCCCATCTCCCATGGTAACACATCTCTAATTATTTCAAAATAAAAAGTCTAATCTTTTTGAGAAAATTGAAAGGAAACCCAAACTGACCCTATGTGAAGGGGAGCTATGGGTGTAAAGCAGAGTGACTGGTGATGAGATTTGTGTCGTCTGCCACAGTTCTGACTGCAGATTCACAGAGGCTCTGATGATGAAGATCTCAGACCACCTCTGAAATGCATCAGAGAGGAAACTTTGATGCATAGTGTAGACTGCCTGCTCTGGAGAAAGAATCTTCTTCTCGGCCTCACTGGACCTCACATCTAGTAGCTCTTCATCATAGCTGTAGATGTCAGAGAAGCTCAAAACACCTAGAGGTTTCCATGTTGCTGGGATGATGAGCCTAATGCTCTGCAAGAAGTCTTAGGGGAAGCAGGAAGACACAGATGATATTACTTATGGAGAAAAGGATTATGACTGGAGAGGCACTTGATTCTGACAAATATGCTTGAGAACATCCTCTGATAATTTCAGTAGATCTGGAAATCTGAAAGGATAAACACAGAACAGTATGATCAATGGCCTAGGCAGGCTGTGGGGTCACTTTTCAACAAGAGGCTTTGGAAAATGAAAACTGTAAGGCACTTCCTGTACAATCAATGTTTCCACTTGTGCCACTCAGGCTCTGGCACTGCAGTTCCTCATTCATGCCCAGGAGCATGGAGCTGCATTGGCCAGGAGTGAGGCATGCACAGGGAGGGAGGGGAAGAGAGCTGTTTGGTAATCCCCAAACACTTGTGGAAATCCTGCAAAGAAAAGCACTGAAAATACTTGATAGGAAGTACACAAAGAGAGATAAGAGGTAGACAACGGAACCTAACTCACACAGGAGGGAGGCTGTGGCAGGTTGGAGGAGTCCCAGCCAGTTTCTAGGAGGAAGTGGAATGGAACTGTCCTCAGAGCAGACAATACCCAGAAGACCCAGCAAGCACAGCACAGCCTTGGGAGGGAAGAGGAGAGAGAATCAGAATATTAAACTTGGGTTAGTCAGCTCAGTTACCAAAACGGGAAATTTAGGAGAAAGTTACTAGATAAATCTCTGAGGAAATTTTTTGAATACAAGAAAAATAAATTAAAATTAGTAAACCAATTTAGAAAAATTTTAAATTCCATTCATACTTGACACTGAAAACATAAACGGCTCAGCACAAATCCAGTTCTGAAGGATTTTATATACCCACAAAGGAGATACAGAAGTACACTTTCACCACTAACAAGAAAGTTTTCTCTCTCTCAGTATGTAAATCCTGTACAGAGAGTATAAGACAACCTGATTGTACATGTATTTGTTTTACAATGTAAATTATTTAGATATAGTGAGGTCAACAGGTTGGAGATCAATACCATTGAAGAGATATATGTGTTAGTCATGGTTCCAAGAAGGGGAATGCATCACCATATGAGGTGACACAGAGAGGGGCTTGGGCTGGTTGGGAGGTGAAGCATAGAGGAAGAACACATGGGCAAGGGCCCTGGTTTGTTGTCCTTGGAAGAAACAGGCAAGGCAGAGTAAGACTGTTTAATGGCACCATTTTCAGTAGTTTCACAGTATAGAGGATCATCTCCAGCATCTGGCCTTGGGTAACTAGAGAAAAAGGCAAGTGGTACAGAATGTCAGAGTCAGCAGTGTAGACTGGAAAGGGATTCAGGATTGGATATGCAACACATGAGGGATGCACTCACATGGAAGTTGTCTGCTACTTCTAGGAGGAGTTATGTAGTCCTGGAAAGGACAGATTCTCCAGAGTTAGTAAGATCCCCAGTGTCAAGGCAGCAGAAAACAAAGACACATGAAAACATTCTCCAGGTCTTTCTTGGGAGCCTCCTGGGTGCCTAGCCTCACCACTGGATCTGTGAGGCTCAGAAAATTCATGCACTTCAACTTAACCTAGAGTCCCCACCCACTTTTGATGGCTTCCTTCCTGGCTTGCAGCCAGCCACATTCTCACTGTGTCTTCCTGATGGACAGCTCCCTCTGCTTAGAGTCACTAATCCCACCAGAGGGCTATGCTTTTCTTTTAAGGTTTATTGAAAGGAAGATTTTGAAACTAACAGTTAATTGGTAGGATTCTCACTCTCACTAACTGTACATGCTGATACCTGTGAACCAAGCAACTACACTGAAGATAACAAAGTGTAATAGAAGGGCCATGTTTGGAATACCTGTCATTCTGGTCCTCTAAATACATACTTCTTGTCATGACATACCAATTATTACCACACTGTCTCTCAAGTAAAAGGTTTTTTTAAAAATGTGGACTAAATGAAAAAAAAGACACAAGAAAAAAAAAATGTCACAAGACTGTCCTGCTACAATGCTGAATATGGTTAAATTTCTAAATTTCTGTATAAAAATATCTAATTGTTGATTCATATTCTTTAAATATTTTTCATGTTTTAAATTCTTATCTCCATATTCTGTAGGGACTTAACGTTTAACATATTAATACTTGATGGAAAATACCTGTTCCATGTTATGCCTAAGATGTTGATATTCAGACAGATAGTGAAGTTAAACACAACTGCATATGTTGTAGGATAATAATAAGCTTCTCTTCTGGAAGGTTAATAACCTAAATTTGCAGACCAAAAATTAGAGAAATAGAAGAGCTGCAAACACTGCCAACATTTTGGCCCTAGCCTTTCAAGGTCAGTGAAGACTCAGGACATAGGAGAACCTGTACTGTAACATCATGTAACTCAGGTGTGTTCCAAATTTTCTGATCAAAGAGATTATGGGGCCACAGAGCAACGTGATCAATGATGTAGAGTGTGCCTAAGGGGAGTCACATGGAGAGAAAACATTCTCTCAGGCTCTCACAGGAGCAAATTTGTCAAGCAATGGCCGTGACTCATCCACATGGCTGACACAAAGGAACTCCAAATTGCAGTACAGGGTTACAGGATAAATCCTGAGGGTACTTGACTGACCTTATCACATACAAAAGTTACATTTCTTGTTATATAGGTCTTTCTTTATCTTGGTCTTAACCATCCAGCAGAAAAGTATAAAAATGAGGTATTTAAAGTAAAGTCACTATGAATGTCCATTTTGTTTCTGTGTATTCAAAGTGGTTGGGATATATAGTTGCATTCTCTTAATGAATAGAATGATTTTTTCTAATGGTGTTTGTAAGTAGGATCACAAGTCT
>NW_004524579.1:28615953-28617024 GCF_000260255.1 Octodon degus | reverse complement strand
TATATATATATTTCCTTGTACCTTTCTTTTCCACAACAGAACTGCCATTTATTTACACTTTTGTGAAGTGAGTAATGCATACTAGATTGCCTAACAACTAACAGCAAACCTTAACCAGACAGGATGTTCATCTCAGGAGTGAGGTAGCTCATTTGCTTTAGGCACTGGGCCAAGTCCCACCTTCATATATTTGATCAATTTCCTAGCTTCTTGACTCCCAACATATCCTCCTTTTTCATTTTGTTTTTTCAGAGATAGGTGTTCCACTGCAGTTAGAGAAGTCTACAAAGGACATTTTTATACTTGAAACCAGTTTAAAGATTGCAGCTACCTGAATTCAGCAAAATAACCCAATCTAGTCCAATAGTCCATAATAGTAGTGGGTTATCAGCAGAACTGGTAATTGTCAGAAGTTGTTGACTTGAGCCTTTTACAGCTCAATAAATTAATATGGCACTACTTTTTATACCTTATGGTTATACTTTTCTGCTGGATGGTTAAGACCAAGTTAAAGCAAGATCTATATAACTAAAAATGTAACTTTTATATCTGACAAGATCAGTAAAATTCCATCAGGATTTACACTGGAATCTTGTACAGCACCTTGTAGATCTTTTGCCAGTGTCACCATCTGGATGAGTTATGGCCATTGCTTGACCAATTTGCTAGAGGGCTATTCTTTAAGACCCAATCTAACCCAAATTTCCTCCCAAAAGCCTCATTTTCAAATAGTAACACATTAAAAGTTAAGAATGAGAGAGTCAGAGAGATGGCTCAATAGAATAAGCCCTTCCCTGGCAAGTGCAAGGGTTTGAGTTCAATCCCCGGTTCTTCCCAAAAAAAAAAAAAAAGTTAAGAATGAATTTGAAGAGCACATATTCAGTCAATGACACAAGTTATGCAAAGAAAAAAAAGTACCAATATGAACATTACAAATCAGTATTTCTCCTTTACTTAAAGACAAAAAGTTGCTAGCTTGTGTTACTTAAATCTATGCAAGCAGTAAATTAGTTATGAAAATCTTTACACTTACACTGACTGCAAAATCATAACAAATTTTAGAATTATTCA
>NW_004524579.1:28603068-28614880 GCF_000260255.1 Octodon degus | reverse complement strand
AGAAAGAAAGAAAGAAAGAAAGAGAAAGAAAGAAAGAAGAAAGAAAGAAAGAAAGAAAGAAAGAAAGAAAGAAAGAAAGAAAGAAAAGAAAAGAAAAGAAAAGAAAAGAAAAGAAAAGAAAAGAAAAGAAAAGAAAAACAGAAAGTGGAGGTCAGGAAAGGTTGGAGGGCAAGTTGTAGCTGAAGCTCAATGAAAAGATGAGGACTAAGTAGCATGAAGCAATGGGCCTGTAGCTCTGCACAGGAGTATCTCTGAGTCAGCCACCTTCATTTGCTGCCCTTTTTCTCTTGTTACCCTGACCCACCCATCTGCTTCCAATCACTGTAACAGACAGAACTCTCTTCTAAGGTCACTTCCATTGTCCTTTCCTGGATACAATTCCTAATCCTTACACATTTTATAAGCCTGGTTCTTCCTCTATGAAATCTAAGCCAAGGTAAAACTTTTTTCCAAAACATCTTCCCAAATCCCCACATCTTAATAAGTCTCCTAACACTATTGTATCACATCACCCACTCTTTTCCTTTCAGGCTTACATCAGTTTCCAAATGATGCTGCAATAAATTATCACCAACTTTGTTATTGCAGTAAAAAATGCATTATCTCACAGTCCGAACATCAGAAGTCCTAAAGTTTGAGGACTGCATTTCATTTGGAGGCACAGTCTTTCTCTTTTCTAGCTTCTGGAGATCACCTACATCCCTTGATTGTGATTCCCTCCATATTGAGTGTCAGCAGCATCTTATCTCCAAATCACTCCCTCTGCTTTCATTGTCCCTTTGCTTTCCCTGAGTCTGACCCTCCCAACTCTTTCTTATAAGGTACATTGGTCCACACAGATAGTCCGGGAGAATCTCCCCAACTTAAGATCATTAGTGAATTACATCAGCAAAGTCCCCTTTGCCATGTAAGGTAATATAATCATGGGTTAGCCTACCGCAAGGTTCTCATGGCAAGTCACCATCATTTGCTAGTTTACTTTCATGTGTGTATTCTGTGGGTGAAAGAACTATGATTGCACTATGGTGCTGAATGCATAGCTAATGGTCATTAAGTATGTAATAAATTGTGAAAGAAATAACAGGATATGTGGAGTAATGGGCATTGCCAAGATATTTGCTAACAAAGATAAACATAGCTATACTGTCTATGCCAAATTTTATTACAAAATAGCAGAAAAGCAAGCCAGCCTTGCTCAAAATGGCTTTCTTTGCTACTCCTGAGTATAGAAAAACATACACCCACCCCCCCAAAAAAAATCAGAAGAAAAGTAGTGAATGTGCTTCTGTCATGCAGAAGGAGTACTGGGCATATAAGTAGAATCAACTTCTGCCCAATAATATCTCATCACTCACTGTTAATAAAAATTGTCACTAAATCAGTCCAAACTGTAGTAGTAATTTTCCTGTCGCTGAGACAAAATAACCAACACCCATGATTTAAAAGAGGGCAGGTTTGTTTGTCTCATGGTTTCAGGTGTTTCAGTCCATAGTCACTGCTCCAAGATGGAAATGGTATGGTGAAAGGGCCTGGTAAGGGACATCTGAGTAATGCAGCCAAGAAGCAGAGAGAAGGGAAGAGGCCAAGCAAGAGGCGTACCCTCAGAGGTACTCTCTCCAGCTCCCCGCAGCTCCACCAACAGGGCCCCAAGTCTTAACAGCTAAGAACTCAGCTACATATCAATCCACCAATGAGTAGAAGGCACCCATGACCCAGTCACCTTCTGAAAGTGCCATCTCGGAACACAGGAGATTTGGGGTGACATTATGAATCTAAGCCACAACACAAATCATTTAGCCTTCTTTGTTTAGGAGTTTTGTTTCGGATTTTTGGGTTTTGTTTTTGGTTTTTGGTTTTTTGATATAGATTCTCACTATATAGTTCAGTCTGCCCCTGAACTAATTCACTGTGTAGCCCAAACTTAGCTCAAACTTCTGGCAATCCTCCTGCTTCAGCCTCCTGCATGTAGGGATTACAAACATGTGCCTCCACATCCAACCCTCTTTGTTTTCATTATACATATCTGTCATCTCTAAATTTCTCTGTCCTTCAGACAGTTTTTCTCCAACTTTTGTCTTCTTTACATATGTTTCTCTCCTTTATACATACCAAATAGTGCTTTGTATTCCTAGTTCCTCATTTAAAATAAAACAAATTAGAACGTTCTCTACTTAAGGTCGGAATGAAGAAAGCCATTTATTAGAACCCTGAAGCTAAACAATCTGGTGTTACTTCTTTAACTAAATGAGCAAACTGGAAAAAATCACTTGTTTGTATTTAACATTGTTTCTTTCCATTTTATTTCTTTATAAATGACTTCTAAGGTTACGGATTTTTTAAATTTATTTTTGCTTTATGGTATTAGAGATCAAACCAAGGGTCTCATGTATGTTAGCCATGCATCCTAACCCTGAGCTACAGTTCAGCCCAAGCTCTAAGGTTATTAACATCTCTAAGGTTCTGACAAGAGGTAAAAAGTAAAACAAGGAAGATTTCTCATAATCAGGAAGGCCTGCCTACAGATTAAGGGTTGTGGGTTAGAGAGATACCTCAGTGGCATGAGCACCTGCCTGGCAAGTGCAAGGTCATGAGTACAATCTCTGGTACAGTAAATAAATAAATAAATAAATAGTTGGTTTGTTCTTAGAAATTATTGACATTCAACCATAATAGTGATGATGATAACAATAACTATTACATTTTTTGCATGATTACTCATCCTAGGCACTGTTCTAATCAGCTTATATGTATCGACTCATTTAATCCTCATTTGGGGATACAGTATAATTAGCAAAAAGAAACTGTATCCCTGCATTACAGATTCCTAACAATAGTCTCTGCCAGCTGGAGTTGGTTCTCACATCAGAAAGAACACAGCCACTTATTGACCTGCCCTAAATGCTACATTTGCATCAGTCTCATTTAATCTCCCCAACAACCTACAAGATAAGCATTAATGTATTTCCTGCCTGGCAAGCAAGCAGTACTTTTTTGAAAAGATGTGATAAAGATGGCCACAAGGTATTGGCTGCTCCTCCCATCAAGAAGTGGGACTATTTGCCTTTTCCTTGCATCTGAGCTGGCCCCAGGCTTGACTCTAACGGATTAAAGAACACAGAAATCTCATGGAGCTAGTCTCAGGCCAAAGTCTGGCTGGGGTCTTCTCCCTTTATGCTCTGGGAAGCTGCCTGATATATTGTTGTAAGGAAGCCCAGGATAACCAGCTAGAGAGAAGGATCAAATGGAAAATCCTAGGAGGAAAAGGTAAGACAAACAGAGAGAGAAAGAGAGAGAGAATAGAGCCATGTAGAAAAAAAAAAAAAACACTCCAGCCAGCTGACAGTATTCATGCCCTCCAGTAGGCAAGAGAAGCTGCTGGAATCTTCCAGAAGCTTGCCTACCAACTAAACTAAGCTACACAAGAAAACCTGAGGAATACCACTAAAACTTTTAGTCATCTTCAACCTCATGAGTAATAACAATAGCTTGTATTAAGACGCTAAATGTTAGAGTAGTTTGTTACACAGAACTATATATAAGAAACAAGGACAATGAAGGTTTCCCATCTCCCCTATTATATAGGTACTTTCAATAAGAATTGGATATTATATGTTACTTAACATAAAGAGAAGAAACAGTTGATTTGCCTGCCTAGAGTCTCAGCAATAAGTCATCCTCATGCTTTGATTCCCTTAGGATCTCAAGGGTCCAGCGTCTTTGTCCCACATAATGGTAGGTAAGAGACAGTGACTCACAGTCACCCACATGCAGTAGGAAACTGTATGCTCTGAGGTCTGCCCTACTAGGTCCACTTTCTGGAATTGTTCGCAATATCTTCAACCTCTGGATTTAGACCTCAGTGAATTCCATAAGTGAGTTTTTCTGATTTATAGATTATTGTTGCCTACTCAGATCCCATTCACGCTGAACAAATATATCAAAGTCTCTGGTCCGGACCTGCTTAGAGAATGATCCTTTGTCAAACCTGTAGCCACCCATTCCCTGTGCTACTCAATTGCCAACAAATACTCTCTAAACACATCAAAGAAAAGAAAAGGCATTTTATTTGCCCCCTCCTCTGCCATGAGGAAATTTAATATTGAAAATTTTCTGTTTTCAATCTCTCAGAAACAAATAATTGGTTTTCATTTATTAAGTACTCTGATAAATAGAAAGTTACATCCCATACATGAATATCCAATTTGCAGTGAAATCAGAAAACCATAAAATATACAGGACACTAAAACTATACTGTATAGGAGTCAATAATTTTTGAGAAGTCATCAGACCCTTTAGGGACTTACAGTGCCAGTGACTCTCATTATGAATGCAAGTTCTCTTTCTGCTTGCAAAGCAGAGAAATGGCAATTAGCAGAGTTTTCGATTGACTGACAGCTTGCTAAGCCCGCTGTCACTTGAGAAGAATGAAGGACAGTAGCAAAATAGGGGAAATGAACAGAAACTAGAAATCAGGGGATATAGCATGAAATTTTTGGAAACACAAACTTTGATTCTTCTAGTCTCCCACCCAGGCTGGGGATGAGGCCAGGTGGTGAGCAGCTGGGATCTCTGGAGAGGCCAGGTGGTGAGCGGCTGGGATCTCCAGTGCATGGTGTGCTCTGTCCAGAGCTTCTGCTTCAGATTCAGACCTGGGTGGGGTTCTGTAACTATCACTTTCTTCTTGGGGACAGAGGCTACTGGTAATTTGGCAAAGATGAGCTCTTTCTTAAAACCTAGGGATGGGAGGCAGAGGAAGGTAATCACTGAAAGGAGATTTATACTTGGATGTTAGGAATGCAGAAGTCACTCCAAAGAGATGAGTATACAGCACAATGCGACCACAGCCATTGCACTGCCTTATTAATGGCACCCAGCTGAGTTCTGGAAATATGTTTCAGACAAATGTCTAAACACTGGAGTGAGAAATTTGTCTTCCCACAGAATTATTTAAGGCCTTTAATTTGTTGAGAAGGGAATTACCAGCTCAAGACTTCGCAAGGCTGCAGTAATTAAACTAACAAATTATAAGTACATTTATCTGGGTAAAAGCTATTCATCACCCGGAGGGTGTGACTTCCGTATCCCACATGCTCAGTATTCACAGT
The DNA here is from genome assembly GCF_000260255.1 of Octodon degus. NCBI lineage: Eukaryota > Metazoa > Chordata > Mammalia > Rodentia > Octodontidae > Octodon > Octodon degus. The sequence continues at coordinate 28,609,775 of NW_004524579.1, read as the reverse complement.
TTTTCTCATCAGGCACCTATTTTCTCAGTTCCCTTAGAAAGGAGGGACCCCCTCTTCATTCTGTCTTTCCATACCCTGAGTGACTGGTCACACAGAAGACTTCAGGTTGCAGGGAGAAAGGAAAGAGGAGAGGAGGTCCGATCCATTTTAATGCCTGCAGCAGCAGGAAATTAAATCTTCTATGCAAAGCTCTGTGGCCAGCATAAGATATGAGAAGAAATATCTAAGTGTGGATATAAACGAGAAAGGTCAAAGACTTATTTTTCTTGTTCACCTTCATGCAATTTATTGGGAAACTGGCATATCATTACTCAAAAAGATAGAAATGAGACCATTACAGTTTCTTTTACTTTACTGGCTGAATCAAACTTTGCATTTCAGAGCAGTTTCTCATGCCAGGGGTGAGGGTATTTATGCTGCCAGGTTTACCCAGGGCTGGGAATAAAAATGATTAAGTCTGAGCACTCTGTCTACATTCCTAGTTAATGATTTGCATGTTATTTAATGATGTCCACTGTGTCACCAAAAGACCCAACAAGCCCACTAGCTAGTCCATCATCCTGATCAGTACTAAATAAGAGCTTCTACTTAGTATGTCTTTTGGGTTGAGCCAGAGTCTTGAAAAGCCCCTATGAAAACTTTGCCACTGGTTCCTTGAGTCATATCAGGGTAATCTGCAGCCTCCTCTCTTTAGGGAACAGAACCCAATGCTCAGTATTGTAAGAGCCATCATTTACCTACTCAGTCCTAGTAAGATTAATCTTGGGCTTCACCTAAGGCATTCACATCTTCCAGCTTAGCTCTCTTGCCCTACGATTTTAACCATTCCCTATACACACACACATACACACACACGCACACACACACGCACACACACACACACACACACACACACACTACAAGGAATGATAGAAAAAATACAGTAGAGAATGTTTAAACTAAAAAAATTTATTATAATAAAAAAGCATTGTCATCAATCTCACTCAAAATACTCCCTTTCACTTCAAACACTTGTCACTTTCTGAAGCAGTCCTAGAAATCCTCTCTTGAGAGGACCCTATGAGGTAAAATCAGAAATCTGTGAATTCTGCTGCTGGTGCTATCCAATGGAAAGGAAGCTCATGAAAAATATCTAAGTGTTTCACCTACCCTGTTTATTGGATCTGGCCCATGCAACTCCTGGATCTTCCATAGTACAAATCACCATGAAATGTGATCTTTGGATGGATTGAAATGATCTTGAACTGATTCATAACATCAAGGCAGCCACAACAGAGGAGCTAAAGACACTCCCAAAAGAGAACCTCCAGAACTGCTTCAGAAAGTAGCAGGAATGAAAACATAAATTGGTTATGTAACTCCAGCACTTGGGAGGCTAAGATTAGAGGATCACTGAGAGTTCTAGGCCAGCCTGAACTGCACTTATAAACTCAGTCTCAAAAAATTTTAAAAAATGATGGAGATAAATGTGGTTTGATGCAAGCTTGAAGATTGAGGGAGATTCACAACAATGTGTTTTTTATGGTAATAATCATTATTTAAACATAATATTTTCTATCAAACCTCATCCTTTAACTGGTTGGTTGGTGTTAGGAGGGGAATGGTGTTCCCTAAAATTTAAATGTGGAAGTCCTAATCTCTGATGCTGCAGGATGTAACTACACATGGAGAACTTATCTTTGCAGAGGTAAAATGAGATTATCAGAGTGGGCTGTAGCCCAATGTGCCTGGGGTCCTTCTAAGAAGAGACTGGGATGTTAACGTACATAGAGGGGACTTCATGTGAACACAGAGAGAAGGTAGGTGGCCATCTGTAAACCAAAGAGTGGCCTCAGAAGAAACCACTCTTGCCAATACCTTGGTTTCAAACTCCCAGTCTCCAGAACTGTGAGAAAGTAAATTTCAGTTGCTGAAATTCAATCTATAGTGCTTTGAGACAATGGCCCTATGGACTATGTAATGGAGTTGCCCTTCAGTATATGAGGGAGTGTTTATCTTCCCTGGAATATAAGCTAAGTGAAAAGGTGTTCTTGGTTCTTGGCTCTGAAGGGCAGGAAGATTAAATCAAAGTGACCTAGCAAGGACACCTGGAGTAATATTTTGAGCTGACCAGGGAAGCACAGTCTTCAGCTCCCTCTGTGTGTCAATACCTGGTGGGCTTCCGGAGGAGCTTCCAGGGGACTCATCAAGACTGAGAACTATAACCTAAATGAATCCCTTCATTAAACTCAAGCCAATTGCTAAAGACTAAAAAGTGGATGCCAGGGTATAAACCTACTTTCGCAATTATGGGCCAACTTCTGCTCAGGACATCTGTGAGGAGATGGATGCTTACATATTTCTATGAGTGATGGGGATATTGTCAGATAACACAGCTCAAGCTGTAGACAGTCACAGAGGAGGGAGGAGAAGAGGGCAGCAGCAGCCAGTCAAGAGCACCTCTCACCAGGAGCAGCAGCACACCCCTATAATCCTAGCACTCTAAGGAGACCCAGGCAGGGGGAATCTCAAGTTTGAGTCCAGCCTGGGAAACTTAGTTACTCAGTAAAATCCTTCCTCAAAATATAAAAATTTTAGGGGCTGGAGAGATGGCTCAGTGGTCTAAGGCACCTACTTGGAACAAGCTTGGCAAAGCATCAGGGACCGCGGTTCAATCCCCCAGCACCACATGCCAGCCAGCCCCGCCCCCTGGTGGGCTGAGCTGGCCACACACACACACACCACACTCTCTCTCTCTCTCTCTCTCTCTCTCTCTCTCTCTCTCTCTCAAATAAAAAAAAAATTTAAGAAAGGACTGAGAATGTAGCTCGACATGAAGGCCCTGAACTTAATCCCCCGTACTGGTGGGGAAACAAAGTCTGTCACACCTCTAGCCACAGTGAGTATGTGGGAAGAATGGATAAGCCATGCAAGTCCAAAAAGAGCCTCCCCTGAGAAAGTTTATAGCTCTGGAGAGATGTCCAGGTACACCTGCCCCTGTGTGCATGTGCTCGGCCATAAGCCTTTCCCAAATGTTTGCCAAGTAAGAGGATGTAAATCTTGGGTCTGAGAAGTCATCTTCCTATTACAAAGTCCTGAGAAATAAGACATGAATCAAACTGAATCCTGTCTGAGTTCCCAAATCCCACCAGTGATTCCTTCCTCTCTTTGTGTCAGGAAGGAGTGGTTTTGTAGTGAATTTCTTTTCTCTTTAACCAGGAGAGCATTGACCAGCACAAGTTGATATTTGCTGAAAAAATAAGTTGCTTTGAGGAAAATCAAACAATATAACACATCTTCTCTAGATTAAGGATTTACAAAATAGACTCAACAAGTCCTGCTAGGTGGAATAGACAGATAAGTGGGCAATAGCAGTAGCAGATGCAGCAGGTGGAGATGTTAGATGTGATAACAGTTCAGAGAAAAGAAAAATCTTCATAAGCTAGAGTATTAGGAATGGGCTTCAGGAAATAAGGAGAATTTACAAGTCCTAAAAATACATAAGATCTGAAGATTCCAGTGGAAGAGAAGCTAGGGACAGAGGAATAAGATGCAAGAAGGAATGCAGAGTGTTTGCACATCGCAGAATAGAGTTGGCTGTCTGGGGTTGAAGATTCAGAAGGCAAATGGAAGACATTGGAAAGGTAAGTTGAGTCCAGCCTTGGATTCCTCGAATGCTAGATAAAACCCCTAAAAATTTCAAGTGATTTGCACAGTGAGCAAAGTGATAAAAGCAAAATTTGTGGGAGCAAAGCCTGATCAGAGTGTGGGTATGAGTCTGGGAGGAGTGAGCTAGGGAAGAAGAGCACCCCATCCCAGGGCTGATTCAGACCCTCATACTGTGAATGTGAGCATGTGGCCTGACAGAGGCCCATGTGACCTGACCGGGGCCGCTGTGAAGGAAATGAGGATGTCAGCTGAGGCCATTCATTTTTCCCAGGTTCTTTAAAAACATACTATCAGAACTAAGCAGCACACAAAAGCCCAAAGACTATGACAGTGTATATTTCATTTTAAGTCATTCTGTCAAAAAAAAAAAAAAAAAGATTATACTATGCTCATTGGATTGTCCCAGCAGCAGGACCAGACCCCATCAACCCTCATGCATTAGCAAATGAAGAAACATCTGTGATCAGGAAAGACCTATTAAACATATTGGCTCCATTACTGTGGATTGCGTGTGCCTGTCTTAAATAAATACTCTGCAACTACCTTGGGATTATGGGGAAAAAAATGTAATGTCACTTTGGAATTATCTTCTGGGAATACAAGTAAATAAACATTCACAGCCAAACTCCAGAGGAAATACTACTTGAATACCACTGGGTACTCAGAAGCCAACTCAGAAAGAAGTGTTTCTGCATTTGGCCACTGCATAAGAAAACATTTGATGAAGGCATACAGTAAGTTACACTAAAACAGAATAAAGCATCTATAAAAAACAGTACAACTTCCCCCAAAGCCCATCCATGTACTGCACCTGATTTCACCCTTTAATAATACATTCATCTGCAGAAGTTGCCATGGTTACTGCAGCTTTCAGGAGAGGATAATTTGAGGCTGTGAGAAGTAAAAGGACCAACCCAGAGTCTTTTAGGAGGTGGTGTTAAAGCCAGGCTTAAAATGCAACTGAACCCAGAAGACTGTGCTTCACCAACAGCACAGAAGGCAGGGGAGCCAGGGTATTGGCACCTACACCTTCTGAACGAGTGGGCTGCACCCCACTATCACAAAGGAAGGGAGATGGAAAACTGGGCCAGACCAAAGCCAGGCCTGCCTCTGCCACAGCTATCTGTGTAATCCTGGGCAAGTTGCTGACCAACTCTAGTATCATTTGAGAAAGGAGAGAATGAGGTCAGTAGAGAAAAGACTGAGAATAACAGATATAAGAATAGAGGCAGGAAGTTCTGTACTCTTTATACGGAGGAGTGGGGATCAGTAGGGCCAGTTGTGAACCTCAGAAGCACAGCCTCAGAACCACAGCAATGTCTGACCTTCAAGTACCCGAAAGGCTCCATGGAAAATAATTTATCCTAAGGAAAGAGAGCTGGGCGTGTCATAATGGCCTACTGTATATGTTACATAGTCTAGAAGAGAAGGGCTCAAAGATGTAAAAGAAAAGGAAATAATCAGGATGTAAGAAGTGAAACCCTTTCTCAAAATTTTTTTAAAAATATATACAAATGATAAGGACTTAGAAATACTATCTACCCTGTTGTCATAGCACACAACAGGTATTGAAATATCACTGTGTAGCCCCTAAGTTTGCCCAATTATTATATTAATTCAAAAGATTTTAACTGTTTAAAAGAAAGAAGTCTAGGGCTCAAGGATAAACATGAGAAGAATTTGCAGATTCTGAGTAATCTTGGTGTCAGTCTCTGAACCTCCTCCAATTCATGCCTGAGCTATAAAGAGAATGCAGAAAACTACAACCCTAGTCCAAATGATGAGCAGGAGGACTGGGTAAAAATTGACAGTACTACACGAATCAAGTCTTTGTAAGACACGGAGTCCCAGTATGTGACACCAGCAGGCCACTCACCATCAAGCCTCTGTCTTCTCCCTGGAAAATGGGATGCCAGTGCCACACGACCTGTGGGACTGTTGAGAGGATGACGTGCAGGAATGCGTAAAGGGCTTGGTAAGGGCCTAGCTGATGGTAATGTGTGGATTTTATGTCTGATCACACTGACGCTAATCGGCCTTCTCTGTATATTTGCAGTCTCTGTTTGGGGTTTCCAGTCGACAACGCTTCCTTCTGCCCTTTTCTCATGACAAGACCTCTTACCATGGGAAACATGTTACAGCATGGGCAGAAGCTGCCCAGCACTTGCAGCCACAGGGAAGTAGGCAGTCCAGCCTGGCCAATCACAGCTCCCCACTCCACAGCCACTGGGATGAGTTCTCGAATGGGCAGATGACTCCAGAAAAGCCCATCCAAATCCCCTCATGAGAACTGACATATGGATCTGGGAAAGAAAAGGGCTTTCTTTTACCAGGGCTGAAAGCTGAAGTTAGAATACGGGCTTCAAGCAGCTCCAAGAACAAGGCTTTGTAAGAAAGAAGAGAACAGAGTTCAGAGTCAAGAGAAAGAGCACTCAGTCTGCTGAGCCTGAGGTCTGGCTCAATAAGAATCTGGCCCCAAGCTTTGGCTTTCCCGCTGGTGAGCCAAGAACACCCCTATCATGCTGAAAGCAGCTAAAGCTGGATGCTATGTCTTCCACCAAGAGTCCTACTAGTAATTGAGCCGCTGCTGGCCGAGCTGGAGCAGTCCTGACAGCCCCAGCATGGAGGCAAACCCAGCCCCTGCAGCCCAGAAGGCACATGTTATGAAGGGCTGAGAGGCCTAGTGCGCAGGTCATAATGTGCCAGACTCTGCGGCACCGAGCACTCCAGCACAGAGCTGAGCAAGAGGAATGACAGATTTCACCTGAAAGAACTGCCTGCCAGAGGCAAAACTGAAAGTATATGAGGTTTCTAAATTACATTTTCCTTATAAAATGCATCTTACTTAACCCTTTCTTAATTTATCTCCACTTTATAAGCCATTTGATTCAGTCTTTGGTAGGGATTTAGTGTTAACTCAAAACCAAATGCTAGCCAGGCAGGTGGCTCATGCTGTAAGCCCAGCACTCTGGGAGGCTGAAGGAGGAGGGTTGCAGGGCTAGGCCTGGCTGTGAAAATTCAGCAACTTAGACATTCTGTCTTAAAATTTTAAAAGAATT
>NW_004524579.1:28600754-28601943 GCF_000260255.1 Octodon degus | reverse complement strand
ATGCAGTGTATTATTTGTTGAAACTGTACTTTCGATTTGATTTGAAACTGTCTCATTGCTATATGTTTATCAATAAAACTTTGAAAAGAAAAAAAAAAAGAGAGAACATGTACTGTCAAATCCAGTAACTCAGTGGTGTCTCAAATTTTCTGATCAAGGAGATTATGGGACCACAGAGGAAAGTGATCGATGATGTATAATGTGCCAAAGAAGAGTCAGCTAGAGAGAAAACATTCTCCCAGGCTTTCACAGAGAGCAAATTGGTCAAGCAATGGCCATGACTCACCCACATGACTGACACTGACAAAGGATCTACAAACTGTGGTACAGGGTTTCAGGGTAATTCTGAGGGGATTTGACTGCCCTTGTCAGGCACAAAAGTTACAATTTTTGTTATGCAAGACCTTACTCTTGCAGAGTTAGAAAAGCAGATCAATTTTCTCCATCAATAAGTGAATTCCAAGAGGCTGAGGTGATAGCTCAGTGGCTTAAGTGCCTGCCTGGCAAGTGCAGTCCTGAGTTTGAGCCCTGGTTCATAAAAAATAAAAAATAAAATAAAATAAATAAACTTTAAAAAAAATGAATTCCATAATGGGCCCTGTAAAATCTTTGTGATTTTTATGGATGCATAGAACCTAGACCATTCTAAATATTCCTGGGATGACTGTTGATGAAATGAGGGGAAAGGGTGAGATGTGGTCCTGAACCTGAAACTTGCTACCTTATGATCTGTCTTCTGTGTTTCTTTGAACTTTATTCTACACATGATGAAAGGACTCATTTGGCAATTTGTGTTTTTTATTACATTAAAAAAACTTTATTTCATTTAAAAGGTCCAATAAAAGCCAAAATTAAATTCCCAAATTCACAGTTACATTTAGAGACCTCCTGAGCTAAATGGCAATTTGAGTTGAATGTCCTATTAAAGGAGGTCTTTACTGTTATCACCATTTCCCCCAAATTTGTTTGTGAGCAGAAACTGGTATAATAATACACAGACCTTTTCGTCTGGCGGCAGCCATCAAGTAAGCCAAGATGGGTGCGTACAAGTACATCCAGGAGCTATGGAGGAAAAAGCAGTCCGACGTGATGCGCTTTCTGCTGCGGGTCCGCTGCTGGCAGTACCGCCAGCTCTTGGCGCTCCACAGGGCCCCTCGTCCCACCCGGCAGGACAAAGCTTGCAGACTGG
>NW_004524579.1:28597396-28600654 GCF_000260255.1 Octodon degus | reverse complement strand
AAGAAGAAGAAGAAGAAGAAGAAGAAGAAGAAAGTGTCTTTCTTCTACCCATCTCCAACTCTCTTGTGAAGGTTGGACACCATCTCCAAAAGCCTCTCTTACCTGGAGGGAAGGGACACAAGATTTGCTGCATAAAAATCATGCTATTCTGCATCTCACTGAGAACTGCTTGTGTGATAAGAAAGAAAGAAAGAAAGAAAGAAAGAAAGAAAGAAAGAAAAAAGAAAGAAAGAAGAAAGAAAGAAAGAAGAAAGAAAGAAAGAAAGAAAGAAAGAAAGAAAGAAAGAAAGAAAGAAAGAAAGAAAGAAAGAGAGAGAGACTTTGCAGTTTGGAGGAATAAAGAGAATTTGGGCTGCAACCAGCCAGAGTAGTAACATGCCAGATAAAAGTCTCTATCAAAATTTAGAAACGTCACCCTTTCGGGAGTGTAGATGTTTTCCCTGGGAAGCCAGAATGAGCAGACAGGCTGGGAAGCTGCCGGGATGGACACTGCTATGAGTGCTATGACAGCAGGCAAGTCCCAAGCCCAGCCTCTATCTGCTTCTGCCAAGGACCCTACCTGGGTTGCTGCTCCCAGGGAAGCAGAAGCCCTGCCTGGCCTACATTCAGGAGCTCACCAGCCCTCCAGGTCTCCTGTGAGATGCATGCAAGCCCTGCCCATGCCTGAGCCTTCTGATGCTTACAAATCGATCACTGGAGACCCTGCACAGGGCTCAGCCTTCACAGAGGAGAGGAATGGGAGTTCCTGTCTTCAGGGCACAGTGCAGACCCCAGGGTGTGCAGAGCAGGGAGGCTGCAGTGGACTCATAATCATCAGATGATTACTGGCAAAGCCGGAAAACACTTGCAGGACGCCCAGAGGGCAATCAGCAATCTACAGGCACTCCGCGCATTCACTGCAATTTCTCATTACCTAAAGCCTAAGCTCCAAAATTGTGTAATTGAAACCCCACTCAGTAAAAATTTTAAACAATCATCCCCTAATGGTACACATTTACTTGCTCATGAATTATGTATATGTGCCATTGTTCTAACAATATCACATGTATTATAGAACACAGAAAACGGGTATTTTTAGGGCAGGGGCATAACCCAGAGGTAGAGAGCTTGCCTGGCATGTGTGAGCTGCTGAATTTGATCCCTTGTACCCCCTCAAAAACCAAAAAAAGATATTTTTTAAATATGATAAAATAGAAAATAATATTGTCACAAATTATCTTGCTCTATATCATTAGCAACATACACTTAGGATGGATAACAACTGTGGATACGAATTCATTTTTAATAAACTTCTTGATTTTAATTTCATAGGCCAATCTTTAGCTGGCTGGTGACATGGTCACCATTTTCACCTCATTCTGGGTTCTGAGAACTAGCACAAGTAGCAGAAGCGTGCACTCCACCAGCTGCCTGTGTTCTGCTTCTTGCCTGCATCACTAGCACCATCTTTGATCCTGAATTTGGTTTCAGAACTCTGTACACTGTCTGTTTTGCACATGTTAAATGTGATTTAACCAAATAATGTAATCTGTAAATTCATTTAATCAGGCAAACATACAGGAAAAACAGACTAGAAACTATCAGAGGAGTGGGGTACACATAGTCAGCCACAGGGAGACTCCGTTCACCCCAGAGGTTGCTGCAAATCCCTTGCGACCACTGATTACTGCCATATGGACCAAATGAAGTGAGGCTACCCTGTCCCTCCACAAACAAGTTCCAGCAAAGGTTTTATTTGCTTTTTAGACCATAAACAAAAGGAATATTTTGTGGATCATTTGCCACAGCCCTATCCCCTTTGGAGACACCATCATGAAGACAACTGGCCTCATAGACTGGGTCTCCAGAAAATACTTCCCCCTGTCTCACCACCCACAGCTAAAGAAACACAGTTCCCATCACTGGATCTTTCCATTATTTATAAGGTAGTGCCCAAGCCAGGCGAGTGGCACATGCCTGTATCTCCATCTATTCGGGAGGCTGTGGCAGGAAAGCCAAAGGTATAAAATTAGTCTAGGCAACATAGCAAGACCCTGTCTCAAAACACAATAAAAAGAGATAGGGTATAGCTCAGTGGCAGGGTGCTTCCCTAGCATGTCTGACACTCTGGATTCAATCCCAGGACTGCAAAAACAGGGAGCCCAGATTCCTCAGAATAGTGTAGAAACCTTTGCATTACATTGCTTCTGTAGTTTATGCCTTTTTTCCTCATAAACTCTATGCACAGTACTAGCTGTACACGTCTCCTGAAGACCAGACTCCTCTAGGTCTGGGCAATCGCTCTATTCTCTGACAGTACTGGCTTCCCTTCACTTTGTTTCCCTAAAAATCTACAATTCATCTTTCCAACTCCTAGTTCACAGCCTCCCTTCTCTGTAACATGGGGAATTGCCTCTGCCAAATCAAGAAACGACAGTCATAGTCTTTCTTTCCCAGTTAATTATTTTGACACTCACCTTCCCCTTGAGACTTCTCTGCAAGCTTGACATTTTTCTAACAAATCAAAGAAGCATAATTCATTCCAGAAAGGTCAATCCACTACCCAGCCATGTAGAGAGAACTGGAGTCAGATGCTTCCTACTACAGTTAAAGTCCCCTTGCCTTGTGTTTTCTTTAAAGCCTGGGACAACTGTCACTCTGTACACATCACTTGTCCTCTCTACATATGCCCCATGAGCACTGCTCTGCCATGGTGCTGATCCAAGGCCTTTCATGGGCTTCATACCTAGATCCTAAATCTCATTCCTTATGCCCACACACATGCGATTATCTGTTTCCCTGAAGCTTGCATCCTAGAAACGTTGGTCCTGGAAGGCTTCCAACTTCCATCACAGCTTGGACTAAGCCAGATATCCATCAAAAATATGTGACTCAACCCAGATGTGGTGGCACAGTGTAACCCCAGCTACTCAGGATGCCAATCTTAGATTAAAAGTTCCATACCAAGACGCAGTCCTAGCCCAGGTCCGGTGAGTGTGTGGAGACCTTCCTGCTATACTGCGCCAGCGGGACCAGTCCCAGCCCAGGCACAGCGTGGGCTGGACCCACACCCACTCCCTCGGGCCGACCCCCCCCCACTCCGCAGTACCTCTGCCACCCCTCCCGTCGAGTAGGAATTTCTGCTGACTTCCAGGAACCCCCAGACCCAATCCTAGCCCAGGTCCAGTGAGTGTATGGAGAGCTTCCTGCTAACCTGCACCTGCAGGACCAGTCCAAGCCCAGGCGCAGCATGAGCCGGACCCTCTCCCACCCCCTCGG
>NW_004524579.1:28590219-28597296 GCF_000260255.1 Octodon degus | reverse complement strand
TAATAATAATAATAATAATAATACACAGAATCAGAAATTCCTACAGCCAGTCAAATAGCTCAACAGATTAAAGCACCTGCTTAGGCAGATGCAGGGACTGGGGGTTCGATCCCCAGGACGGCTGTGGGGGCTCCACGCCTGGGGCATGCTGAGCCAGTAAATGAAACTGGGCATGGTGGCATATGCCTGTAATGTCAGAACTTGGGAAGCTGTAAACAGAAGGATCACTATGAATTCAATCTACTCAGTGAGATCCTATAGACCCTGTAGACCTTGTCCTAAAAATACAAAAAAAAAAAAAAAAAGAAAGAAAGAAAAGGAATTCCAGATGCTACCTTCCATGGAGGAGTTAAAGAGAGCAAACCCCCTTTTCTGGTCTGTGTGAGGACAATAAAAACAGTACAGAACAAGGCTTGAATGCATCTGACACACATGGTGTAAATACAAAGGAACTTACGGGGTGCTGTGCCCATTCTCTGACGCAGTCCCTGTGCTTATTCAAAATACTGGGGTTAAACAAACACTCCTGGGGCAGCTCTTTGGAATTCCACTCATCAGCTGTACACTGAAAATGATTGCTCATTCTGGGGACAGATGTCACACTCACAATCCTAAAGCCATGGAATAGTGTCCTTAGTGCACTAGCAACTGCAAGGACCACTTCACAAATGTTTCTAGTAATAGCATCATTTACATAAAACAATACAGGACCACAGTTCTGCTATAACATTTTTCTTTTTCTCTGTCCTCTCACTGTGCCTTACAGACATCATAGGCGGACCAGAATGTGCTGGGGACTTGCTGTAGGCAGAGAGCTATGGTAGAAAAATACAGGTAATGCAACAGCCAGTCTAGCCACACTGTCCAACAGAAATATAATGCAAACCACAATGGCACCAATTTCTAGTAACCACATTACAACAACTTGACAAGAAATAGAGGAAATTAATTTTAATAGTATGTGTTTTATCTAATACAATCTACCCCAAAATATTTTCAGTTTAACATGTACTCAAACCTTTAAAAACACTGAGATATTTTACATTTATTTCTTGGTACAGGTTGTCCTAGTACAAAGTCAAGAGTGTGGCACTTACATCAAATTCTCTAAGTACAGTAATATTGTAATTCTTACTAGCTACCTTTCCAGTGCTGGCTACACACTATATTGGACAGCACTAGAGTTAGCAGTTAATGACATAGATTTTGGAAACAAAACAACATGAGTTTGTATCTTGATCCATCACTGACTAACTTAACCTTCCTGTGCTCCATTTCTGTATCTCTAAAATGGGACTAATACTATTACCTTCTAGAGCTACCAAGAAGATCAAATAAAATTATCTACAAAAAAGTCCTCAGCACACACACAGTGACCAGAGGCAGGCTTTATGGTGTGCAGCTTACATGGCCAATTCTCAGTAAATTGTAGTGGTTATTATTCTCGGTAAGTGCTGATTTGCCAAGAGCTGAAGCAATTTCTCCATCAGAGTTCAGATGCATAGTCACCCCCCACTTCAGTTTTTTGCCCTATAAAATGGCAATAATGAATGAATCTGCTGCTGAAAATAAAGTGATCTTCCTGCTTAGGTAGTGTGATACCTTAAAATATTCCCATTAGTTTGGGACTCTTTGACCTATAAAACTAGGCCACAGCAAGAAAGACAAAAGTTATAGCCTTCTCTGCTTTATGTGTACTTTCTGATTAGTTCACTTCAGTATTCCCCTAGGCGGAGAAATCGTTCTGAGCATTCAAAACCCCAAACTGATCTAGGTCCTATGGTGCTGCTATTTTTCCTTTACAGAAAGAGCTTTCTAAATCCATTCAGCCACTATTTCTGAATTATGAGAGCATAAAAAGAGATACGCCCTTTTTGTGAGATCTCATAATTCACCCTCATATAACACAGGTGATAAATGCAAGAAGGCAGCTCCCTGTTGAAATATGTACAATAGATATATTACTGTATCTACTGTATATTTTCATCTTGGCATGCAATGAGCTCTCCTTCACCTTATGATAATAAACTGCAAAACCCCAGCCATATCATAGCATTAAATAACAGGACACAAGTAAATCATTGTAATATTTTATACCTTGTAACTGCTTCCAGTTTGGGATCTCAAAGTCCTTTATAAACACAAATTAATAAGTTCTAGGCCCACATATGATTAGCTTTAATATACTTCCAGAAATTATAATACAGAAATAGGAGGAACTTAATCATAGACGTTCATGTTTTTAATGATTCAAAGAATGAAAACCAGTGGCTCTCAACAGGAGGTGATCTAATCCCTGAGAGGAAACGGGGTGACATCTATAGATGTCCTTGATTGTCACAGCAAGGTGAGAAGGGAGGCTTTATTGTTTAGATCTAGAAAGTTCCCCAAAAGCCTAATGAGACTGGACTTTGGGTAGGTAATTGAGTTATGGATGCATTAGAGCTGAATGTGCTGTCAGAAGGTGAGACCTGGGTGGATGAAGAGGCTCACAAAGGAGAGGGAGAGTTGGAAGGATGTATCCCCCTCCCTGACTCCTCTGTTTTCCCTCTGCTTCCTGGGTGCCACTGATGGGGGTGGATTTTCTTCACCAGACCTATCCTGTTTCTACCTTGGAACCTGCCCACCACAGACTGAATTGTGAACCAAAATAAACTTCTCCTCCTTTTAGTTTCAGGTGTATGATACTGTGTCTCATAAATGGGAAGATGACTAAGACAGGAGGTACTACCAGTCCCTAGTGGGTACCAAAGATGCTGTTAAGTGTCCTATAATGACTAGTAGAGCACCTCACCATAAAGAAGACACTAGTTGTTTTTAAAATGGTTTTCTTCTACAGGGAAGAGCTGGAGAATTCTTCGTTTCTCACTTTGCAAAAGATATTTCCTCTTTTCAGGGGAAAAGTGAGAAAATTCCCACTGAGAAATAGCTAAGTTAGATCTGAACATGAACTCATCAACTATGAAACTAAATCTAAGGAAAAAACTGACATGAAGAAATTAAGTTACTGAATAAAGAGGTCTCATTATCAACCAGTTAGTGAATTAGAGAGAATAGAGCATTTTTCCCTCTACCACCCTCCCATCAAAAAAGAAAAAAGAAAGAAAAAATAAATGATCTTGTTTTCACACAAATAATAATTTTCCAAACACCCATATGGCATTGTTGATAATAATTAGTTACTTCAAAATCCATGTCATTGCTTATCTGCAAACCAGGCACAGGAGTGGGGTGTACCCCAGAGGGCAAACCAGGCCTTTGCAAAAGTTCTCCTCACTGTAGGGCAGGTTGCACTTGAGAATGTTAGATTAGAACACTGAGTTCTTCTTAACCATCCAGCAGAAAAGTATAAAAATGACACATAAAAAGTAAAGCCATATTAATATGCTGAGCTGTAAAAGGCTCAAGTCAACAACTTCTGACATTGCCAGTCCTATAGATAACCCACTGCTATTATGGACTACTGGAGTATATTGGATTATTTTGCTGAATTCACATACCTACAATATTTAAATGGCAATGGAACACCCATCTCTGACAAAACTAAACAAAAAAAGGTGTTATAAATGAAGGAGCATTTTGTATCTGTATATACAAAATAGGATAGATATACAGCTACTTTTTCTTAATTCAATGAGAAGAAAGATTTGTACTAACAGTATTTGGGCAGGATATCATGTTTGCATCTTGTACTATGAATAACCACTATGAAGACAACAATATGCAATGTATTACTGAAACTGTCCCACTAATCAGTTTTGAGACGGTCTCATTGCTATTTGTTTCTCAATAAAGTTAATATAAAAAAGAATACTGAGCTCTTTTCAAAGACAAGTAAAGAGTGGTTGATATGGATATGTATGCTTGAGTGTATGAGTAATTCTCTCTGATTTCTTTTGGCCTCTTTGTATGTGAAATATTTGCTCAACATCTTGCTACTGAATGTGAAAGTTGCTATGAATTTCTTTCTCACATAGTTGCAAATCACCTCTCCCACACTAACCAATGTTCCTTTCTGAGTATATGGGTAAATAGATGATTCATTGCTAAGGAACACCATAAAAGAAAATAGGCAAAAGTCATAAAAGAATCTAAACATTTAGAAAGTAGAAATCTTGGCTGGGTAGATAGCTCAGTGGCAAAGGATTTGCATAGCAAGTGCAAGGTCCTGAGTTTGATTCCTCATATAAAATAAAACAACAACAACAACAACAACAACAAAAAAAAAGGAAATCTTATACAATTAAAAATAAAACATCTGAGTTATGTAGTACACTATCACCAAGCCTTAGAATTTTAGATTTATTATCATGCACTAAACTAAAGTCAAAATGGATTAGAAATCTAAATATTGAAACAGAAAAATTAAATCTACTGGAGGATAAAGAAGGTAGAAATCTTGAAGGCATAAGGGTAGGCAGAGTTCATGAACAAAAATCAAACTGCATGGAAAACAAAAGAATCAATAACTGGGATCTCATCTTACTGAAATGTTTCTGCATATTAACGGAAATCACCAACAGAGTAAAATGAAATCTCATGAATTGGGAAAAAAATTGAACTCACTGGTCCTCAAACAAAAGACTTCTATCTAGGACATCTAAAGAATTTTTAAAAATAAGACCCCCCAGATTTAGAGATTCAAATAAAAAATGAACATTAGGGATTAATATACATTTCTCAGATGAAGAAATATAAATTGCAAGTAAATATATGAAAAATGTGTTCCACATCAGTGGTAATTCAAGAAATGCAAGTTAAAACAGCACTATGATTCCACCACCACCCTTCCCCCTGAAAGAATAGCTATCATCAAGAATTCAACCAATAAGAAATGCTGAAAGGGTTGTGGGAGGAAAGGAATGCTTCTCCAGTGTTGGTGGGAGTGTACACTGGTACAACCACTATGGAAATTGGTGTGGAGATTCCTCACAAAACTAGGATTAGAGGTCCACTGAACCCAGCTATCCCACTACTAAATTTTTCCCAGAACTCTTGAAAAAATCATACCACAGCAATATATTTGCACCCATGTTTATAGCAGCACAATTTGCCACAATTAAATCTTGGAAACAACCTAAATGTCCATCAACAGAGGAATGAATAAAAAAGTGGTATTTGTATACAATAGAGTATTACTCAGCTATAAAGAAAGATAAACTTGAGGCTTTTATAGAAAAAGATGCAATAACTAGAGACCATACTCATAAGTGAAACAAATCAGACTCACATGTGCAAACATCATACTGTCTCCCTAGTGTAAGAACATGAAAAAGTAAATAACATCCAAAAGGTAAAATAGCTACTGTGCAAGTGAAAGAAACATTTCAATGGGAAGGAACAATTGAGATGAGGAAATGGACAAAAAAAAGACAGATGAAAAATATATCTGCATGTATGTATATACACAGGATAGTTTGGATAATTGCACTGCTGATTTTTACTAGCCTATTGAAAGAAGCAGTTAATGCTTAAATTTAATTATTTCTTTTTATTTATTTTATCTTATTTATTTATTCATTTATTTATTGTGGTACCAGGAGAGACAGAGAGAGAGAAAACCATTGATTCAGTTGTGATCATGAGATTCCAGTATCACATATTACTTATATTGCAAGACATTGTTGAATTATGAAGTTAAAATTTACTAGAAATGCGTTCTTCTCCTGAGTGATACTCACAGAATGAGTTATTCACAATTCAAGGTTTTGCTGTATATGAAAAACATACCACATGTGATCGTGTTGACCATATTGCACCTGAATATACAAGGCTTTTAAAAGTGAAAATTGTCTTAACAAGATGATTGCCATTCTCAAAACCACTTGAATTAAAGTGAAAATAGACTCTCAGACCTTGAAGACAACATTGCAGTTACTGACCAAGAAAGAAAAAACCTCTTTAAAAAAAAAAACCAAAAAACAAGGATCCAGGAAATAATAATTCAACAGCTACAAGATGATATAAAGATGAACAACACAAGACTGATAGTCATCAGTCAGAAAAAAGGAGCAAAGACAAATGATATAAAAAGAATATTGGCATATGTAATAGTAGAAAACTTCCAAAATATGGGAAAAAAAATCTCACATTCAGATAACCAAGGCATGTAGAAATCCAAATAATGTCAACCCTACTAAATTGATACCCAGGTATATAATGTATATAATAACCAAGATCCCAGAAACTCAGCACAAGAACAGCATACTAAAAGCCAGTAGAGAAAAGAAACAGATCATGTTTAAAGGAAAACCCATCAGAGTAGCAGCAGATTTCTCATCACAAACAATTAAGTGAAGAAGAGCATGAAGTAAAGTATTGCAAGTCCTACAAGAAAACAAATTCCAACTCAGACTGATATACCCTGAAAAACTCTCTTGCAAGTGTAATGGAGAAGTAAAATACTTCCATGACAAAGAACTAAAGAAATTCATGACAACCAAACCAACCTGACACAGGGTACTAAAAGATACTGTAGAAAAGTATCAAAATGACCACAACACCAAAAATGACAACAGAAAGAACCCACCAAACAGGGAAAACAATTAAACACAGAAAAAGTAGGGAACCAATAGGAAGAAAATAACATGACAAACATAAGCCAAGACATATCAGATTATAATCATCAATGTAAATGTACTCAATTCACCAATTAAAAGAAATAGATTGTCAGAGTGGATCAAGAAGCAAAATCTAAAGTACATGGTATATGAAAAACATATTTAACCGAAAAAGAAATTCATAGGCTGAAAGTCAAAAGATAGAAAACAATACTACATGTTCCAGGAACTCAGACAAAAAAGCAGGAGTATCTATTATGTTCACAGACAATCTGAAGTGCAAACCAAGAATGATCAAATGCGATGAAGACATTCACTACATACTGGTTAGGGGAAAAATTCAAGAGGAAGAGATAAAAATCACAAATAAGTATGCCACCAAATATGGGATCACCAAATGAGATAAAACAAATTTTAAAAGATATACAAATTATAGAGACCCAGTCCTAGCCCAGACCCAGTACTAGCCCAGGTCCGGTGAGTGTGTGGAGAGCTTCCTGCTACCCTGCGCCAGCGG
>NW_004524579.1:28588973-28590119 GCF_000260255.1 Octodon degus | reverse complement strand
AAAAAAAAAAAAGAAAAGCCTGAAGACATAGCCCAATGCCAGACAGGTTGCCTCACTAGCACTCATGGGGCCTTTGATTCAGTCCCCAAGAAAGTAAGGAAAATTTAAAAACAACAAACAAAACCCTGGTTCTTTGAGTTAAACAAGTATGGACAACTTTTTGTTCAAAATAATTCTATTTTTGTGGAAAGTTACCCATTCCTACCAGCAACATTAGTTTCCTGACTACCCTGGACTCCATTAGCAAACCAATCACAGTTTTCCCAGTGACCAACTCTGATCACAAGAGGTGAGTAGCCCCTAATAAGCCACCAGAAAAACCAGGTGCCTCACTCTGCTTTCATTACAGCTTCACCACAGAGCACCTTTAAGATCAACCAAGGCCATGTGTTGGTGAGCTCCTGGTGCCATGACAAAATACACAGACTGCACAACTCAAGCAACCACAGTGCATTGCCTCACTATTCTGTAGGCTAGGAGATCAAGAGCATGGGCCCACTAAATTCACTTTGTGGCCAGACCCATCTTCCTGTGCA
Organism: Octodon degus; assembly: GCF_000260255.1. Lineage (NCBI taxonomy): Eukaryota > Metazoa > Chordata > Mammalia > Rodentia > Octodontidae > Octodon > Octodon degus. The sequence continues at coordinate 28,589,583 of NW_004524579.1, read as the reverse complement.
TGAACAGGACCTGAGATCTTGTTATGTCCACATGCTGCCTTCTTTGTGCACATGAAGAGTCAACTACTGTCCTGTCCTCTCAGAAGACAGGCCTTATTGAATTAGTCTGCTCTTTTGATCTCATTCATCTCTAATTACTTCCCCTCTATGCTTAATTATATCCAAATATGACACATTAGAGGGTAAGATTTCAACATAAGAATCTTAAGGGTGAAGAACAGTTCAGTTCCTAATAGCCCTCCTCAGCTACATCAAGTTGTGCCTGTACTGAGAGCAGCCGGCCCCTTATCCAATTGAAGAAAAAGAGAAACAAACCTTCAGGAGGTCTCCAATCACCACCCAAACTGCAGGACCTTGTTCTTTTTCTTTTTTTATTTTAAATTTTATTGAGAAACAAATAGCAGTGAGACAGTTTCAAAACATGTTAGTAGGACAGTTACAATAATTAATACATTACATATTGTTGTCTTCATAGTAGTTATTCATAGTACAAGATGCAGACATGATATCCTGTCCAAACACTATTAATACAAATCTTTCTTCTCATTGAATTAAGAGAAAGTAGCTGTACATCTATCCTAACTATTCTGTATATACAGACATATATTTC
>NW_004524579.1:28555162-28556752 GCF_000260255.1 Octodon degus | reverse complement strand
AATCTTAAGAGGGGACCTTAACACTCCCTTATCTTAAAAAGATAGGCCAAGTAGACAAAAAATTAGCAAAGAGATAGCAGACTGAACCAAATCTCTGAACAAATGGACTTAGTGAACATTTACAGAGTGTTCTACCCAACACCTGAATATGCATTTTTTTCAGCTCCATATAGGACATTTGCTAAAATAGACCACATACTACTCCATACATTATGCTTAAGTAGATGCAAGAAAACAGAAACTACCTCATGCACATTATTGGACCAATAATGCACTCAAACTGCAAATTAATGACAAAAGAAGCTGCAAAAGACCCATAAAAACATGGCAATTAAATAACACCCTCCTCACAACCATGGGTTACAGATGAAATTAAACAATACCTACAAGTCAACAAAATTTTAAATGTAATTTACCAGAATTTGTGGTATGCATTGAAAGCAGTTCTCAGACAAAAATTTATAGCTGTGAACTCACATGTTCTGTGAGTTCTAAAACAGAACAAGAACAAACAAACATCCTAATGCTGCACTTAAGCTTCTAGAAAAGGAAGAGCAAACCAATCTCAAAGCCCAAAGAAGGCAGGAAATTAGAAATATTACAGCAGAAATTGGTGCAATTAAGACAAAGAAGACAATACAAAAAATTAGTGAATCACAACCACCTTAGACCCACCTCACTACATGGCTTTACTCTATAAACCTCCCTAGAAGAGACAGCTTCTTGGGGACCACCCACTCAGGGCCCACCTTCTGTCCCTGTCAAAGACAGGAGCTTTCTGGCAATAAATATTTGCTGCCCATAAAAAAAGCTGGTTTCGGAGCTTCCCGCTACACTGCGACAGCAAGACCTACTACGGGTCCCAACCCTGGCGCAACATGGGTGAGACCCTCTTCCACTCCCTTGGGACACCCCTACCACTTTGCAGTACATCCCCCACCCCGCCCGCCTAATAAGAATTTCTGCCACGTTCCAGGAACCCATAGACCCAGTCCAAGCTCAGGCCCGGTGAGTCCCTGGGAGAGTTTCTGGGTACCCTGCACCGGTGGGACATTCTACTGGTCCCAGACAAGGCACACCATGGGTGGGCCCCTCTTGCACCCCCTTGGGATGCTGCCCATCATGCCACAGCACTTCCCCTACGCCACCCACCAAGTAGGAATTTCTGCCACGTTACGGGAACCGCCAGACCCAGTCCTAGCCCAGGATGGTGAGTGCGTGGGAGAGCTGCCTCTCCTCCCTACTCCACCCTGTCCCCTCCAGACTCAGCTCAGGCCAGGCATAAAGCCCTGGGGTGAAACCTTGAAGCTGCAATCTCTGCAGAGAGTGTAGAGGATAGAACCATCCAACTAGTCCAGGAGGAGAAAATCTTGCCAGAGGGGCACAACAGGTTCACCCTCAAGGGCAGCAGCAGGAAGGAGATGAGCACAGCAGCCAGACCAAAGCCAGGCACAGCTGGATAAATCCAAACATTGTAGATTTGCACCTGAACTTCAGTACGTGCTAAGATTATAACTACAATGAAGATTTACAACACAGGTCAGAAGACAGGGCTACGCAAAATGATGAGAAGGAACAAAATGCAACTTC
>NW_004524579.1:28553831-28554531 GCF_000260255.1 Octodon degus | reverse complement strand
TTTTTTTTAATTTTATATGCTTTATTATTTTTTCTTTTCCCCATAATTTTATTGATAAATAAATAGCAATGAGACAGTTGCAAATCAAATCGGTAGGACAGTTTCAATAATTAACACACTGCATGCATTCTTCCGAGTGGTTAATTGCTGTACAAGAATCATTCTATTCATTAAGAAATGGAACTATGTATCTATCCAAAAAATTTTGAATACACAGATACAATCGTGTATCTGTGTATTACTTTTTTTGGTAAGTTCCGTTATTTGAATGTTATAGGTGTGTAAACTCTGCAAAATATTCTACAAGAGTCCAGTAACCCATAATAGTACTGGGTCTTCCGCTTCACTGGCAATGTCAGAAATTATTGACCTGAGTCCCCCACAGATCGACATAAAGCATAGCTTTACTTCTCCTATTTCGTTTTTATACTTCTCTTCTGGATGGTTAAGTCCAAGGTAAAGGAGGACCTATGCAACAAGAGGTGTAGCTTTTGGGTCTGATAAGGTCAGTGAAATCCCCTCAGAATTTATCCCGATGTGCTGCACCTCAGACTGTAGAACGTTTGTCAGTGTTGGCTATGTGGATGACTCACTGCCATTGCTTAGCCAATGTGCTCTCTGTAAAAGCCTGAGAGAATGTTTTCTCTCCATGTGACTCTCCTTAGGCACACTCTACATCATCGATCACTTTCCTCTTTGG
>NW_004524579.1:28535640-28546332 GCF_000260255.1 Octodon degus | reverse complement strand
AAAAAAAAAAAAAAAAAAAAACAGAGGTAGCAATCCTGTTCGCAGACAGTCTGAAATTTGAACCAAGAATGACCAAAAGAAATAAACAAGGACACTACATACTAGCCAGGGGAGAAATACAAGAGGAAGTGGTAATATTCATAAACATGCACGCACCAATCATGAGAGCACCCAGATACATAAGACAAATCCTAATGGACATTAAAAGTTTAATATCCAATACCAAAATCTTAAAAGGAAACCTTAACACTGCCTTCTCCCAAAAAGATAGGTCAAGCAGACAGAAAATTATTAAAGAAGTAGCAGAACTGAACCAAAACTTGGAACAATTGAACTTAGTGGACATAAGTATATGCAAGAATACACATATTATGCCATACATATTATCTGGCCACAGTGCAATGAAACTGGAGATAAATGACACAAGAAATCACAAAAACCCCATAAATATATGGAAATTAAACAACACCCTCCTCAGCAAACAATCAGTTTCAAGTGAAATTAAACAATATCTATAATTCAATGAAAACTCAAGTACAATTTATCAAAACTTATGGGATTCAGTGAAAGCAGTTTTTAGAGGGAAAATTGTACCTGTGAACTCATACATTAGGAAAACAGAATGGTATCAAATAAATACCCTAATGCTGCACGTCAAACATCTAGAAAAAGAAGAACAAAATAAATGCAAAATTCAAAGACAGAAAGAAATTATAAAAATTAGAGCAGAAATTAATGCAATCAAGACAAAGAAAGCAATGTAAAGAATTAATGAATCAAAAAGCTGGTTCTCTGAAAGATTAAATAAAACTGATAAGCCCCTAACTAACTTCATCAAAAAGAGGAAAGAAAAAAACTCAAATTCAAGCAATAAGGAATGAAAATGGTGAAATTAACACAGACATTGTGGAAATTCAGAAGATCATCAATAGCTACTTTGAGAATCTTTACTCTCACAGAATTGAAGACACAGAACAAATGGACAGATTTTTGGAAAGGTTCAATTTATCAAAATTGAATCAAGAAGATATAAGACCTCAATAAGCCAACAACAGCCAATGAAATATGAAATGTAATAAAAAGCCTGCCGACAAAGAAAAGTCCAGGCCCTGATAGATTCACAGCTGAATTCTACAAGAAATTTATAGAAGATATAATTACTACACTCCTTAAACTCTTCAGTCAAATTGAAAAGGAAATGATTCTCCCAAAAACATTCATGGAGGCAAGTATTATACTGGTACTAAAACCAGAGAAAGATGCAACTAAAAAAGAGAACTACAGACCAATCCCCTCATGAACACAGATGCAAAAACTCTCAATAAAATCCCAGCAAATAAAATACAGCAAATCATCAAGAAGATTATACACCATGACCAGGTAGGATTCATCCCAGGGATGCAAGGGTTGTTCAACATGTGCAAATCTATAAATGTAATACACTATATAAATACTGCCAACTCAAAAAACCACATGATCATCTCAATTGACGCAGAAGTCAAACACTCATTCATGTTTGAAGTCCTACAGAAAATTGGAATAGATGGCCTCCACTTCAATCTGATAAAAGTCATTTATGACAACCCAATGACTAATATAATTCTAAATGGGGAAAAAAACTGAAATCTTTTACTCTCAGATCTGGTACAAGACAAGGATGTCCTCTATCACCACTCCTATTCAATATAGTTTGGAATCATTAGCTACAGCCATTAGACAAGAGAGAGAAATAAAAGGAATAAGAATAGGTAAAAAAAGAAGTTAAATTATCATTATTTGCAGATGACATGACACTTTACTTGGAAGACCCAAAAAACTCCACCAAGAAGCTACTAGAATCAATTCAGAAATTCAGTACCATATCAGGATACAAAGTCAATACCCAAAAGTCAATAGCATTCTTCTACACAGATAACAAACACAGTGAGAAGGAAATTAGACAAACAATATCTTTTATAATACCACCATGGAAAATGAAATACCTGGATTTAATCTAACTAAAGAAGTCAAACATCTATTCAATTAATATTAAAGTTCTCTGAAAAAAGTGATACAAGAGCATTTCAGAAAATGGAAAGATATGCCATGCTCCTGGATAGGAAGAACCAACATTGTGAAGATGGCTATACTCCCAAAATTGTTGTACATATTTAATGCAATCCCTATCAAATTACCATGAACATACCTCACAGACCTAGAAAAATCATTCCTAAAATTTATTTGGAACCAGAAAAGACCTAGAATAGCAAAACCAATCCTGGGCAACAAAGCCAAGGCAGCAGGCATTACAGTTCCTGACCTGAAATTATGCTACAAGGCTACTGTGATAAAATCAGCATGGTATTGGCAACAAAATGGACCTGAGAATCAATGAAATAGATTAGAAGATTCAGGTGCAACCCCAAACACACTCAGCCATCTTATCATCAATAAAGGGACGAAACATACTCACTGGAAGAAAGATAGCCTCTTTACCAAATGGTGCTGGAAAAACTGGCTCTCTACATGCCAAAACCTAAAACTTGACCCAGGTCTATCACCATACACTAAGCTCAAGTCAAAATGGATTAAAGATCTAAAAATTGAAACAGAAACACTAAATCTCCTGGAAGAGAAGGTAGGTGGAAATCTCAAAGACATTGGCATAGGCCAACATTTCATAAACAAAAATCAAAGTGCATGGGAATTACTTGAAAGGATTAACAACTGGGACCACCTCTTATTGAGAAGTTTTAGCACTTCAAAAGAAATTATGAACAGGATGAAAATACAACCCACAAATTTGGAAAAAATCTTAACTAATAAGAACTCAGACAAAGGTCTTCTACCTAGAATTTATAAAGAACTAAAAAAATTAGGTCCCCAAAATTTAAAGACCTAACCCAAAAATGGACACCCAAGATGAACACACACTTCTCAGAGGAATACAAGAAGTAAATATATACATGAAAAAATGCTCCACATCACTATCCATTTGTGAAATACAAATTACAACAACACTGAAATATCATCTCGCCCCACAAAGAATGGCTAAAGAAATCAACCAACAACAAATGTTAGAAGGGCTATGGGGGAAAAGGAACACTTCTCCAGTGCTGTGAGGAATGGAGACTGGTGCAACCATTATGGAAATCAGTGTGGAGACGCCTTAAAAATCTAGGACTGGAAATCCCATTCAATCCAGCTATCCCCCTACTGGAAATTTTCCCAAAAGAACTGAAAACATCATATCATAATGATATATGTGCACCTATGTTTATAGCAGCACAATTTGTGATAGCCAAATCTTGGAAACAACCCAAATGCCTGTCACTTGAGGAATGGATGAAAAAGATGTGGTGTTTTTATACAATGCAGTATTACTTAGCTACAAAGAAAAATAAACTTGAAGCCTTCATATATAAGTGGATGCCCCTTCAAGATATACTCATAAGTGAAATTAACCAGACCCACATGTGCAAATATCATATTGTCTCCCTAGTGTAAGAACTCAAAATAATGAATAAAAATTGAAAGGTGTGACTCAGTTAAATGGAGAGCAAGAATTTAAGGATTAAACAAAAAAGAGAGAGCAAGGAGAAAAGTTAGGAAATATGGTATGGACAAAATCATACACTTATATAAACAAGATGGTTAAGGCAATGGTCCTAAGAGTCTCCATCAGGTTCTTGAAAATAGCAGTTAATGGGTAGAATTCTCACTTTGACTATCTATATATGCTGATATGAGAACTGAGCAACTGCACTGAGAATAGCAATGTGTAACACTAAAGCCATGCTTGAAATACCCATCATTCTGGTCTCTAAATGTGTACTGCTTCTAATGTCATATCAACTATTGCTATACTCTCTTTAAAGTAAATATTTGGAAAAAAGTAATAAAAGATAACAAGAGACAAAAACAAAAAAGGAAAAAAATTTAAAAATGAGTGTTCTGCTATAATGTTGTATATGGCTTGATTTCTAAATTTCTTTGTAAAAATGTGCAATTGGTCCTTTTTTCACATTCTGTAGGGATATAAAGTTTAGAACATCTATGATTGTTGGAAAATAGCAGTGCCATGTTATGTCTAAGGTGTTTGATACTCGGACAGATTGTGAGGTTAAGCCCAACTGCCTCTGTTACGTGACAATAATATCATTAAGCTTCTCTTCTGGATATTTAACAAGCAAAAATTAGAGAAATAGAGGGGCTACAAGGATAGCCAATATTTTGGCCCTAGCCCTTCAAGGTCAGTGAGGACTCAGGGCATAAGAGAACCTTTGCTGTGATATCCTGTAACTCAGTGGTGTCCCAAATTTTCTGATCAAGAAGATTATGAGAGCACAGAGAAAAGGAATTGATGATGTATAGTGGACCTAAGGAGAGTCAGCTAGAGAGAAAAATTTGCTCAGACTTTCACAGAGAGCAAAATGGTCAAGCAATGGCCATGACTCATCCAGATGGCTAACACTGAGAAAAGATTTACAAGATGCTATACATGGTTCCAGAATAAATCCTGAGGGGATTTGACTGACCTTGTCAGATACAAAAGTTACATTTTAGCTATATAGGTCTTGGTTTAACTTGGTCTCAACCATCCAGCAGAAAAGTATAACCATGAGGCATAAAAATAAAGCTACATTAGTATACTGAGCTGTAAAATATTCACATCAACAACTTGAGACAATTGCCAGTTGTGCTGATAACCCAGTACTGTTATGGACTATTGGACTATATTGGGTTGTTTTGCTGAATTCAATTACCTACAATCTTTGGTCTGGCATCAAGTATGAAAAAATCCTTTAAAGACTTCTCAAATACAGCTTCTCTAACAATAGAACACCTATCTCTGACAAAACAAAATAAAAAAGAGGGATATAAATAAAGGGCCAATTTTTTTTTGTCTGTGTTTGTGTGTGTGAAATATATATATAAGATAGTTAGGATGTATATGCAGCTACTTTCTCTTAGCTCATTGAGAGGAAAGTTTTGTACTAATAATGTTTAGACAAGATATCATGTCTCCATCTTGTCCTCTGAATAACTACTAGGAAAACAACAATATGCAATGTATTAATTATTGTAACTGTCTTGCTAACCTGTCTTGAAACTGTTTCATTGTTATTGTATTTTATCTCATTAAAATAACAAATAGATAATATAGCAACCATTATTAATTAGCTATCCCTGTTTTGAAAATCTGTAACATATATATAGTTGCATGTTACTCTGTTGCAGTCATTTTTTTCTATTTGTTTTTGCTTCTGTTTTCACTGTTCAAATTAAAATAAAATGAAATAAAAGAAAGCAGAAGAGGAACTGGAAAGCACTGTAAAACTTCTGTTTTAATTGAAACACATTCCAAAGCCAATCCGGCCAAATGTTAAGATGAGTTAAACCTAGTGGTGTGTATGCAGAAATGTGTGGTATTATTCCTCATGTCTTCAAAGAACATGAATGTGGCATCTGAAATGCTTCATACCTCAAGTAGAAAGGTCTGTGGAACGAAAGGCATGATAATGATTCTCACTGTTATTACAAAGGCAGTATAATGATTGCACATGGGTAGCATTTAGTTCTTGTTATTTTTAATTATTATATGCTAATAAGACTTGAGTGAGAACTGCCCACAGAATGTGGGTGAATGACGTGAAGGCCAGCAAAGGGAGGGAGGGAGAGCCCCGCAGGCTCACAGCTTGGATGGAGTAATCACAAAGGCGTGTGCCCACTGGTCAGAGGAGCTCCTGCACCACAGCCTTTGGGTGTTGTTCTCTGATGTCTTTCCCCTTCCAGTACAGACGGTGATCACAGTGCACTTCCCGTCTTCATCCCTTGATGGCTACTTGGGTCTCCAGCTCTCCAGCACACAGACAGCCACTTGGGGTGCTTCTGCCTCTGAGTCCTCAGAAGACCATCGTGACTTCCGTTTCTGATGCTGTGAGCCTACCTAATAAATCCCTTGCTGTAATGATACATTTATTTTATATTGATTCTGTTCATCTGGAGAACCCTGATCTACAGTATGCAAGGAGGAGGATCACAGCTAGTCATTCACAGGAAGAATCCACTGACTTGTCCTAATGAGCATCTCGCTTTGTGGTTAGGCCTCCCTCTTACTGCTTACAGCTGTACATGCTGTGATCTTGGGCAAGGCCTTGCAGCTCTTCAGCTTGTGCAGTGCTACATGGTAAAATGGAGACAATGGGGGGGATTAAGTGAGGCAAATCTTGACCCTTGGAAACGTCAGGAGATGTGTGTGTCTGTAGTTGTAAATTAGGAAGTGAGAGTGTTTCTTGCATCTAGTGAGCAGACAGGATGGATGCTGCTGAATATGCCAAGATGCTCAGGACAGACCCCAAGAAGAAAGAATTATCCAGCTGCTGCTCCAGCCCAACATGGCGATGCACAACAAGGCGGCCCCTCCGCAGATCCCGGACACCCGGCGGGAGCTGGCGGAGCTTATGAAGTGGAAGCAGGAGCTGGCGGAAACACTGGCAAACTTGGAGAGACAGAACTACGCTTTTGAAGGAAGCTACCTGGAAGATACTCAGATGGATAGCAGTATTCTTCCTGGCTGGTATTGCTATCTGACCAACCAAAAAAAAAAATCCAACAGGAAAAATGATCGAAGGAACAGGAAGTTTAAAGAAGCTGAGCAGCTCTTCAGTAAATCTTCAGTCATGTCGGCAGCTGCTGTAAGTACGTTGGCAGGAGTTCAGGACCAGCTCATTGACAAGAGGGAACCAGAAAGTGGGACAGAAAGTGACACTTTTCCGGACTTCCACAATCAGGAAAATGAGCCCAGCCAGGAGGACTCTGAGGATCTGGATGGATCTGTGCAGGGAGTGAAGCCCCTGAAGGCTGCATCTTCCACTTCCTCAGGAAGTCATCATAGCAGCCATTAAAAACGCAAGAGGAAAGACCCACACAGGTCAGTGGCAGGGACCCCGCCTCCACAGCTCCGATGACTGTTGGTGTGATGGGCCCTTCCTAGAGCCAGAGAGCTCAGGATGGACAAAAATCCGTGACTCTAAATGAAACCACCTCATGTTGTAAGGGAAGAGTTGGTAGGCAGTAGAGTGACCACCCTAAAAAAGGACTCCAGGACATCCTTCCACTATTGCTAGCGCAGAACCCTAGCCCTAACCCCAAGAACATTGTTTAACATGGTGAATTTGAAATCCTTTCAGAAGAGAAAAAGGGAGACAAGAAATGGAATCTGTGTAAATTTGAAAAATGACACTAGTGTATGTTGGAGAAAGTGGGCTAATCTTTTGTTCCTACTCCTGATCCCTGCCTACTCTTACGAGAATTGATTTAATGTGCCTTTAAAAGAAATTTTAAATACAAGCTTTTTGATCAAAAAAAAAGAATTATCCAGACCCACAAGTTACTCGTGCTGAGGTCAAGAACCACTGGCTGAGCCCTTGACACAGTGGCAGGTGTGCAGACAGCATTCTGCTGTAGGGTGCCATTTTATTGTCATCATTATCATCATAATGTAACACCGTTGGAGACCTGAGTACATAGGTACCCCAGGGGATCGCTTTTTCCCTTTGTAATAAGGGTCTGAATTGGCCCACCGCAGCCTGTACCACAGTTGAATGACTAGCTTGACTTTAGAATAGACGAGGTGTCATCTCTCCTCCGACTTGTGGCTCTGCACTGCTCTTCCCTGCCCCTATGCTGTCATTTCTTATTTCCACTGTGTAGCTGCGTTAATTAACCCTGAGAAGGGCTGGAGAGCCCACTGATAGGAAAGGACATTTGCTTTCCAAGATAAAGCTGTATCATTATCAAGCCTCTGCTGCATAGCGCAGGAAAACAGCCTTCAGAAAGACCATTCTAGGCAAACGGTGGCAAATTATCTGTTCTTAACCTTGGACTCTTTTTAAAAGAAAATATTTTAAAAGAAAACAAAAAAGACAAAAGAAACAGTAGCCAGATAAATTCTGTATCCACTTGCAGGGTCAGTGCAAGAAAAATCCTCCTCTTTCAGCCCCAATATATAAATTATTGAGACAGTACACAGTAGACCAACTACACACCACAGTAAAATGGCATGTAGGCACAGACACATAGTCACTTGGGCCATTTTCTATGAAGACGTGCTTTTCTATACAGCACCAACAAGTCTTATAAAGAAAGTAGGCAACCTCTTAGCAAAAAAAGAGCATTTTGGACAATGCATAAAGATGAACTATAATCTTCACATTTCCATCTCTTGTTCTCTACCTTCTTATCTCACAAACCACAACAAAGAACAGCCCATGCAACCTGAACATACGAATTTTGACTAAGTAATTTTCCATTGTGGTAGAAGGAAGTGTTAAAATATTCCTGGTTTGAAAGGCAAACTATGAGATCAACTGTTAGGTCAGGAATGCTTTAGATTCTGAGACATCTACATGGCTTTCAACAGTGAGCTCTCCACAGCTTTTCCTCCATTCTTGTTTCTAGAGTTGGATTTAGGAGAGACTTGTGACCCTTATTGACTAGGAAAAATGCACTTTCAGGAACAAATCATACTTTTCCCTAGGGGAGATGGGAATACACTTAGAAAAAAGAAGCTCAGAAATTCAATTCCCAGGTGGGAGACATACAGAGAGCTAGGGGAGTTGTCTGAATGAAGGGTAGGTCAGTCCCAGGGTGACAAGTTTCCCTCTTCAGTCGCAAATCTTTATATACACTTTCCCACTGTCAGAACCAAAGGGAACCTCAAGCTGCAGGATATTTTCTGGGGATTTGTCACCGTGACTGTCACTGAGCAGAGCTGCTAAATCAATGGACTTCTCCCTTTCTGAAATAAGAGTAGAATGACTCTACATAGCACATTATGTTAGGACTTAACTGCCTCCATTTTTCCCCCATAAATAATATTTTTTAGGTCTCCTTTCTGCCATCCAGAGATCCATCTGGGTTGCTCCTTCTTGGTTCAATTCTCCCAGGAAGCCTTCATAACTACCTCAGCCAACATCACTGAGCTCGGACAATATCCAGGAGAATATGCCAGTTGATCATATTTGGAGGTGACTGCTTCTGACTTCACAGCTGTTTATATATTGATCAATATTGATCTCTGATGGGTTTTTCTTCTGATTCTTTCTTGGTGATAGAACACAATTGTCCTCATATCTATTTCCAGGTAAGAGATTACCATGCAGCATTTGACTTGTTATTCCCTGGATTAAAATATTTGAAAATTATTTCTGAATTTAATAGTGTAGGGTGCCATGGCCTGGGTTTGTCCTTCATTACCCAAGTGTGAGTGCACAAGACTATGCTTTGGGAAACAAAGAGGATTTGATGTGCTAATCTTCTGAGGCCATTACTTATTGGACAAGTCTCCAAAGGTGCCACACACTCATGTCAGAATGCCATGTCAAGCATTTCTTCCACTAAGCCCTTATTTTCTAAAATGAGAAAATAAAGTAGAGCAACAGGAGATAAAGGGAGAGAGGAAAGAATTAAAGCAAGTTGCATCTGCTTTTTTTCTGTCCTTCCAGAGCTACAGCCTAAGATCAGCATTTCCTTTGCTAGGACAGAATAATGACTTAGACAGCTGTCCACATCTTAATCCCCAGCATCTGTGAATATGCAAAGGGGGATTGATGCTGCAGATGGAATAAAGATTGCTTTTTGGCTGACTAATAGATAAGGAGATTGTTGTGAATTCTCTAGGAGAACCCAGTATACTCTCAAGGATTCCTTAAAATAGAAGGTCAGTGAGAGAGAGATTTGAAAATGTTTTATGTGTGGCACTAAAATTGGAGTGAGGGGCTAGAAAACCAAGGAATATTGGAGGGTCTGGAAAAGTGAATGGGAGTAGATGTTCCCTTGAAGTCTACAGAAGCAACTTTGCCTACTCCTCAAAGTTAGCCAACTGAGTCATTTGGAGATTCTGATCTTCAGAATGATAAGATAACTTGGTGTTGCTTGATGCTGCTAAGTCTGTAGCAATCTGGGATAACAGAAATAAGAAACTAATATTTCATGGCCCATCAAACTCACAATGTGCTCCTCTAAAATTAAGAGTGATGCCATACAAACACAGGTCACAACTTTAAAACCTGAACCAACTGTCCACTGAATCAGAACCACAAGGAGTAAGGGGGTCACATAACTATAAATCCTGACCCACTTCAGATCTACTTCAAAGTTTCAGGAAGGTAAGGTCTGCAAATGGCCCTAGTGAGTCCTTCACACACTAAAGGTAGACAACACAGCTGGGAAAGAGGCCCTGGAATACCAAAGACCTGTCCCTAACCAGCAGAAGGACATGTATAAGTCATGCCCTCTCCCCAAGTATACTTATTCTTCACAGCTCAAACATACTGATCTACATTCTCTTTCCTTTCTTTTCTTAATTTTCTTTTTTAAGAGTTGTAGTAAAACCTAAGTGCAGCACAAATTTCAATGTTTCTGTGTTGAAATGGTCTCTGTATAGCTACATTGTGAAGTATAATTCCAAATCTAGGAAAATGAAGACAATAAGACATATAAAAAGAAGTTTGAAGTCATTAATCATTAATAAAACAAAAATCAAAACCACAGTAAGATACCAAGACACAGTCATTAGAATGGCATAAGAAGAAAGAATTGATGCAGAAAGGAAGGGAGAAACAAAGCAAAAATGAATGAATGAAATGAATAAAGGAGGGAGCTAGAAAGTGAAGAAAGAAAGAAAGAAAGAAAGAAAGAAAGAAAGAA
>NW_004524579.1:28532362-28535540 GCF_000260255.1 Octodon degus | reverse complement strand
AGAGAGAGAGAGAGAGAGAGAGAGAGAGAGAGAGAGAGAGAGAGAAATGGGAAAATTAGAGTCCATGTGTACTGTTGGAATAAACGCAAAATATTACACCTGTTATAGAAAGTAGTATGGCAATTCCACAAAAACTAAAAATAGAATTGTCATGTGACCCAGCATTCTACCAGTCTACTTCAGGCTGTATGCACAAATATATTAAAAGCAGGAATCCCAAGCCAGGTGTGGTGCTAAAAAACTGTACTCCTAGCATTCTGGGAAGCTGAGGAAGAAGGTTCACAAATTAAGTTGGGCAACTTAGCAAAACCCTGTCTCAATTTTTTAAAGAAGGATTGAAATAGATTCAATCTTCAGAACAAGAGGGGGGGAAAAAAGCATAAATTCTAACAAATATTTGGATATTCATGTTCATGGCAGTATAATTTAAATAACCAAAAGATAGAAACAGAGCATGGGTGAGACCCTCTTCCACCCCCATGGAACTGCATACCGCTCCGCAGAACCCCCCACCTCATCTTCCCAGTGAGAAATTCTTCTGTATTCTGGAGACCCCCAGATTGAGCCCTAGCCCAGGCCAAGTGAGTGGGTGGGAGAGCTTCTTCTTTCACCTACTCCACGTTATCACCTCCAGAATCAGCTTAGGCCTGGCATGGAGACCTGGGGTGAAACCCTTCAACTGAAATCCCTGCAGAGAGATTAGGGGAAACAGCCACACAGCTAGTCCAGGAACAGAACATCTTGCCAGAGGGGCAAAACAGGATCACTCCAAAGGATGGCAGCAGGAAGGAGCTGAGCACACCAGCCAGGCCCAAGCCAGGCACAGCTGGATAAATCCAAACTTTGTAGATCCTCACCTGAACTTTAGTAGGGTCTAAGGTTATAACTGCACCAAAGCTCTACAACAAAGGTCAGAAGGCAGTGCTACACAAATGACAACTAGAAGGAGCAAAACACAATCTAAGACCCCAGGCCCAACAATAACAAGTACAGAGGACACTAACACAGAACAAATTGGGAATTATACAGCTGAAATCAATAAATTAACAACTTCTGAAATAAAGAAACAGCTGCTGAAAGGTATAGAGGAACTGAGATTGGAAATTAAAAAAAGAAATTCCTGAATTAATAACAACTGCACTAAAGAATCAAATGCAGAAACATATGGAGGAAACCCAGTGTCCACCCAGAACAAGTGCAGAGGACACTAGCTCAGCTCAAATGCATGAATTAATAGCATGATAGTAAATACGCAACAGCAGAAAGTAATAGAGAAACTCAGAGTGGAATTTACTGAAATGAAAAAAGAATTCTCAGAGCTCATAGCATCTGAAGTAAAAAATCAACTACAGGAACATAGAGGGAAAACCCAATCTGAAAAAAACACTGCAGTAAAAGAATTTATAACTGCTTCTAAATAAGACTTTGATTTAAAAAATAGAGGACAATAAAAAATAACACATTACTTGAATGAGCAATACAGGAAAGAAATAGATTGCATGAAGCAGAGTCAAAGAGATATAGAGGAATTTAATATCTGAATCACAAGCTTGCAAAACTGTTTAAGTAAAAGTGAAGACAGAGCTTCAGATCTTGAAGACACTGGTGTACCTAGTGAAAAGGTAAGAAAGGATCTCTTAAAAACAACTAGGATGCAGGAAAAAATAATCCATCACCTGAAACACAATGCAAAGATGAACAATGTGAGACCAATAAGCATCAATGAGAAAGAAGGAGTCAATACAAATGACATTAAAAATATATAGGCAGAAGTAATAGCAGAAAACTAACCAAATATGAGGAAACAATCTGACATTCAGGTAACCGAAGCATACAGAACACCAAGTAACCTCAACCCAATAAAAAAACATACTGAGACATATAATAGTCAAGATCCCAGAAATTCAGCATAAGAATAATCTACTGAAAGCTGCTAGAGAAAAGAAGGAGATCACATTAACAGGAAAACTCATCAGAATTACGGCAAACTTCTCTCTACAAACCATGAAGGCAAGAAGAGCATAGAGCAGAGTACGTCAAGTCCTCTATGAAAACAAATTCCAGTCCAGACTACTATACCCTGTAAAACTCTCTTTCAAGTTTGATGAAGAAGTGAAATACTTCTATGACAAAGAACAACTAAAGAATTTCATGATGAGAAGGCCAACACTACAGAGGCTCCTGAAAGATGTTCTAGAGAGGGACCAAAATGATCAGAATACCATGAATGAGATCAGAAGCAACCAACTAAATAGGGCAAGCAATTAAACACAGGACAAAAAGGAGTAAATGACAACAGGTAAATAGCATGTCAATTGTAAGGCAATACATCTCAATTATAACTATCAATGTAAATGAACTCAATTCACCAATTAAGAGAAATAGACTGGCACCAAAGATTAGGAAACAAAATCCAACAATATTCTGTATACAAGAAACACATTTAGAGAGCGCAGGCCCAGCAAGTGAGTTAGATGACCGAGGGCCACAGGATCCTGAACAGACCGAGAGCACAGGCCCGGCGAGTGAGTGAGATGACCCAGGGCCTGGCAGGATCCTGAATAGACCCAGAGTGCAGGCCCAGCATGGAACCCTTCAGCAGAACTCCCTGCAAAGAGACTAGAGGCAAGACCCACCCAGCTGATTCAGGAGCAGAACATCTTGCCAGAGAGACACAAAGTGTTCAACTCTAACTCCTGCAGCAGAAAGAAGTGGAGCACAGCACCCAGATCCAAGCAACACCCACCTGGAGGAATCTGAACTTTGTATATCCGGACCTGATGCTAAGGTAATAACTCTATTCTAAGCTCTACACCAAAGGTCAGAAGACAGTGGTATACAAAATGACAAAGAGAAGGAACAAATGCAGTCTCAGGCCTCAAGTCCACCCAGTACAAATGCAGAAGACACTAGCACTGAGGAAACTGGAAATCACACAGCAGATATCTCCGCAATAATAGCATTGACAGTAAAGAATCAACTGCAGAAAGGTATAGAAGACATGAGATCAGAAATAATTTCAGAACTAAAAAATGTAGTGGTAACTACAATCAAAGAAGTACTAAGTGCTTCTAAAGAATACACTGATAAAAAAAATAGAGGAGAATATAAAAATAATGGAACTCCTGAATAAACAATTTAGGAAAAATATAGAATCTATGAAACAGGTTCAAAGTGA
>NW_004524579.1:28524545-28526723 GCF_000260255.1 Octodon degus | reverse complement strand
GGATGGATTGACAGCTGAATTCTACAAGAAGTTTAAGAAGATGTAGCCCCTATACTCCTCAATGAAATTGAAAAAAAAGCAATCCTCCCAAAATCATTCCTGGAGGCAACTATTATACTGATACCAAAACCAGGGAAAGACACAACCAAGAAAGAAAACTATAGGCCGATCTCCCTCATGAACATAGATGCCAAAATCCTAGCAAATAGAATATAGCAAATCATCAAGAAGATCAAACACCATGACCACGTAGGCTTCATCCCAGGAACGCAAGGATAATTCAATATTTGAAAATCTATACATGTAATATACTGTATCAATAGAGTGAAAACTAAAAACAAGATAATCTTGATTGATGCAGAAAAGGCTTTTCACAAAGTCCAACACTAATTCATGTTCAAAGTCCTATAGAAAATTGGAATAGATGGTCTCTACTTCAATCTGGTAAAAGCCAATTATGAAAACCCAATGGCTAACATAATTCTAAACAGTGAAAAACTGAAATCTTTTACTCTTAGATCTGGAACAAGACATGGATGTCCTCTACCACCGCTTCTATTCAATACAGTTCTGGAATAATTAGCTAGAACCATTAGAAAAGAGAGAGAAATGAAAGAAATAAGAATAGGTAAAGAAGTTAAATATAATTATTTACAAATGACTTCATACTTTACTTGGAAGACCAAAAAAACTCCACCAAGAAGCTATTAGAATTAATACAGAAATTCAGTAGCATAGCAGGATACAAAGTCAATACCCAAAAGTCCATAGCATTCCTCTACACAGATAACAAACACACTAAGAGGGAAATTATAGAAACAATACCTTATACAATAGCACTGAGGAAAATGAAATAGGCTGGAAATAATATAACTAAAGCAGTCAAGGTTCTTGTACAGCAGTTAACCACTAGGAAGAATGTATGCAGTGTGTTAATTATTGAAACTGTCCTACCGATTTGATTTGCAACTGTCTCATTTCTATTTGTTTATCAATAAAATTATGGGAAACAAAGAAGTTAAGGATCTTTTCAAGGAAAATTACGGTACACTAAAATATAGATGGTAGAGGATTTGAGAAAATGGAAAGTTATTTCATGCTCCTGGATAGGAAGAACAAACATTATGAAGATGGCCATCCTCCCAAAATTGCTGTACAGATTTAATGCAATCCTTATCAAACTACCACCAACATACCTCACAGAGCTAGAGAAATCAATCCTAAAATTTATTTGGAACCAGAAAAGACCTATAATAGCAAAAGCAATCCTAGGTAATAAAGACAAAGTAGGAGGCATTATAATTCCTGACTTGAAAATGCACTACAAGGCTACTTTGATAAAGTCAGCATGGTACTGGCAACAAAATAGACCTGAGGATTGATGGAATAGATTAGAAGATGCTGAAGCCCCTACAAACACACTCAGCCACCTTATCTTTGACAAAGGGGCCAAACATACTCACTGGAAGAAAGATAACCTCTTTAACAAATCATGCTGGAAAAACTGGCTCTCTATATGCTGAAAACTAAAACTTGACTCAGGTCTATCACCATGCACTAAGCTAAAGTCAAAAGGGATTAATGTAAACATTAAAATAGAAACACCAAATATCCTGGAAGAGAAAGTAGGAGGAACTCTTGAAGACATAGGGATAGGCAAAGCATTCATGAACACAAATCAAATCACATGGGACACATTTGAAAGAATTAACAACTTGGACCTGCTTTTACTGAGAAGTTTTTGCACATCAAAAGAAATTACCAACAAAGTGAAAAGACAACGCACAAATTTGGAAAAAATCATGACAAATAAGTACTCAGACAAGGGTCTGCTCTCTAGAATTTATAAAGAACTAAAAAACATTAGGGCCCCACAATTTAGAGACCCAGTCCAGAAACAGACACCCAAGATGAACACATACTTCTCAGAAGATGAAATTAAAGAAGCAAATAAATCTATGAAAAAATGCTCCACATCACTAGCCGTCCATGAAGTGCAAATTAAAACAATATTGAGATATCATCTCACCCCAGAAAGAATGGCTATCATAAAGAAATCAACCAACAAGTGTTGCAGCAGCTATGGGGAAAAAGGAACCCTTCTCCACTGCTGGTGGGAATGTAGACTGGTGCAACCATTATGGAAATCAGTGTGGAGATTCCTTAGAAAAGTTGGAC
>NW_004524579.1:28514750-28523044 GCF_000260255.1 Octodon degus | reverse complement strand
CTGAGCTGTAGGGGACTAAGTTAGACAATCTCTGACATTGCCAGTGAAACAGAAGAACCAATTCTATTATGGACTACTGGACTCTTTTAGAATATTTTGCTGAGTTTACACACCTATAATATTCAAATGAGGGAACTAAACAAAAAAGGGGATACAGATGAATGTTCATTTTGTATCTGTATTCAAAATGGTTAGGATAAATATATAGTTACATTCTCTTAATGAATAGAGGGATTTGTTGTATTAGTGTTTGTAAATAGGATATCGTGTCTGCATCTTGTACAGAAAATAACCACTAGGAAGACAGTATGCAATGTGTTAATTATTGAAACTGTCCTACCAATTTGATTTGAAACTGTCTCATTGCTATTTGTCTCTCAATAAAATTATGGGGAAAAAAACTAAAAAAAAAAAAAGATAGAAACAATCCAAGTGTCCATCAGCAGATGGATAGATAAATAAAATGTGGTACATAAAAACAATGAAATAATATTGTTTTCAAAAGGGAGGAAAATCTGGCCAATGCTACAATATGGATCCCTTTAGTGAATGTAATGCTAAATGAAACAAGCCAGAAAAACTACATGGATGCCACTATACGAGGTACCCTAGGTGATCCATTTCATAAAGACAGAAAGTAGAACAGTGGCTGCTAGAAGCTGACAAAGCAAATGGAGAGTTACAGTTGTGTGAAGAGAGAGAGATTCAGTTTATTAAGATAAAGATTTCTGGAGGTAGAAATAGCAAAGCACTGTGGGTCTTCTTACTTCTGAACTGTACTGTGAAGGTGGTTAAAACAGTAAATTAGATGTAATGTGTATTTTATTAGAATATAAATTTTTAATATAGAATCACAAAAAAAAAGTTGTAAGTAAGTGTTAGCTGACTTGACTAGAGAGAGGAATATTATTGCTCAGCATTTGCCTCCCCCAGAATAATGCAAAATGTGAGTGAGCCGAAAGCACATTACTGTCCTCATTTTACCATCAACACATAAGGACAAGGACAAGTGTCCTTCCATGTTTTCTGTCACCCAATTGAGGTCTGTATTTATGAGTTATTGGCATCCACAGGGAACAAAATACTTCTTGCTGCAGCCTGTTCGTATATGTGGCCCAGTACACCTGGGCTCGTTTCCTTCAGGAGTTTCACACTGGATGGATGGGAATGCGGTTGCTGGGTGAGATCACAGCTCCTGGGTTCTCCACCCAGAAATACCATCTATCCATGAGGGAGCTCATATTGGGCCACCTCCTGCTCTCTAATTAACCTCTTAGCTTGCTCAAGTTAAGAGGTAAATTACCTTCCACTCCAAGTAGACAATGACACACCAGTTTAATTAGACAGTTTATCTATTTCCT
Source organism: Octodon degus (assembly GCF_000260255.1). Taxonomy (NCBI): domain Eukaryota; kingdom Metazoa; phylum Chordata; class Mammalia; order Rodentia; family Octodontidae; genus Octodon; species Octodon degus. The sequence goes on along the minus strand of NW_004524579.1, from coordinate 28,521,683 downwards.
GCATTGAGTTTATCCTTGTTGGAAAGAGCTATTAATTTAATCACCATTTCCCAATCAAAATCAAGCAGGCTTTAATCATTATAGACACATGACTCCAGAGACGAGGAAAAAAATCCATAAATCTACAAATCAATACATATCCAATCCTAAATTCAGTTAACAAAGCACACAAGGGACAGAATTAGACTGAAATGGACACTAGATAAATGTAGCCCAGTGGAACTGATGCTGGCCAGCTGGGTAGCCCTGGGAGGGGACTGGATTGATGTGTGTTTCTGCCATCCCTATCCCTGCTCTCTGCCCCTTGGCCTTGGCAGTTCACATCAGGCAGCCTTCCTTCCACAAGGTTTCTGGGCACTGCAGATGAGTCAGTGCCCTCCCTTAACAACACTGTCTCCCACAAACAGAAGGGCATGGAGAAGATTAAGGACAGTGAGACACTTGCCAAAAGTCTGGATGTGCTCAGGGACAGAAACAATAAGACTTTATGTTCCTATTTTGATCAGAAGACAGAAGGATGGATGATATCATGCCCTGCTTCATGGTTAAATGCTAACGTGTGCAACACGAGACACTCACCAGAGTCCAGCAGCTCCCCATCACAGAGCTGGAAATTGGGGGCAAGGCCATCCCCTCCCACATGCCAGGATGCCACTCTGCCCAGGGCAAGGTAGGTGCCTGATGGGAGGAGGCCAGGTCCAGGTGTCAAATGTACCCACTGCTGCCACATGTTCTCTGTCTTCTTCACTTATATGCACCAACTCAGACAGAGCCGAGTAATTGCTTTTCAAGGATTCATTTCAAAAAGGTCTATTTTTTAAGACAGTGAACAGTAAGAAAAAGCCACTATCCTAGGAATAGGAGTGTGTGTGTGTGTGTGTGTGTGAGAGAGAGAGAGAGAGAGAGAGAGAGAGAGAGAGAGAGAGAGGAGACAAAGAGTGGGAAAGCTATTGAGATTCTAAAAAGTGCACACTTGGAGCTAATTCACTGGTCCAAACCAAATGCTGGTGATCAAAGGGAATGCCATTAATGAGCACTGAGTGCACAGAGTCAATCAGAAATGTAGAATTTAAGGACTGCGTTAGAGCCTTCACTCACCACCCATTTCATGCTTCATTTTCAATTACCCCTTAGGCAATTAACTGTGCAGCTTAAATGAAATGTGTGGAATTCAGGAGAGATTAAAACCTAATACAGTCAGCTAGCAAATGCTTTAGCACTCGGAAGTTTAATAAGATGATAATGGAGAAGAAACTGCACTAACCCTTGCTAAATGAGGCTACACCAATGTCGTGGCACATTGTCAAAAGCCTGATGCCTTAGAAAGCCAAGAGCACCCAGTCTCCTGGAAGTAGCTTGCTCTTGTATCCCCACCCCAACTCCAGCTTTCCCCAACCCTCCCAAGATGACAGCAAAGGTAGCCAATCTTTTTACTTGGGGACTATTTTTTTCTTTTATTTTGGTAAAGCTATTCAGAAGACCATATTTTCTTCTCCCAATATAAATATCTTTTAATATTTTTTTTCTAACTCACCAAACAGATGTCTTTGATGAGACAACTAACTTTTTAAAATGAAGCATTTGCCACCTATCCTTAAGCAAAACAAACTTGTTAGAATTGTGCAGAGTATAGGTGGCAAAGGTGTGGTTTCTCTTCCAACTCTGTCCACCAGACAATCTGGATGACTTTGCAAAAGTTATTGGTACCTGTTGGTTTCTCACTTATGCACCATTCAAGCCACAAATATTTACCACACACTCTCCATAGCAAAGAAGACAGTGCTAGGCATCATGTGGACACTCAAAGAGGTATAGAACGGGGTCTTCAAGGAGATCAAAATTTCTGTGTGAAGTTCAGAATGTGCAGTTTCCAAAGTCAAATGCAAATAAAGGGTTATAGGAATTCAAAGAGAAATCCCTTTGGCAGGGGGCAGATTCCCAAAAGACTTGGTGAAGGAGGCCAAATTTAAGCTGGGCTTTTTAAGGATGTGTGAGTTTATATAGGCAGAAAAGGGCCTAGAAGATCAAAGTGAAGCCTGGAGCACAGCGGCTATCATACTAACTGTGTTCAGGAAGTAGGGGCATAGTTGATGAGCTGGCAGAAAGGCAATGCAAAACTGAAGCATGGGAGCCTTTCAAGTCCAGGCTCAGGATGTGAGGCCCATCCTCCATCAAGCCCAGTGCTTGAGAATAAAGAAAAAAAAAATCAGAGATCAGGGGACCAATTTGAAGGCTAAAACATGAGCTAGTGTGATGGCCCTGTAAAGGAGGAAATCATACACTGAAGCAAAAAGCCTGAACAAAAGAAATGTCCTCCAATTCCCAGAGTTCACCTTGGTGATAAGGAGGATATTAAAGATGCCTGAAATTACCTGGAAGATGCTAGGATAATGATGGTGATTAATTTACCATTTCCCCCCTTGAGAGTATTTGGGACTTTGGTACTGACCAAAGCTCCAGTGGAGGTCAACAGGAATGTAAGTGAAGGACTGTAGCTGGAGAAAACTCAGAAGGTTCTCAGCCTCAGATGTGCTTTAGAATTTCCTGGAAACTGTCTGAAAACACAAGCATCCAAGGAACAGCCCCACCAATGAACAGAAGGAAGTTGCCAGCCCACAAAGAAATCTCCCTTCCCATCTTCTGGTGGATACAACATAGGAGAGGTGCTCAATGAATTTGACAGAGCCTCCCTTCCCATCTTCTGGTGGATACAACATAGGAGAAGAGCTCAATGGATTTCATGCAAACTGACAAAGACATAAAACATGTTCACCCTTGATCAAGAGTCCTCCACAGAGAGAAACAACTTTCTGTTTTTCAGTGAGGGCCATTTTTGTCCCACCCAGACAGAGCTACTGAAGAGACGAGGTTAAGAGGAAATGAATCCTGAATCTGGAATCTTAGAATTCCAGCAAATCAGGGCAGGTGGGAGCTTGTGCCACCAGGACCAGGCTCCAGCAATACAGACTTGCTAACTTCCCACACACATTCTTTATCCCTTCCAACCTAGAAATCATATTCCAGGTCACTTCTCATTGAATACTGCAAGCAACCCATGAGCTACATGTAGAAAATATTATCAATGTTCATTTTATAGAGGGAAAACAGAGGTTTGAGATGGAAAATCAGCCTCACCCACATCTCTCATCTGAGCTAAGACAAGATGGGAAAGAATACAGAACTCCAGTCAGGATTCTCCCCCCAGCTTCTTCTCCCTCCACAGAACAAAGAGTACAAATAGAGAACCTGACAGGACATGAGTGAGAATTCAGAGGCAAAGGTGTTTTGCTTAGACATCCTCTCAGTCAGCTGTAAGGTGCTTCCTCGGCCAAACTTAGAACTGAAACTTAAAAGACAGAGTGAGGCCAGCTGGCTTAAATTTCCCGCTGGGTTTCCTCTGTTCCTTCCTGCATCCAATGGAAGGCCACCTAATAGCCCAGAACTCAAAAAATGAAAGGAACAGGAAGGCACAGAAGCAAACAATCGGTATCATCCAGAAGCTGGACAATCTGACTGTAGAAAAGCTGATGGAATGGCTGTCTGAAGAAATGTGGAGGTGCCCCTCTGTCTCACAGTAATTACACAAATTGTTGTGGGTGACCATGAAATGATAATATTACTCTGGAGACCTCACCTGACTCTCTTGTCAAGAAAAGCATGACTAAGCTTCTTTTTATTTTTTTTTATTTTTTTTGTTCAGGGTCTCCAGGGTCTTACTGCACAGGTTGGACTTGTAGTATCCTTCTGTTTTTAGCTTCCCAAGCACTGGGATTGCAGGTGTGCGCCACCACAACCAGTCTCAATTGCCACCTCAGTACACCCTGGGTGTGGGGCCAGAACAGCAGGCCTGGGGATCGAACCCCCAGCCCAATCATTAATATCAATTAACAGGCCAACTGTAAATCAATATATATTCTCACAGGATCATATGGCTAGCACCATTCTCTCAGAGATATGGGTTTCAAAGAACAGAAATCCACTCCAAGCTAAAAGGAATGTCTCCATGCTAGAAACAGACCTCGCAGTGTGTTCTTTCTCAATCTTTCTATCTCCTGTCCATTTCTATTGGAGCTGGATTCCCGTGCATTATATACACAAGCCTAGGTAAATGGACTTTGCAGGTCTGCTTTGCTCTGCATCTCCTGTTTCAAAGTTTCAAAACTGAGAAGGTTCACCAGTAGATAGGATGGACCCTGGCCAAGTTTCCACCACGAGTCCAGTAAGGGAAAGGAAGGAGCCTGGGCCCAGAAGAACCTCTCTGAACTCTGCTTCTATTTCAAACCAGGCTATTGGTGAGAAAAAGTAGTTTCTACAAAAAGAAGCTGTGACTAAGATAAGTATCCCCTAAAATATATATCATAAGCATTATATAGTTATGAGAGGGCTTTTTAGTGAAATTACCTAGCATAAAAACCAAATTTGTGAGTGCCAGCATCCCATGAATCTGCACCCCAAATATACAGGCATGTACCTTTACTGTGTCTCTCAGAACACATCAGATGAGTTGCTATTTGAAGCTGTTAATGTGTTTTGAGTAATTTGTACCTTGAATGTCAATTGCAATAAGGAGAGTTAACCTTTTCACATTCTTTTCTTTAAAATAAATCTGTTTATGTTCACCATGTTAATTGATGAAAAAGACATATTTTACAGATTTGCTTTCCTGCAGAAGAACAACTCTGGGGGCTGGAGAGATGGCTCAGTGGTCTAAAGCACCTACTTGGAACAAGCTTGGCAAAGCATCAGGGACCACGGTTCAATCCCCCAGCACCACATGCCAGCCAGCCCCGCCCCCTGGTGGGCTGAGCTGGCCCCACACACACACACACCCCTCTCTCTCTCTCTCTCTCTCTCTCTCTCTCTCTCTCTCTCTCTCTCTCTCTCTCTCAAATAAATAAAAAATTTAAAAAAAAAAAAAGAACAACTCTGTTTTTCCTAACACAGCAACTAGAATTAAGGCATCCAGAGAAAACCTCTAAATTTTGTCCCACAAATATTTGAATACTTGCCACTCAGAAGGTACTACACTAAGCTCAATCTAACATCACTTTGTCCTCATAACCCCCACCCAGGAAGCCATTGTGATCACCACGAAACAGCCTCCGCCATGTGAGCATGACCTCACCTCTCAGAGCCTCAGTGCTGCCACCTCAGTGCTGCCCCCTGTAAAGTGGGAGAATGACAGCTGAGTAGCTATTCACAATACGGCCGTGAAGGTGATATAAAACAGAAGCCCCGTGAGAGCAGCTGCAATGAAAATACATGCGCTGCGATGTTAGGAAAAGAGCAGTACAGCTGGTGTCCCGGGGTCAGCTTCTCTCATCTACCAGCTATTGGGTGTTGGGTGAGACCCTATCCCAGACCCAACTCAGTTTTCTCACCTGCAAAATGAACCAACTACCTAAATCATAAGGCTGCTTGATGACACGGAGGAATCATATTTAATACTGCTTGTAATTAAACATGGAGACACATGTATAAGCTTGACTTGAGTTCAAGATCATGTTCAGCTTTTCTACTCTGCATGTGAGTACTTGGTAGGGAAGGCACTCAACAGTTCAGGGACTGTGGAGAAGAAAGTCCTGCTGTGGGAAGGACACAGGCTCTGGGGAGCACAAGCCCACACTGCAGACAAGGAAGATGCACGGGCTTGTGAAACCAGCCTCTGTCCCTCAAAGTTCTGGGTGTGAGTGTTGCTCTGTGGCTTTAAGGGGCGGTGTTAATGAGGCCCTCGCTGCACTTAGCATAGTCTGATCAGAGAATGCATTCAGTGCACATAGCTGATGATACGTGTGTGAGTCCAAGAACAACAGAAACCATGGCAGGCGCTGAACCCTTGAGGAAACATGCACACACAGGACTGGGGAATCCACCTGCGCACAGACCCACTCAAGCCTCCTTGGGTTTGGGCCAACAGTTACAAGAGAGGCTGCCAGAACCTGAGTGGAATTCTCATATCTTGCAGATGTGGCTATGGAATTGTGAGTTTTATTTTGAAAACACCATTTATACCATAGAAATGCTATATATATAATATATTGCTTTATGCACATGCTTTTATAAATCTCTATTAAGGATTAAACCCAAATACTTAATAAGAAAGCAATTTTGGGGGCTACAGAGATAGTTCAAGGATCTAAGCACCTGCCTGGCAAGCACAAGGACCCAGGTTCAATCCCTGGTACCATATGCTGTGCCAGTCCCAGAACCCACAGCAGGGGAGGGGCATGAATGGGAGAGAGGGGCTTTGCTGGCCACCAAAACCAGGCTTGGTAGCACATACCTGCAATCCTAGCTCTGGGGAGGCTGAGACAGGAGGATCACCACCAGTCTGGGCTGCATAGCAAGACCTTGTATCAAATAAATAAATAAATAAATAACAAAAGATTTTTTAAAAAATAAAATAATCTCAGTATATCCATGTATGGAAATGTTACTGTGAAACCCATTAATTTGTACAATTAGTATTGTTATGGTTTGATATCTAGTTGTCCCCCCAAAGCCTCATGCAGTCATGTGGTGGGGACTTCTAGAGTTTGAGATTAACTATTGATCAAGGCTGAGATTATAGGTTTTAGTGCTGTTGGAACTATGGATGTGAGTATTTCCCCCAGCCTGGGGCAGAAAGCCTGAATGCAATTTACTTAAGGGAGACAGACTTGCTCTCCGTGGCCATTGTTGTTGCCTCTGCTCTTGCCCTTTTGTTCTCTTGCTCTTTGCTGCCACCATAAAAGGATGCTCTCTGCCTTGTGTCACTCTGCCTCAGAGCCAGCCGACTATGGACTGAAACCTCCAGTAACTGTAAGCTAAATAAACCTTTTCTTCCTGCATCTTGGGTATTGAGTATTTGTCCCAGCAAGGAGAGAAGAGGAACTGAGACAAGCATGGACTGATAATCATAATTTTTAAGAAAGAACTTTTCAGCATGGATTA
>NW_004524579.1:28507758-28509240 GCF_000260255.1 Octodon degus | reverse complement strand
GGACCTGGGCTAGGACTGGGTCTGCTTTTTGTTTTGTTTTGTTTTGTATTTTAGGGAAGGGTCTACAGGGTGTTCAGGGTCTCACTACTAGATCCGGACTCATAGTGATCCGCCTGTTTACAGCCGCGCAAGAGCTGGAATTACAGGCCTGCACTGCCACCATGTCCAGCCTCAACTGCCATCTCAGCATGCCCCGGGGGCAGGACCGGCCTGGCAGGCCTGGGGACTGAACCCCCAAACCTTGCATTTTCTTGTAGGCACTTTAAACCACTGAGTGATTTGGCCGGCCCCCCATATTATTTTATTAAGCAAAATTCTGTATCACTTGTAGTGTTTCTGTTTTAATACTATTTTGTACACTCTTAAAAAAAATAAAAATAAACAAGTATATTTTTACTATTAGTTCATTTGTCCCAGTTAAGCAATTTCCTCTACCCACACAGCTAAGTACTTCTTATCTCTGTTGTCATTTTCTCACCTGCAATATGGGGATATTAATAGTGGCTACCTCCTAAGATAATTTTAGGATTAATTGAGCTATTATTACAACATGTTTGGAGCAATGCCTGGATACTAAATGCTTAATTGGTGTTCGCTATCATTATTACTATCATAACTGTTCTTGTGAATTCTTTCTGGTTTCTTTCTACATTTCAACTTGTACTTTTTTCAAATATTTTAAATAGCCAGTGAATTGTATTTCTTAGGTAAACAAACCATTCTATCTGTGGAAAATATCTTTCTTTGATATTTTATAAATTCTCTCATAAACATTTTAAAGCAAAGTTATAACCTTTTGTTGAAGCACTTGCTTAGTAAAAAGACATATGAAATTTCCTCCCTCGTGAAATGGCTCATTACATTTTTATTACTAATGGTTGCTCTGAAAATTGCAGGAAGTCTTGTTGTGATTATTTTAAATGTGAGAAAATCAGAAGCCACAAGTCCACAAGTGAGAAGTCAGGGCAAACAGGGCAAAGAGATGAAGGGATGTCAATGACTGACAGGCCTGGAGAGCAAGCAGGGGCTTTGAGACCATTCATCCCAGTCCCTTACTCTTACTTCAAGCACTCTCTGTGGGACAGTGACAACAGCAGCAGCAGCTGGGAGCATGTTAGAAATGCAGAATCTCAGACCTGTAGACCTACCAAATCAGCATCTGCATTTTAACAAGATTCCCAGCTCTTCTGCTTCAGTCCACTGTCAAATGCATGCTCTCGCCTCCTACTCTAACTATGTCTTCTCACAAGACTTTCAGAATCAAATGACTCCTGGCCAAGAAGCAAAAGCAGAATAGCTCCACTCTTCACTGGATTCATATGAAGACAGGTAAGAAAATCAGGTACAACTCCAAGAGGAGACACTGGAGGAGGACCAAGCTAGGACTGTAAGGAGCTGCACATGAGCTACAACACATTTACCTCCTGGGAGGTCACAAGATGATGTCATCTTTTAATCATGATCAAGACAATACTGAATAAA
>NW_004524579.1:28500136-28501705 GCF_000260255.1 Octodon degus | reverse complement strand
AGAGAGAGAGAGAGAAAACCTGTACAGTACTTGCTCTGTTACCCACCTTGTCACCATTGCACTGTTATTCTTCAATGCCTTTCTTTCTGTAGTAACATAAAAATGTTCTGTAACTGTGATTGCCACTTCTGTATTCATTCTATTCCTCAATGTAATTAGTTTCTATACCCACTGGAAGTCTATTAGCTGTAGCTTCTGAATTCATCTTTTGGACAACTGAATTTTATCCTTTCATAGTTTTTCAAGCTCATAAGGACCACATTCAGGACCATAATGTATATTTACTCATTTCTAGTGGTTCCACTAGGATCACATTTCTAGTGGTTCCACTACAACCATTCATGTTGTAGTCTATGTAAATAACTGCATATATGGCAGTCATGGCCATATTCTTTAAGTTCTGCCATATTTGAAAATAGTTACCAATTGCTTATTTATTTCTCAGTTTAGCTAGGTATAAAACTGTGGTGTCATTTTCTTTGAGAACACTGTATTCATTGCCGTAATCTTTGCTCCAGCATTCACTAGATTGATTTTAATACAAGAAAGAAATGTGAAGCCAATGTATGCACTAGACTTGATTATTATTCTTTCTTAAAAGTTAGAGTATTAGGGTTTTGCTGGTATAAGTGAAAAATAAAATCTTATTTAGAATTAAGAGTTATTTATTTTATTTTATATGCCTATATTAATAATTATATATCCCATGTATATTGCATATAATCATATAAATATGTATTATGTATTTGTGTATTATAAGTAAGTTTGACCATATTTTCATATATTAAGACTTTTAATTTTTTAGCTGGTTGTTCATGTCCTTTGTGAAGTTTTCTTTTGGTGTATAGATCTTTCTCTTGATGGTTTCCAGCATTTTTTAATGTATTAGAGATTATCCTCTTGCAGTTCACACCTGCCTTCTCTGAAAAATTCCTCTTGATATATATACTGAAATGAACTAACAGTTCCATCAAGCTAATAGAAAAGATGTTAGATTTGGTGACTATAATATGAAATAAGCTATTTCAAAGAAAAAATGAGTCACATACTTAGAACATTTTATCTAAGACCTTTAAAGTTGTTAGCTTGTGAGGACAAAATTAAGTCCATTGCATCCTGGACTTGATCCTCAGAACTGTCAGTCCCATAGACTTCTTAAAAAGCAGAAAGCAGATCAATAGATTGCAAATGGTACAGATAATCCCTGCTCCCAATAACTGGTCCACTTAACTCAGAAACAGCTCATGACATTAGTCATATTCTACCTACCAGAAATACTTTATATTGGCTAGGGATTAACTGAACCAATTAGATTCTCTTTCATGTCAGTCTGAAGTGAAAGTAGCAGAAGCAAAAAAGAAACACAGAAGCAAAAAGAGCAACCGACATATGAGTGTAGTGCTAGGAAGAATGACCACCTGGACAAATGACGTAGGAAGTCACAGAACCCTAATGTCAGGAGAATTCTACATACCTTGAACTATGCTCCCAGGGTGTAAAATCAGACTGGGGCAATGAGATGATTACTTTGTCTTCCTCATAATCAACTTTTACTGCCCAGGATTAGCT
>NW_004524579.1:28496985-28499476 GCF_000260255.1 Octodon degus | reverse complement strand
CTTCCTCTCCTGTCCATCTCCTAACTCTTTCCTTTTTATTAAGTTCATTGCCTTTTCCCAGTATCTGTTGTACCCTTCCAATTCCATTTTTTCTCTTTCAGGTTTCTCACACTAAGGAGATAACATGACATTTGCACATGCAGGTCTGATTCATTTCACTTAAGAGTATGATCTCTAGCTGCACCCATTTTGAGACAAAAGTCTCAAAATTATCCTGTTTTATAGCTGAATAATACTCCATTGTGTAACACAATACCACATCATCTCTATCCATTCCTCAGTTGATGGACATGTCAGTTGTTTCCAGGATTTAGCTATGACAAATTGTGCTGCTATAAACATGGGTGCATATATAGCACTGTGGTATGATGTTTTCAGTTCTTCTGGGAAAAAAATACCCAGGAAGGGAATAGCTGGCTTGAATGGAATCTCTATTCCTAGCTTTTTAAGAAATCTCCACACTGCTTCCATAACCAGAAGAGACCCAGAATATCAAAAGAAATCCTGGGAAACAAAGAAAAGGCAGTAGGTATCACAATCCCTGACCTTGAAATTATACTATAAAGCTACTATAATAAAATCAGCATGGTACCAGCATAGAGAAGGATTTTTTGGGGGGAGAGAGAAGCTGGCTCAGGCTTCCTTATGGCCAGGTGTGGTAAGGCATGTGGAACTGGGGATCGAACCACCATGCCCTGTGCCTGACTGCATTTGTCCAAACACGCACTTAAACAATTGAGCTACCCCACAGGCCCCAAGGTACCAGCATAGAGACAGACCTGAGGATAATGGAATAGATTAGAAGATGCACACACAACTTCAAACACATTCAGCCACCTTATCTTTGTTAAAGGGGCCAAATATGCTCACTGAAAGATAGCCTCTTTAATAAATGGTGCTAGAAAAACTGACTTTCCACATGCCAAAGGCTAAAATTAGACTCATGTTTATCACCATCCACTAAACTACAGTCAAAATGGATCAGAGATTTAAACATCAAAACAGAAACACTAAATCTTCTGGAAGAAAATGAAGGTAGAAATCTTAAAGACAGAGGGGTAGGGAGTTAATGAACAAAAACCAAAATGCATGGGAAATACCTCAAAGAATCAACAAGTGGGATCTCATCTCTTTGAAAACTCTGCATTTCAAAGGGAATCTTCAATGAGTAAAAAGAAAACCAAAAAGCTGAGAGGAAAATTATAGCCAAATCTTCCTCCAACAAAGGCCTTCTATCTAGAACATATAAAGAATTTTTAAAAATCAGGCCCCCAAGTTCAAAGCCACAACCAAAAATGGGCATCTGATTTTGAATATACACTTGTTAGATGAAGATATACAAATGGCAATATGAAAAATGTTCAACATCACTGGTCATTCAAGAAATGCAAATTAAAACAACACTGAGATTTCATCTCACCCCAGAAAAAAATAGCCATCATGAAGAAGTCAGCCAATAACAAAGGAGAGACTGTGTTGTAAAAGAAACCCTTCTCCACTATTGGTGGGAGTACAGACTGGTGCATGACTTGTTTTGACCATTAGAATAAGAGCAAGAGTGATAGCAGAAGAGGTGTGAGGCACAGCCTGAAAAGTTCTCATATTTACACCTCTTGTTGTGTACTTCCCCACATGCTATGAGAAGGTTCTGGGACTGCTTCTGTCTTGACTCAGAATCAACAGTGGTGGAGCAAATCTGCATCCATAGACCCAGACAACTGTGATCCAGAAGAATATTCATTGTAGGTTGCCTATTTTGGAGTACTTTGTCATACATGTTACTCTTGAAATAGTCAACTGTTATAATAGCATTTTCATAGGATACCATACAACAGCAGCTATTGTTTCAAAAATCCAGCATTCTGTTGAGAGTCTGTTCACCTGGAGAGTGTTTGCTTGGTATATATGAGTCCTTTGGTTATATCCCCTTCGTGAGAATATAAGACAGAGGAATAAGGAAAAGTGGGAAGGTTGGGAAGACTATAACATACAGAGAGAAAGAAGACATAGAATTAGTATATGTCCCAAATGAAATCAGAGCATTTTGTGACTTCAAAATAAGATTAGGAGCTAGAAGACAGGAAGAAAATAGATTGCAGACACTTGTGGAAGGAAAAGCATAATGGAAAGAGACCAAACAGAGAAAATAATGGAAAGTAAAATCCCTCTGCCTACCAAATAGTCATGTGAAAATATTCATCATACATTTGTTCATAATAGAAAAAACATGGAAACAATTCAGGTGTTCAACAACAGGTGAATGGACACACCAACATTATTACATTTGCAAAATTCACAACTATAGGAATAGACTATGAAAACTTGGAATAACAGAGGAGTCTCAAAAAGCACACTACAAAAATAAACCTTGCACAGAAGACATGTAGTTCAGACAGGATGTTTGCAGCAATATACCTTAAACTCAATTCCACAACATCCAAAAATCAAAAATAAGACCTATGACTACCCAGAGGAAAAATGAGCACAGCCA
>NW_004524579.1:28490711-28496665 GCF_000260255.1 Octodon degus | reverse complement strand
AGCGTGGTGAGGTGCTAATTTGGACACTGTCACAGAACAGTGGACACCAGAGGAATTTTATTTATTTATGTTCTTTGTATATATTGTTTCCCTTTTACAGTGTGGTTGGATGATTTTTGTTTGTTTTTCTTTCTCTTTCTTAGGTTCATACATATATTTTTGTTCAATTAATCTTTTTTCTCTCTCCTCAACTATCTCTTTTGATCTTATGGTATCTACAGGTGAATGAACATTGTCCCTAACCTATGTGGTTTACTTTAATAATCTTTTGGTTTTTGCTTCATTCTTTCTTGTTTGTCCTTGTCTCTGGTTTGCTAAAGCTTGTGTGATCATCCTTTGTCCATCAACCTACATTTCTCTTCCTCTATCTCTTTTTTCTCCGCTATACCACTTAAATTTCCCAACCAAAAAATAAAATCACTCTACTAGAGGGACACTTATTACACACAAATTTCTGATTTATGTTGAGTTTCATTATATAACTGTAGATCTTGCCCCTGTGGTTAATAGAGAAATAAGATACTTACATAACAAAGAACCACTTAAGAATTACCACATCTTGTCAATTTCTAAGGTGTGCTTGATGCTATTGTTATTGTTAATTGTAATACTTTAGACAGGATACCCTTCTCGCTGTAATCAGTTGTTCTCCCTTCTATAACAACACTGTGACTGTCTGGAGTCATAGCCATCTCCATAGTCCAGTACCAAAGGACTGCTTGCTGAGTCAAATAAATAGCAACATCTCATCCTTAATAAAATGAGAAGGTAGAATCTGGGACAGACACAAAAACCAAGAGCATCTTACACATAGAGGACACTTCTAAACAACAAACATTTCCTAGAGAGACCTAAATATTAGTAGTAAAGCTACTTATTATAAGAAATTTACAGGTATCAACATAGGAGATATTAAATTAAATTTAAAAATATAAAATGAGAAGATACAAAAGCAAAACCCAACCAAAGATCTGCAGTTCCACCCAGAACCACCTCCAAGGAACAATGAAGTAAAGCAAAAGAGAGGCACTTTAATTTGTTCAGCTGTTTGGATGGCCCTAGGGGTTTTTTGAACTTCAAGTCAAAGCATATCAAAAATGATGAAGTACCCTATATTCTTGTAAGGGGAACAATCCAAGAGGAAGACAGCAATCTTAAGTATTTACACAACAAATACTTGTGAACCCATCTAGATAAAATACACACTAACAGACATGAAAAATCAAATAAGCATTACTACAATTGTATTGGAAAATCTATATACCCACTGTCACAAATAGATAGATGAGCTAGACAAAAATATCAACAAAAAAATATTAGAACTGAACCAAACTTTTGAGCAAAAGGACTTGGTAGATGTCTACAGAATGTTACATCCCACAACATCAGAATACACATTATTCTCAGCTGCACGCAGGCATTTCCCATAATAGACCACATATTAGTTCACAGAACATTTACTTAAGTAAATGCAAAGGAACTTAAATTATATCGTGAATGTTATCTGATCACAGTGCAATAAAATTGGAAATAAATGGCAAAAGAAACCAGGAAAACTCCATAAATACATGGAAATTAAATAATGCATTACTGAACAACAAATGGGTTACAGATGAAATTAAATAAATTAAACAGCATTTACAACTAAATGATAATACTAATACAACATACTGGAACTTAAGGGACACAGTGAAAGAAGTCCTAAGAGGGAAACTCATAGCAGTGAATACGAGTGTCAGGAAGACAGAACAAGCTCAAAGAAACAACCTAATGTTCAATCTCAAACTTCTAGGAAAAACAAGAACAAGTCAAGCCCAAAGCTCATTCACAGGAAGAAATTTTAAAATCAGAGACAAATTACTGCAATTGAAAGTAAGAAAGCAAGGCAAAGAATCAATTAATTGAAGACTTGGTTCTTTGAAAATTTAAGTAAAATTGATAAGCCCCTTGCCAACTTTATCAAAAAAAAAAAAAAAAAAAAGAAAGAAAAGACTCAAATTCAGGTTATTAAAAATGAAAAGAGTGGAATCAAAACAGATCCTGCAGAAGGGCCAATGGAACAGCTCAACAGACTAAGCAGCTACTTAGGCAAGCGCAGGGACCAGGCTTCTCTATCCCCAGAATGACATGCTTCACTGGATCACCCTGGGGAGTGGTGAGTCAACGACACAGTCCAGGCATGGTGGTGCATTGCTGGGGAGGCTGAAAACATGAGGATCACTACAGTCTGAGCTGCATAGTGAAACCCTGTACCAAATACATAAATTTAAAAAAAAAAAAGATCCTGCAGAAATCCAGAAGATCATTAATACCTTTTTGAAGAACCTTTATTCAAATAAAATGGAAAGCAGAGATGAAATGGACAGTTTCTTAGATACAAATGAATTACTAAATCTGAATCAAGAGGATATAAAAATTCTAAATAACCCAGCATCAGTCAATAAAATTGAAGACATAATTTAATACCTACTAACCAAGTGGCACAGCCACTAGTAAGTATACAGTTCTGAGTTTAATTTCCAGTACTAAATAAATAAATGTTTTTTTAAAAGTTTTAAATCTGCAAACAAAAAAAAGCCCAGGTTCTGATGGATTCGTAACTGAGTTCTATAAAAAAAATTTAAGGGGGATATAATGTCATTACTCCCCACATTCTTTCATGAAATAGAAAGGGAACCAACACTGCCAAACTCATTCCTACAAGCAAGTAATACCAAAATCAGTGAAGGATCCAACCAAAAAAGAGAGCTATAAGCCACTCTTCCAATAAACATAAATGTGAAACTCCTTAATAAGATATTGGAGATGGGGGGGGGCCTGCCCCTTAGCTCAGTTCTTTAAGTGGCTGCTTCAGCAAAGCAGTCAGGCTCAGGTTGCTGTGGTTCGATCCCCACAACTCAAGCCAGTCAAACCTGCCCTGAAAGCATTCAGAGCAAAAAAAAAAAAAAAAAACAAAGATATTGGAGGCTCTGCTCCAGCATGCCCACTGACAGCTCTTCTTCCTGTGAAGCCAACAGTGGTCCAGACAAGACGGTGAAGGTCAGAGTGAACAGATTTGTTCATATTGGATGCCTGGTCACCAGGGCTGCTTTTAACTCTGGCAAGGTGGATGTTGTGGTCATCAATGACCCTTTTATTGACCTCAACTACATGGTCTACTTGTTCCAGTACGATTCTACCCACAGCAAGTTCCATGGCACTGTCAAGGCTGAGATTGGGAAGTTTGTTATCAATGGAAAGGCTGTCACCATCTTCTAAGAGCAAGATCCTGCTAACATTAAGCAGGGTGATGCTGACGCCAAGTGCATGGTGGAGTCCTCTGGTGTCTCCACTACCATGCAGAAGGCCAGGGATAACCTGAATGGTGGTGCCAAAAGGGTCGTCATCTCCTCCCCTTCCACCAGTGCCCCCATGTTTGTGATGGGTATGAATCATGAGAAGTAGAACTCCTTCAAGATTGTCATCAATGCTTCCTATATCACCAACTGCTTAACCCCACTGGCCAAGGTCATCCATGACAACTTTGGCATCATGGAGGGACTCATGATCACAATCCACATCAACACTACCACCCAGATGATTGTGGACAGCCCCTCTGGGAAGCTGTGGTGTGATGGTCATGGAGCTTCCCAGAACATCATCCCTACATCCACTGGTGCTGCTTAGGCCTTGGGCCAGATCATTCTGTAGCTGAATGGGAAGCTCACAGGCCTGGCCTTCCATGTGCCCACTCCCAATGTGCCAGTGGTGGATCTGACCTGCTGCCTGGAGAAAGCAGCTAAATATGACGACATCAAGAAGGTAGTGAAGCAAGTTTCAGATGGTCCCCTCAAAGGCATCCTGAACTACACCAAGGACAAGGTTGTGTGTTGTGACTTCAACAGTGACACCCACTCTTCCACCTTTGATACTGTGGACTGGCATCACCCTGAATGACGACTTTGTCAAGCTCATTTCCTGGTATGGCAATGAGTTAAGCTACAGCAATAGGGTGGTGGACCTGATGGTTCACATGGCCTCCAAGGAGTAAGTGGCTCCACCACCACAGCCCAGTGAGACCAGAGGGATGAAGAGGACATGTTGTAGAAGTCACTGCCATACTCAGCCCCAACATTGAGAATCTCCCCATCACAGCTTCCATCCTAGGGCCCCTAGCAGGTGAGGGGCCTCGGGAGCCCTGGCTCCCTGCCATTGCACACCATCAATAAAACCCACTGTACAAAAATAAATAAGTAAATAAATAAATAAATAAATACTGGAAAACAGAAAGTATCAAATCATCTACAAGATTTATCACAGATTTTTGTTATTTTTTGTTTTATTTTAGTACCAGGAATCAAACTCAGAACCTTATGCTTACCAGGCAGAAGCTTCTGCCACTCAGCTATATTCCCTGCCCCTAGAGAAGATTATAAACCATGACCAAGTAGAATTTGTCCTAGGAATGCAGGGATGGTTCAACATATGCAAATCAATAAATGTAATACATCACATCAACAGAGAAAAGGACAAAAATTGCATGATCATCTCCATAGACATAGACAAAGCATTTGATAAACTCCAACACCCATTCATGATAAAATCCCTACAGAAAATTGAAATAGTCTTTGTTTCAATCTGATAAAAGTCACCTATGACAAACCAATAGCATCATACTAATAGTCAAAAACTGATAACTTTCACTCTAAAGTCAGTAATAAATCAAGGATATCCACTATCACCATTAATATTCAATACAGGCCTGGAAACATTGGCCAGAGCAGTTAAACATGAGAAAGAATTTTTTAAAAAGATAGGAAATGAATAAGTTAAATTATCATTATTTGTGGATAACAAGATACTATATATAGAAGATCTCAAAACCACACTAAAAGACTTCTAAAATTAATACTCAGATTCAGTAGCATATCTGGATACAAAGTCAGCACTCAAAAATCAATAGCATTCCTGTAAACAAATAACAAACTCACTGAGAGAGAAATTATGGAAACAATGCCCTTCACAATATCATCCCCAAAAAATGAAATACTTAGGAGTCAATTTAACAAAGGGAGTAAACAATTTCTACATTGAAAACTATAGCATTTTGAAAAAAGATATCAAAAAGGATATCAAAAATAGACAGGCATCCTTTGTTCTTCAATAGGAGGAAATAAGAATATGAAAATGGTTGTATTTCTAAAATTGCTATACGGATTTAATGTAACCTTAATCAAATGTCATTATCATATCTCACAGAACTAGAGAAAACATTCCCAAAATTCATTTGGAACCAAAAGAGACATAGAATAGCAAAAGCAATTCTGGACAACAAAGGCAAGACAGGGTGGATCACAATCCCTGACTTGAAATTATACTACAGAGCTATTGTAATGAAAACAGCATGGTAATGGCATAGAGACAGACCTGAAGATCAATGGAACAGACTAGAATATGCAGAAACAACTCCAAATGCATTCAATCACCTTATCTTTAACAAATGTTTCAGACATTTTCCTTAGAAGAAGGAAAGCATCTTGGAAAAATTGGCTTTCCATGTGCCAAAAACTAAAATTAATCCCATGGCTATCACCTTGTACTAAACTAAAGACTAGCTCTAAATACTAAAACAAAAACATTAAGTCTGCTGGAAGATAGAATAAGTACAACTTTGTAAGACATAAGTGTAGACAAAGACTTTATGAACAAAATCTTGATTACACAGGACTTATAACAAAAAATTAGCACTTGGGTTTTCTTTTTTTTAAGGAGTTTTGGCTTGCCAAAGGAATTCTTCCCCGGGTTGAATTCCCCCCCCTTGGTTGGAAAAAAATTACAACAGCTGTTCCTCAGATAAAAGACTAATATGTAGAACATATAAAGAACTGAAGGGGCTGGTGAGATGGCTCAGTGGTCTAAAGCACCTACTTAGAACAAGCTTAGCAAAGCACAGGGACCGCAGTTCAATCCCCCAG
>NW_004524579.1:28489053-28490381 GCF_000260255.1 Octodon degus | reverse complement strand
ACAGATTTGGGAGAAAAGAACTCCTTCTCCATTGTTGGTGGGAGTGTAGGTGCAACCACTGCATAAATCAGTGCGGAGATTCCTCAGTAAACTAGCATGAGAGGTTCCCAGCTATTCTCCTTCTGAGTATCTTTCCAGAAAAATTAAACGCGTGCTACCACAGTGATATATGCATACTCATGTCTATAGTGGCAGTTTGTAATAACGAAATCTTAGAAACAAGTCAAATACCTATCAACAAATGAATGAATTTAAAAGATGAGGTTTTTTATATAATGGAATGTTAGTCATAAAGATAAAATTTAAATATTTATAGTAAATGGGTGGACCTATAGGTCATAATAAGTAAAATAAATTGGATATGCATGTGTAAAAATCACATTATCTCACTGGTGTGGGAAATTGAAAATGTAACAAAATGTACAATAGAGATTGTGCAATAAGAAGAAACTTCAAAAGGAAAAGGGAGCTAAGCAGGGCAAGAGTGGGAAAAGAGGAAAGAAAAAATGAAAAGATGAAGGGTGAAATGGAAACCAAGCTTTGTGAACAGAAAGGAGAAGTGAGTTTTAAAGGAGGGGATGGGAATGAGAAAAAAAACAAAAAAGAGAAAAAAATTGAGTGAAGAACTAACGACAACTTCTAGCCTATGAAAAGGGTCAGTTAATGTTTATTTCTTTTGTTGTCTTCTTTTTCATTTTTTTCTTCTTTCTTCTTAATTTCTTATAATTTCTTTCTTTTTCCAATTTTGCATGCACATATCCGATAATCTGAACAACTAAGTTGAAGTCAACACTATGCAATAAAATAAATACTGTTGAACTCATTTTGTTTAGAGAAATTCTGTACCATTGCTAATTGTTTATTACTATTTTGCAGTCTCATTAAAAAAGTAAAAATAAAAATAAAGACAAGTGGGTGACTAGCCTAGTCAGAATTAAACATGTTTTCTTTGTTTACTAACAATAGTCAATAAGATTATAGACAGAGAGGTGGCATGTAAAGCCACTTATATAACTTTTTATATAAGAATTTAGAAATTTGGGTGGTTTGATGTCTTCATTTGTAACACAGAAATAATTCTCACAGTATTCAGCACATTGTAAGGCCTCCCTGATGACTTCTATTGATTTCTGAGGACACAGAAATGAAGGTCACTTACCCACATACACATGCCTGGAATATACACACCAGAAATACAATTGAGTTGGCATAATTTTCTATACATAGGAGAGAGAAATGAGAGACGATGAAGTGTAAAGTACAAGTTAAAGCCTTTTACCAGGCCATAATAATAACTGAAATTAGAGCTGGCCAAATAGCTCAGTGGA
>NW_004524579.1:28458528-28469082 GCF_000260255.1 Octodon degus | reverse complement strand
AAAAAAAAAAAAAGAAGTAAAGCCATGCTGTTATGTTGAGCTGTAGGGGACTCAGGTCAACAATTTCTGACATTGCCAGTGAAGCACCTCCTGTTTAAAAAAAATTGTTTTATTTCTTAAAGAGAGTACAAAATAGTAGTAAAACAGAAAAATTACAAATGATACAGAATTTCACTAAACAAAATAATGAATTTCACAGTATTTGTCGTCATGCATAGTGTTGTCTTCAAATTAGTTGTTCATATTACCAGATATATGTCATGAACCTTCTTCTCATCCACAGGCTAATAACTTTTCAAAAAATAGTTGACATACTGAGCATGGTGGTATACTCTTTTAATTTCAGTTACTGAGGAAGTTTAGGCAGGTGGATCACAAATTTGAGGCCAACCTGAGAAATTTAGTGAGACCTTGTCTCAAAAATTAAGATCTGAGGATACAAATGAATGTCCATTTTGTATCTGTGTATTCAAAATGGTTAGAATAGATATATAGTTACATTCTCTTAATGAATAGAGGGATTTGTTCTAATAGTGTTTGTAAATAGGATATCATGTTCACATATTGTACAGCAATTAACCACTAGGAAGAATATATGTAATGTGTTAATTATTGAAACTGTCCTACCAATTTGGTTTGTAACTGTCTCATTGCTATTTGTTTCTCAATAAAATTATGGGAAAAAAATTAAGATCTGAGGATGTAGATCAGTGCTCTCCAGGTTCCATGCCCATAACACACACACACACACACACACACACACACACACACACACACAATTGAGACACCAACAATGGGTATAGGATCACACTGTCCTGGGATTCCTTAGGCCTGGATAGCCTTGTATGTATCACCAGCAAGATACCTAAATGCTGGGAGTAGGAGCTGGGCAAGTTCTTAGTGAGCTCTGTTGGGTTAGTTAACTCATCTAGCCATCTGAAACAGGAAACAAGTTTCCCACATGTGTGGAAGAGGAGAAGTTCCATTCCTTCAATAGGCATGGGCCTGTCTTTTTCCTCCAAGCAACCTTCCACAAGGATAGTTTGCTGTCCAACATATTTCCAGAGGTCCCCAGCTCTTTGCAAGACACCTGCATACCTTCTCCCTGGCTGTTTCCAAGCAGGCAAGGCTCACTGAAGTCATAATTCTACTCCAACACCTAGTGGCCAAACTTTATGCTTGTCCAGCAAAGGAGGAAGAAGTGTCTTCTGGCATTTTTAGGAAAATTCCTGGCATGTTGTCAGACACAAATTAAGGATTTAAGAAGTACTTGTGGGGAGTAAGAAGGAAAATTCCAGAACTTGGGAAATTGAGACCCAAGAATCACCCTGAGTTTGAGGCCAGCTTGAGGTACATAATGAGTCCCAGGCCAGGCTCCACTACATAGTGACACACTGTCTCAAAAAAAAAAGGGGGGGGAGGAAGGGACAGGGAGAGGGAGGGAGGGAAGGAAGGAAAGAAGGAGGGAAGGAGCCAGCCTTCTTACAAATCATCTTCCCTTCATCCTATAATGTGTGATTCCTGAAGGTAAAAGAGTCATCTCCCAAGCAAGCAAACAAAAGCCATGCAGCAGAGAGCAAGGTAGGAAACAGATGAAGCTTTGGTCTCGGACACCACCACCAATACATTGTAGCAGGTGTAAATTGTCTTCTCCCAGACTTGCTTTTCCACAAGAAAAATAAAACCACTCTTTGGTTCATGACAATCAGCTTTCTGTTCTAAACTGTCAGGTGTAATTATAACTGATGAGTCAGAAACCCGGCATGGGTAAGTAGACACAAGCTCTCCTAGAAACCAATCCACTGGGAGGAGCATCACAGTGCTGCACTCCCATGGCTGTGCTCCTAAGAGCTAAAACTTTTATAAATTATGGTATCCCAGACTCATGAATAAAGGGGAAAAAAAGAGAAATCAGACAATGTGCTATCAGACCCTATTAAGTTTGGCCCAGAAAAGTGTCATGGAGGCAGCGATGAGGCAGACTCCACACTCTTTCCAGGGAGCAGCTTGATACAGGTACAGCAGGAAGAAAGCTTTGTATAGAAACACTGAGACAAGCAGAACAAATATCAAGGCCACCAGATAGACCAGATTGCCAACAGCCCGCCTATGATTTATGATCTGCCAATGGGGCAAGCTGATGGTAAGAGAAGATGCATGGTGAACTAGGACCAAGAACCTCCCCATTCCATGATAGTTCTCAACATGAGCCAGGACAGCAAAACTTGTTGGACTCCCAGGACATTGCTGCTAGTAGACCCTGACCTTATGTGTGGAGATCTAGACATTCAAGAAATACAACAAATGTTCATGTTCCCTATTCAACGTGCACTCCCTTGATCCTTCTTTGCTGAGACCCATTGCCTATTACAGAGATGAAAATATCATTCACCCACTTTCTGACTGTCTTTGCTGCTGGAGAATGAGACTATAACCTAACTTTGCCTGGGCAACATAAGGGGGAGCCTGTTGAGAGGCTTTGGGGAAAGATTCCCCTCCAAGACAAGGACTTCTTTTCTTCATGAAGAAATTCAACATACAGCACTTTGGACCCATAATTTTATGGGGAAATATCATCAAAATGCATGAGAAAGCAAAACAGGAAAATGGAGATGCATATGAGTCTTGAGGACATTCAGGTGAAGCCACTGAAACTGCCTGCTGCCATACAACCTCTAAGGGAAATAATACATGTTCTTAGGTTTGTGTCACTTCTAATCCTGTGTTCTATTACTCACAGAAGCTGAAATCATCCTTGTTAATACAAGCAAAATTTGAGGGAGTCCACTGGACCCAAAACCTCTTGGGAGGGACTGGAAAGATAATACCACCTTTTTCGGTACCACCTTTTGTGGCCCAAGACCACATCCTCAGAGACCTAAAAAGAGCCATCAGCATTCAAAAATTGAGATTTTTTAAAGATTAATTGTACCAGGCCTATCACCCTCCAAATGTCTGTGTGTCTGCTATTAAAGATACAAGTTATATGAGAAAGAAAGCAATGTATCACCCATGGCCCCCATGGATCCCACTCATCCCACTCATCTGGGGGCCCGTGCTCAAGTCATCTTCCATGTGAGCAACAGAAATGAGAGCAATGAAGTCTGCATTCAATGTACACAAAATTAACAAGAGGAAAACAATCAGAAACTTATTAACACATGCATCATACATACACGGCAGTATCCAGAAATGAGCAAATCAAAGGGCAGCTAGAACATGGGTCTATATAACACTGTAACAAAAAACAATAAATTTTCAGAGAAGTAAAAAGACAAAAGAAAAGGACTTTAAGTTTATGTGTCAGAGATGGTAGAAAAGTAAATCTATGGGAAAACCAATGGAAGATGAGGGCTAGTTAATAACATTTGACCCCAAGGTCTTCTGGTGCCATCTTTGAGCTGATGTGGGTAGAGTTATATCTAGTGATTAAATTTCTGTTCTTCCCAGTAGGAAGGGGGAGAGAGGCCCTTTTATAAATTTGTGTCCTTTTTCTAAGTAAATGGGAATATGAATAGGCAGAGAGATTTCTTTATGTCTAATTTTCAGTTGTGTTGAGCTTGAAATAATCCTATTTCAGAGCAGCATTTGGATAGCCACCCTTCAGTGTCAACCAGAGGATTCCAGCCAGCAGGAAGCCCCTGGGCCTCCTTCCTGTACTCAGGCTGGGAAATTGGCTGAGAATCTCCTAGCAAGTGTATCTGCCCTCCATGAATCTGAAACTTCTTTTGTAGAGATAAGGCTTCATAATGTAAAACAGTAAAAGAAAGATTAAAAGTGCTTCTTTGTGTCCAGATGAAAGACATGAACTGAATGTCGGCTAGGCCTACTTCTCCCTTGGCACTCACAGAGGCCTGGAGTTCTGCACTGTCCACAGCAGGTCACTCTGTGCTCTCACTTGAGCTGCTCATTCAGCATAGCATGGCTCCCCACCTCTCTTCTCTATAAGGTCCCCCTCAGTGCCACCTTTTATGATGCTCCCAATACCTGACTCAAATGCAATTCTTTCACTGATCTCTCACTATGAGTCACTTCGGAGTTAGTGACAGGGGTTTCATGAAGAAAAGAAAGGAAATCAGAGCAGAGCTCCCTGGAGCTCATTATTTTCAAATTTCTCTTACACATAAAATATGTGTACAGAAGAAGAGGAAGAGGAGGAGGAGGAAGGATGGGGAGGGGTAGAAGATAGAGACAGGGTGCAAAGAGGCAAGCAAGCAAAACAGTCAAGAAAAGACATGGATCTTACCTTGAAGAAAACAATAATCAAGAACAGGAGGCAATGTATTCAGATGACAGATAAGAAATATAGCAGTGTTTTATAAGTCCAATAAAAGAAGAAAAGAAACTGTGTCACAGAGGCCAGCTCCATGCTGGGCAATTGACGAGGACATAATGAAGGAAATAGAATTTAAGCTTGCTGGAAATCAGGGACATGCAGTACAGGAAGAAGCAGCAGTCTAAGGAAAGGTACCTAGATGGAACCAAGCACCTTTGGGAACTGCTGAGTCTCATTCATTGGAAGGTAGAGCATCAACAATGGGCTGAAGTTTTCCTTGCCCAAAAGTTCATGTGTTAGGGCCAGGAGGTAGCTCAGTGGCATAAGTGCCTGTCTGGCAAGCACAAGGTCCTCAGTTCAAGCCTGATTTCCAAAAAAAAAAAAGATAAAAGTTCATGTGTTGCAACCCTAATCCCTATGTGGTACCACTGCAAAGCTGAGCCACTGGGAGGCAATTAAAGAGGACGGAGGCCTTATGAATGGAATTTTTCAGGGAAATTTGTCCCTTATAAAGAAAAGCCAGAAAGTTTACTGTCTTTCTGCCCTGTGAACACAGAAAAAAAGCCACTGAGCTATAAACCAAGAGAAGAGTTCCTCCAAGAACCCACCCGCTCTTAGGCACCCTGACCTGATTTCTGTTCGTCTATGTGTCATGCAGCACAATGACAAATGTGTCATTGCAATGTGGGGATGTTATTCACTCCCAGACTAGAAAGTTATGTGTTCTGTTTTCAGTTTGCTGTGTGGGTCACTCTATGAGCTGGTATCCTCCAAGATCTCAAAGCAGAGAGAAAGGCAATTGCACCTCCAACATGCTGATCCTTCAGTGTATCTGGAGAGTTGTACCCCAACTCCCTGTTCCATCTCCACAGGTCAGTTATGCCAAGACCATCCTTCTCTCCTCTTTCTTTCTCTTAAGCTTCTCCTTCCAGCACACAAAACATCCTCATTGCCCTTTTATCATTCCCTACCTAATTCCCTTGTCAACTGTTAATGTGGATAACCTTAAGTGCTACTCTTCCAGCTTTGATGTCTATGGAACACAAAAACCTCACTTTTTTAAGGGAAACTGGATCTACACATAAATTTTGTAAATCATAACTACATCTATGGTTTCGAAAATGCACTTGAGACCCGATTTGAGAAATCAAAATTGAATTTGGTCTCTATGTAGTAAAGCATTTAACTTTGCCCAAAGCAGAGTCTGGACTTGTCCTTGCCCACACGGACCTCTTCTCCAAGTGTCTCTGTTTGTAGAGAGGCTTTGCATCACACCAGAAAGGTTAATGATGTAATGTATGGTAGGGATTTTGAGTCAGATGATGCTAGTTCCCCCTCTAGAGGAGCTGAATCCTGAGATTAGCCATGTGTGACGTCAGCCACAGAACCCTAGTACAACCCCAGTAAAATCCCAGACCAGGGCTGGTGAAATGGCTCCATGGTAGCTTGTTAGCATGTATAAGACCCTAAGACAAATCCTTAGCACCACCAAAAAGAAAAGCAAAAAGAGCACCTTGGAGTACAAGGCTCAGATGTGCCTCCCTGGCAGGCAATGAAAGTAGTCCACATGATATCATTATACCACCCATGACACAGGGGAGGATGGCGGACTACTCCTCTTCTGGAAGTTTCCTTGACTCTGCCCTTGGCAGGTATCTTTTCCCCAGTCCTGGGGAGTGAACCCTGGTCCTTTGCACTGAGCTGCATCCTCAGCACCCTCCTCCCAATGTTTGTGAGAAAAGGGCTTGCTACATCACTAAGTTGACCAACCCAGGTTTAAACTCGCTCCTTCCTCAGTTTCTCAGAATACTAGGATTTCAGGCATGTACCACCTGGCCCTGGGCTTATTTTTATCCATGTCTTTTCCTGAGTATAAAGTCTTTTGGGTGAACTTTGTGAGTCTTTCTAACAAATCTTCAGAAGTCCCTGAACTTACAGTTAGTGTCAGAACAGTTGGAGATTCTTTATCTAACTAACTTCAACCCTAAGTTTAGTTATGTTTCAGCCTCAATGGAAAACACTACAGAGAAACAAAAACTACCAGTGATGAGAACTGTACCACGTAATTCAAAATATCTTCACACATATAAAAAGCACACTAACAGTGCACCCAAAGTAAATTCTAATATGAGATACAGATGCTCAGTACCAAAATTCAGAAGAAAGGACAGTGGCTTTAACCAGAAGAAATCAGGGAAAACTTCTTTAAGGAGATTGGATTGAGCAGGATTTTTTTTTTTTTTTAAACGGGAATTGAACTCAGGCCCTTGCTCTTGCCAGGGAAGCACTTATTCAATTGAGCCATCTCCCCAGCCCCATGAGCTGGGATTTTAAGGATAAAATAAAGCAGGTAGGGTGAAGAAGTGTGTCTTATATAAGAAGGAACACCCCTTACCAGCTTGCTACACTGACATATCATTTAGAAGTCTAGGACAGAAAGACAGCCACAGAAAATCAGAATATGTTTAGCCTTGAAAGCTTACCGATATTTTTCATGCCTCTGAGTTTCCTCATTAGCCAGGTAATATAAAAATCTTTGCAAAATACCAAGAATCACCTAGCTAAGGTAAAACACAGGCAAGATGTGTAGGCTTGTTTCCTTTTGATCTGTCCTACAGCTCATAGTAAACACATTTATGAAAAAATAAATTGGCCAGGAGGACAGTGGTGTAAGAGAAGGTCTCATGGCCTTTGGTAATCAACAAAGCTGCTGCACAGCCCACTCGAGGATGTGCCGCTCACAGAGGACAAAAGTAAACAGTGCCCCCTGGAGGTGTGTGATGCAGCTGCCTCCTGGGAAGGAAAAGCTCTAACCTGGTTCAAAATCCCTGACTCCCACAGAAGGGATTACAAAGCATGGCCATCGGTACTGAAGGTCATAACATTGTGAAGGCTAAGAAGCCACTCTACACACACACACACACACACACACACACACACCATACAACAATAGAACTACTCTTAACACAATCTCATGAAATACATGCTAACCATCAAAGATTTTTGTTAGATGAGGTATCAGAAGACCAAAAGGTGGGAAGCAAGGAGTTCCATCCCCTCTCATCATTTCAACCTGACTTAGACGAACACCACCACCCACAGCCTCAGTTCGGGGTGGCACAAGAATTCAGGAGCCTGGGGGCCTGCCCCTTAGCTCAGTTCTTTAAGTGGCTGCTTCAACAAAACAGTCAGACTCAGGTTGCTGTGATTCGATCCCCACAACTCAAGCCAGCCAAATCTGCCCTGAAGACATTCCGAGGGGAAAAAAAAAAAGAATTCAGGAGCCATCAGCCTGAGCTTGTAAGAAGTCACATCTTACCTGGATGTCTGGGCTTCTCCTATCTGTGTCCTCCGAAACAAAATAACAAATATAGAAAAGAAAACATTTTATTCTGCTATATTTCTTTTCTTTTTATTGGTATTCTTTCTATTTTAAATTTTATTCTTGTCAAAATCTATTTCTACTCAGCACAACATAGAAAATAGAATTTCTCTTTGCAATATGGCTTATAACTTTTTTAGATAGATCACAAACTTGCTGAAAATATGACAAAAAGTTCTGAACTCTCACTGCAACACATGTATAGAGTTCTGTGAAAAGATCATAAATCTTTGACTTCTGTCCCTGAAAACCTCTGTCTCCCAGAATGAAAATTTTTTTTTTAAATTTTTTTATTTTTTTTATTTATTTGAGAGAGAGAGAGAGAGAGAGAGAGAGAGAGAGAGAGAGAGAGAGAGAGGGGTGTGTGTGTGTGTGTGTGTGTGTGGCCAGCTCAGCCCACCAGGGGGCGGGGCTGGCTGGCATGTGGTGCTGGGGGATTGAACCGCGGTCCCTGATGCCTTGCCAAGCTTGTTCCAAGTAGGTGCTTTAGACCACTGAGCCATCTCTCCAGCCCCAGAATGAAAATTTGATCCTGCTATTACTACCACACCTCTCCCAGGAGCTTTTGGATTTCAGCTATGCCAGCATCAATGAGGTGATGCATTGGTGAAAGACTTTGGTATGAGCCATGTAATGGGTAAAGGGTGAAGGGTTACCATATAAAGAACTCCAAGCAAGAATCCATAATCCAGAGGCAGCTATGAAGCCCCTTAAATGCTGACTATTACTGAAATCTACTCCATAGATTGTTTAAGATAGCATTAAGGATGCTAGACAGGATTTTGGGCAAATAAGTGATATTCAAGAAACATGATTACTATAAAAATTATCCAACCTCCTTGAAGATATTGATGCTAAATAAGCCATACACCAAAGGACAAATACTGTATGATTATCCTTATATGAGTTGCCTAGAATGGCAAAAGCATACAGACAGAATGTAGAAGGGCCGCTGCTCAGCACTGGGGGTAGGAGGCATATGTCAAATAAACATAAAGCTTCAATTTGGGATGATAAAAGGTTTGGGAGATAGATGGTAGAGATGGTTGCACAATAATGTGATATAATTAACACCATGGAGCTGTATATTTTAAATTGATTAAGACAGCAAGCCTTATGTATATTGTGCCACAATAAGGATACAGGTCCTTCATGCCTCTAAGAAGGAAGCATGAAGATCAAGCAAGCACAGGGCCGAATATCTTGAGAGAAATCTAGAAACCCTCTATTCTCATCCTTGATAAACTGCATCCAATCCCTGGACATCTTAATCCTAGGTGGATGCAATGAGTAAGATAGCAAGGATAGCTAGGCTAAGAGCTTAAGCTTGGCTTGAGTTTGAAGTTACTGGCAATCACACTGAAATAACACTTTCATGAAAGCACAGATAGGCATTTGACTCATTTATTCTTATACAATCTGGCAGAATTTTATCAGAGATTTGTTTGATTTTACTTTTATTAATTTTTATATTTTTATTACTACATGTTTGCAGTACAAGATGATACTCATGGGCCAGGGAGATGGCTCAGTAGAATAAGGGCTTGCCTGGCAAGCACAAGGGCCTGAGTTCAAACCCCAGTTCTGAAAAAAAAAAAAAAAATTATACTCATGTGGGAAACTGACACATATACAAAATACACCTCAACTCCTTTTTGCTTTAACATACAAGCCTTTTGTTGGTTAGTTTGTTTGCTTGTTTGCTTGCTTGTTTGTTTGCTTTTTGTTTTCTTGAGACAGGGTCTCACTGTGTAATTTGGGCTGGCCTTGAAAATCACTATGTAGTCCAAGGCAGCCTCAGATTCGTGGCAATGTTTCTGTCTCAGCTTCAAATGCTGGGATTACAGTAATGAGCCATCATACCAGCCATAACTATTTTTTTTCTTCTTTGTGGCTGGCTTGGCCCTCCCTGTGGGTGGGGCTGGCACAGCACGTAGTTCCAGGGATCAAACTGCAGTCCTTGCATTTGACTAAACTTGCTTAAGCAGGCATGTTAGTCTGCTGAGCTATCTCACCAGCCCCGCAACAGGTGTTTTGTTGTTGTTGTTGTTTATTTTTAGTTTTGGGGTACCACTCTTCTTTTTAAAAAAATTACCATCAGATTCATTTATTTATTTTATAAGTTCTTATCAAGTTAATTATCATAAACGCAGATGTTAATCTAACAGATAAACTAACAGGTGAAAAAAAATGTATGACAGTTATTTTAAATCAAGGTACACTTTTAGCCACCTGTCCATGCCCGATTACTACTAGCCAGGGTGCAGAGGACTTTTTCCCTCCTACTCACTAGAGGTTGCTAGCCTTTCACCCAAAGGAACCTGACAGTTATGGAACAGGCTTGATATACCTACACCACTACTTAAGTTTAGTAAAAATTCAGGGTTTGGACTCCAACCAAGAATACAGCAACCAAAAAAAAAAAAAGACAGGGCCAGGGAGATAGCTCAGTGGAATAAGTCTTAGTGGAATAAGTGCTTGCCTGGCAAGTGCAAGGTCCTGAGTTCAATCCCTGGTGCCACCAAAAAAAAAAAAAAAAAGAATACAGCATATCAGACTGTTCAGTCTACTACTCAGGGCCCAGTAAGGGCAGATAGCTGCTGGAGGGTTTACACCCGAACGGGATGATTTTAATTGCAAGAAGCAGCACAAGAGTGGAGTCGCATGTAGTCCCTGCCTAGATCCAGTAAGAAACTTAACCATGTAGGGCTAAGGAGATAGCTCAGAAGCATAAGTGCCAACCTGGCAAGCACAAGGACACAAGTGTGATGTCCTATACCACATGCTGTGCCAGATGGGGACCCCAGGCACGCAGTGCAGGCCAGCAAAATGTGGCATAGTGGTGAATGCCTGTAATCCCAGTGCTGGGGAGATTGAGACAGAAGTTTCACTACAA
>NW_004524579.1:28450462-28458223 GCF_000260255.1 Octodon degus | reverse complement strand
TTAGCCTTGTAAAGACAAGCTGCTGGGGAATGTGAGGCGAAAAAGAAAAACTAAAATTGTTTAAGAAGTAATCCCGTTATTTATCAGAAAAGATAAATGCATGCCACAGTATAAGTAAATATATACCTTAAAACCTGGGGCCGGAGAGATAACTCAGTAGAATAAACACTTGTCTGGCAAGCACAAGGTCCTGAGTTCAACCCCCAGTACTGAAAACAAAACAAAAAAAAAAGGCTTAAAACCTTGGACTGCATCATGACTAAAGCTTATAAAAATTTTTAAAATGTTAGTTCTCAAACTTCAAAACTATTGTGTCCTAAAGGAATAAAGATTGAAATTCCAGTTTCCTTTATATTGGCAAATATTTATCACGTACAGTATGACAGGCAATTCTGGGAAAGTGCATGAAGATGAGCATGGCGTAGTCTTTCTTTAATTCTTTCTCTGTCACCGCTCATGACTATTAAAGAGAAAGCAGAAACACACACAAACATATTTTTTTTAATAGTTGGAAGAGTTTTTCCTTCTAACAATCCTTCTGACACCAAATATCCAAATGTAAGAATTTTCCACACCAAAACCAATTCTGTGACACTGACTGGGTATCCCACAGTTCAATTCAATTCTGATACTTCTGTCCAAAGAGAATATCAGCATCCCCAGGTTAGGGCTCAGTCCCACAGACTTCCTCTACGTCGGAAAGTGTTGGGTTTCCAGGTTACTCACATTGAGCTACAAAGTAGGAGGGCACCACAACCCCAGCACCTGAAGTTCATTAATTAGTCAGATGAGTCAAGAACTCACAGAAGCACTTTACTTTGTTTAATGATTTCTTAAATAGGATACACCCCAGGAGAAGCCAGATGGAAGAGAGGTACGGGAGTCTCTCTGCCCCCTGCAGGCAGTCACACTCCCAGAACCTAGATCAGTCAGTGGCCTTTATGGAGCTAAATCCTCATTGCCCACCTCCTTACTTTCCAGAGGTCAAGGATAGTGCTGGAAGCTCCAACCCTGTAGTCTAATCTAATCTTTCCATCTATCAGATAACCAGTCTCACCTAAGGCTACCTGTGGAAGCCACCCTAAGTCATCTGCTTAGCATACAGAAGTGGTGGTTTGGGGCCAGGCAGATGACTCAGTAGAATAAGCACTTCACTGGCAAGTGCAAGGGCCTGAGTTCAATCCCCGGTTCCACAAAAAAACAAAAGAAAAGAAAAAAGAGAAGTGGTGGGAAGGGGCCTGTTGTAACAGAAGACATTCCTTCTACCAAGAAATTCCAAGGGTTTCAGGAGCTCTGTGCAAGGGACAAAGGCCAAATATATTTTGGTGTTATAACACAGTAGTAAAATAAAATATTCAAAAATTATTTTTAAATGTTACAAAGGAGGACTGAATGATTTTATTGGTGGTAATGAACTAAGAAAAGCCTCATACAAGAGACTACAACAATATCTTAGAAGATGACAGGTATTCCCTGGATAGACAAGGAGCAGAATGGTAGAGAAACCACTCACAAAGATACCTCTACATAGCCCACAGAGCTGAAGCTCCCAGGGATTGCTGCAGACACACCTGAGCCATCTCCTCCACTCTTCTATGGCCCCCTTCTTCATTGAAAAACCAAAGGAACTTTTAAAAGCATTCATCAAATCTGATCATTCCTTTGTTTTCAACCCTCTGAGGAATTTTTATTAATGTGGAATGAATTCCAAACCCCCTACCTTGGTCAATAACGTCCTACTTGATCTGCCCCCTGCCTACTTCTTTGTCATAAAATAACACTTTCCCCCTTTGTTGGCTTCATTCAAGTCTGATGGACCTTATAGCTATCCTTCACAATGCTTCTGCACACCTCCAGTTCTTCATTTTGTTTTCTTTCTTTCTCTTTCTTTCTTCTTTCTTTCTTTTCTTTCTTTCTTGCTTTCTTTTTCCATGTACTAGTGTTTATTTCAGTAAATGGTCCTAAAATACATTTATGTAAGAAAAACATTTGAATAAAAAAAGAAAACAGGAGGTGAGAGAGGTTAGTGTTTTAAATGAAATTTCAATTAACCAACAATTCAGAAAAGTTCAGGGTCATTGAGATAGTTCAGAGGACTAAAACACCTGCTTAGGCAAGCTTAGGCAAGCAGAGGGACCAGGGTTTGATCCCAGACACCACATGCCATGCCAGCCCCAACCCCAGGGCAGACTGAGCTAGCTACAGAGTCTGGGCATGGTGGTGCATGCCTGTAATCCCGGCGCTGGGGAGGCTGAAAACAGAAGGATCACTATGAGTCCGAGCTGCATAGTAAGACCCTGTAACAACCAAATACACTTAAAAAAAAAAGAAGTTAAAAGTGTACCTAGAAGTTAAGACCATGTTTTACAAATATTTTATAATGACTAAAGGTGTTAAGTTTCTAAAGGTGATGCATGAGTTAACATTTTCAGAATGGTTTCAAAATAGGTTGCTAGGCACTGTTATACATAAACATAAAAAAAGACAAGAACTTCAGAAAGCAAAGTATTGTTCTATACCAGGCAGGTATACACTTGCTTCTTTTAATATGAAGGTTCTTCATTTTAGATTTGTTCATGTTACAGGGACAGAAAGAATGCAGTAATGTTTGGGAGTCTGTAAACTACATGGCAAAAACAGTTATTTCAATAAAGCATAAATACTATTAAAATGGGTGCCACACTGCATGTGTAACTGAGTACATGTAAACCATGTGATTAAGTCTCCCATATACAATATCCAACACCAAATCTTACACAGTGTCGCCTGTCTACATCTTTTCTGAAAGTAGCCTCAAACTATCTGAAAAAGTGTTCCTCTCCATTACTAAAAATGCTTCTAGAGTCCCTTAGAAATTTTTTTTCAGGACTGTATTAACAAGTCATTGACCAGGGGATGATTATAAACTTTTAAAAAACTTTACTGAGCCTAAGAAGGGGTCACCAAAGTGGAGCTGTCTGTCCCCAACCCTGGAAGACCCTGCTGCTTCTAGACCATAGCTCTAAGAAAACACTCAGAGTTTCATACTTTTAAAACAATATTTTGACATGGGCCACTTACCAATTATATTTCTTTTTTAATTAATTTTATTGAGAGAAATAGCAATGAGACCGTTTCAAATCAGGTGTCTTTTGTTTTTGTTTTTGTTTTTTTATGGTACCAGGGATTGAACTCAGGACTCTATGCTTGCCAGGCAGGCACTTATTCTACTGAGCTATCTCCCCAGCTCAAATCAGGTTAGTAGGACAGTTACAATAATTGATACATTGCATATTGTTGTCTTCATAGTAGTTATTCATAGTACAAAATGTAGACATGATATCTTGTCTAAACACCATTAGTACAAATCTTTCTTCCCATTGAACTAAAAGAAAGTAGCTGTCTATCCACTTGGTATATAACTAATTTGTATATACCAATTATATTTCTAGGAAACTGAGACTCATAAATTTAGATTTAGCAGGCTGAGGAGATACCTCATTAGAATAACTACTTGCCTGGCAAGTGCAAGGGCCTGAGTTCAATCTCTCATTCTGCCAAAAAGGAAAAAAAAAAAAGTTTTCATAAATTTAGATTTAGCAACAATTATAATGATGGACTTCCAATCATTTATCAATGACGAAAAGCAGTTGACATTTCACATACAAAAGACATAAATACTGCATACTATGTAGTGAATATTTGCACAAACCCTTTGCTATGTAAAGCTCAAAGTGTAGTTAGTAAATCTGATGCTCTAAAGCATATTTTTTTAGGCACATTTATGACACAGCACAAGAATGTCTCCACATGATATAGAAATTCCTACAGTTTTTGGATTTCCAATAGGCTGGCAGCATGCATCTGGTGGCCAGAGGTGAATATCCACAAACATGCAGGTCTTCAAATTTTCTGTACCTGAGGTTGAAAATGGAAGCCCTTCTCAACAGAGCAGGAAGTACTGAGGCAGAGAAATGAAGAGTTGACAACACAAGTCCTGAGGTTAGACTGTCTTGGTTAAGGTCTTGCTCTTCCTCTTATTAGCTATAAGAAATTAATTTCTCTGGACCTTGTCTTCTTTATCTGTAGAATGGGCCCATCATACAGTTATTCACAGAACTGGATGTAGTGGCACACACCTATAACCCCAGCACCTGGAAGGTTGAGACAGGAGGATCACTGTGAGTTTGAGACAAGCCTGGGGGTTAAAAAAGTAAGCACAAGACCAACTCAAACTACATAGCAAGACTCTGTCTCAAAAGAGAAAAAAAAGGTTATTAAAGAATCAACTGAGTTCATTTATGCAAAACATTCAATGTAGTGTTTGACACACAAGATAAATAGGGGGAGAAGGAAGAAAAACAGTGAAGGACCACAAAGAAAAGGATAATAAGGTCAGGGTTTCTTTTTATCATATTGGTGACCCAAGGTGAAGGAAGGGGGAACCAATTTCACTAGGATTCCTTTATCTAGTAAATTGTGCATTTCTATATCTAGATTTGATTTTACACAGTAGCAAATGGTAAACTCTACATGGTCTACACAGTAGCAAAGTTACTGTTATAACAACATGGCTTTGCACTTAACTTCAAATACTCAACATGGATTCTCAATTTCTACAAGGCTACCCATTCAAAATCTGCCCCTTGGGCTGGAATTGTAGCTCAATAACACAGTGCCTACCTGGCAAGAAAAGGTCATGAGTGTAATTCCTGGTACCAAAAATAAATAAATAAATAAATAAATAAATAAATCTGATCCTTCCCCCAGGTGGACTTCCCAACTCTTCCTTAACTGCACAGTAACTGGAAAAACATACTGGGCTGGAAGTTGAAACTTGAATTTTGAGCTTCATCTGAAAATGAGGATGGTCACAGTTTTCTGAATGACCTCACAGAATTGTCTCATACATAAAATAAATAAAAGGCAGAAAATTAAAGTCTTTTTGTGCTGACACCCATTCAATGCACATTTCCCTTCTCCTACTCACTGTTAATAGTTTTTTTTCCTGTCTTGAAAAAGAAAAAACTTTTGCATATCTGTATTTTATACGTGTGATTTTTACATTTGTACAAAATGGAGTCATGCCAAAATTGGAGAAAAAGGAGAGCCACAAGGAAAGCCAACATTTTGGCCCTAATCTTCCAAGGTCAATTAAGACTCAGGACATATGAGAACTTGTACTGTAACATCATGTAATTTTCTGATAGTAGTGTCCCAAATTTTCTGATCAAGGAAATTATGGGGCCAAAGAGGAAAGTGATCGATGATGTAGAGTGTGCCTAAGGAGAGTCACATGGAGAGAAAACATTCTCTCAGGCTTTCACAGAGAGCACATTGGCCAAGCAATGGCCGTGACTCATCCACATGGCTGACACTGACAAAGGTTCTACAATCTGAGGTACAGGATCTCAGGATAAATCCTGAGGGGATTTCACTGACCTTATCAGATCCAAAAGCTACAACTCTTGTTGCATAGTTCTTGCTTTATCTTGGTCTTAACCATCCAGCAGAGGAGTGTAGAAATGAAACATAAGAAGTGGAGCCATGCTGTTATGTTGAGCTGTGGGGGACTCAGGTCAATAATTTCTGACACTGCCAGTCAAGAGGAAGACACAATACTATTGTGGACTACTTGACTCTTTTGGAATATTTTGCTGAGTTAACACACCTATAATAGTCAAATGATGGAACTAAACAAAAAAGAGGATACAGATGAATGTCCATTTTGTATCTGTGTATTCAAAATGGTTAGGATAGATATATAGTTACATTCTCTTAATGAGTAGAGAGATTTGTTCTAATAGTGCTTGTAACTAGGATATCATGTCTGCATCTTGTACAGCAAATAACCACTAGGAAGAAAGTATGCAATGTGTTAATTATTGAAACTGTCATACCAATTTGATTTGCAACTGTCTCATTGCTATTTGTCTCTCAATAAAATTATGGGGGAAAAAAAGAATCCAGCTGAGAGCTTGAATCCCATTGCAATGTCCTATATAAGTACAGTAAAAGACCAAGAGCTCATAACAATTCCCCCCACATCCAACTGGAGGCCAAGAGCCCATGACAATATCTCATGCAATCCTGTTTCAAGGATCTGCACTGAGGAGGTCCCACATCCAGTGGCGGAAATTAAAAAGTCTGTGGTAGCAGGATAAAGGATCTCGGTTAGCAGCCTGAGGGATCTGAACTGGATCCAGGAAATGATACTCAGTGTAAGAACCAGAACTCCCTCAAAAAGTATCACAGCCATCTTCAGTGACAGCAAGGACTGGAGCTCCAGTGATAAGAACAGCTGAATTCAAATCAGGAAATCCAGCATGACAAGCTCCTCCAGGAGAACCAACAGAACAGCTCCTGCTCTTCTTCTGTTCTCCTTTTTATTTTGTTGGCAACAATCCTCAGGTGGGCCTTCCACATGCTCCACCACATTGATTATAGTTCAGCTGTGTGTTACATGGTGACCACCAGTTGTCAATCCACCACAGGTTCTTACTATGTAGTTCAAGCTGGTCTTGAGTTCACTACGTAGCTCATACTGGGCCTCAAGCTCCCTATGATGCTCCTGCCTCACTCTCCTGGGTGCTAGGATTATAGGCATGCACCACAACACTCAGCTGGACCACTTTCACGTGGACGTTAAGCTCGTGAATCTCCACCCTAACAACTAACTCATGTCCTAAAATCCCCACTTCTTAATTCTATCACATAGTGTCTTAGACTCCAAAACAAATTTTGGTGCATAAATTCAGCAAAATATTCTGATATAGTCCAGTGGTCCACGGTGGTAGTGCATTATCCACAGGACTGGCAATGTCCAAATCTGTGGCCTGGAGCCTTCCATGGCTCTGCAAATTAACATGGCTTCACTTTTCCTACCTTGTTTCTATACTTTTCTGCTGGATGGTTGGGACCAAGATAAAGCAGGACTTATGTAACATGAAATGGAATACCCATCTCTGACAAAACTAAACAAAAAAATGAGCTATAAATGAAGGACAATTTTGTATCTATATATACAGAATTGTTAGGATAGATATATAGCCACTTTTTCTTAATTCAAAAAGAAGAAAGATTTGTGCTAATAGTGTTTGGACAGGATATCATGTCTGCATCTTATTCTGTGAATGACTACTACAAAGACAACAATATACAATGTATTAATTGTTGTAACTCTCCTACCAACTTGTTTTGAAACTGTCTCATTGCAATTTTTTATCAACAAAATCAATAAAAAATTTAAATTTTAAAAAATGGGGTCATGAATGTTTTTAAACATAAACTCTAAATTTTCCGACATTCATCCTACCAGGAGGTAGAATCTAAATGTCCTCCCATGATTCTGAGCTCACTGACCATTTGACTCAAGTCCAAAAAGAATATGGTATAAGTGATGTTGGCCAGGTTCTTGGCCAGTACTTAAGAAATTGGCTGTTTCTGCTTCCTGCATCTTGAGATGCTTGCTCTTGGAGCCCAGCCACCATGTTGGGAGAAAGCCAAGCAATATAGAGGCCACGCTGAAAGTGACACTCAACTTCAACTGCCAGACATGTGAATGCAAAAACCTTCAGATGACTCCACCCAAACATCAGGTCGCCTCAGTGTTTAGGTACCCAAGTGACTCTGAGTGTAGCAGAAGAAAGTTCTCCTTGCCAAGACCTAGCAGTTTGCAGGTTTGTGAAGCAAAGTTAATGATTGCCATAGGTTTTTTTTTTATTTTTTTATTTATTTATGTGTGTGTGTGCGTGTGCGTGTGTGTGTGTGTGTGTGTGTGTG
>NW_004524579.1:28439389-28449177 GCF_000260255.1 Octodon degus | reverse complement strand
CAATGGCCATGACTCATCCACATGGCTGACACTGACAAAAGATCTACAATCTGAGGTACAGGATCTCAGGATAAATCCTGAGGGGATTTCACTGATCTTATCAGATCCAAAAGCTACCATTCTTGTTGCATAGGTCTTGCTTTATCTTGATCTTAACTATCCAGCAGAAAAGTATATGAAGTAAAGTCATGCTGTTATGTTAAGCTGTAGGGGACTCAGGTCAACAGTTTCTGACACTGCCAGTGAAGTGGAAGACCCAGTATTATTATGGACTACTGGACTTTTAGAATATTTTGCTGAGTTAACACTCCTATAATATTCAAATAACGGAACTAAATAAAAAAGGGGATACAGATTAATGTCCATTTTGCATTTGTGTATTCAACATAGTTAGGATAGATATATATAGTTATATTCTCTTAATGAATAGAGGAATTTGTTCTAATAGTGTTTGTAAATAGAATATCATGTCTGCATCTTGTGCAGCAAATAACCACTGGGAAGAGAGTATGCAATGTGCTAATTATTGAAACTGTCTTGCCAGTTTGGTTTGAAAAAAACAAAAATCAGAGGTACAAAGGTCTCCAAAACAGGAGCAGGGCTGGAAGTGAGAGGAGCAGACAGGCAGCTGCTCTGTGCAATAAATACTTATTTCAAACTCAAAAAAAAAAGAAAGAAAGAAAGAAAGAAAGAAAGAAAAGAAAAGAAAAGAAAAGAAAAGAAAAGAAAAGAAAAGAAAAGAAAAGAAAAGAAAAGAAAAGAAAAGAAAAGTGTGGTCATAATTTATCCCCCTGTTATGAAAATCACTCTTATATGTTCAATAAAATATTGTTGAGATCATTCAATAGTAACACATGCCTATGTAAATATTTTAACAGCCTAGTTCTCTATTATATGTATATTCCACACTAAATCAACTATTGATGGGCATATAGATTATTTTTAGATTTTGCCAGTATAAACAAAACTATAATAAACATTTCAACATACTTTATACATATATCTTTTTTTAATATATTTTTTTATTTTTATTTATTTATTTATTGTGTGTGTGTGTGTGTGTGTGTGTGTGGCCAGGTCAGCCCACCTGGGGGCGGGGCTGGCTGGCATGTGGTGCTGGGGGATCAAACCGCAGTCCCTGTGCTTCGCCAAGCTTGTTCCAAGTAGGTGCTTTAGACCACTGAACCATCTCTCCAGCCCCTAGACATATATCTTCAAGTTAAACTTTTAAGTTAATTACTGGATCAAAAGGAATGAAAATTTTATTGACTAACTGAATGGTTGATTCATTGACAAATTGATTGATTGCAATAGGGTCTTGCAATGTAGCCCTGGTTTGTCTTTAATTCCTGTTTCAGCTTCCTAAATTCTGGGATTACAGGCATGAGCTACCATACTCAACTCAGAATGATCATTTTAAATTTTTATAGATACCACCAAATGCTAGATCTTCTCTTTTTCCAAATGATAAAAGTTGTATCACCTTTCATTCTATCTGCTATTCTGTATCTTAAATGTTGGATCCATCAGATTGCAAAATTTTTACTAATTTGATAGATTTTTTTAAAGATTTGTTTTGTTTACTTTCCCTTCATTGTGATTGAGATTATCCTGGCTTAAATTCTCTGAAAAAGCACAAAGCAAAGCAAATTTTAGTTACTTTTGGAAAAATAACAACACACCAGGGAAGTAGGGTGGCAACAGAGAGATCCTCAAGACTTCTCTGCTTACTTCCTTAGAGAAACCAACTTTGTTCTGGTGTTAGGGATCCCTGAATTTCAGGGAAATCATTTAGCCCAGGAGCTGATCTTCAATCAGCCTAATGCAATGGGCCTTAAACTTTTGAATTATCTCAACTCTTTTTAAACTCTTAAAAACACTGAGGATTCTTGGCACACTGTGTTTATGCAGATAACATATTGATATTTACCATATTTAAAAATCAAACAATAATGTAGAAATCCTCTCCATTAAAAACTACTGTACTTAAGGGCCAGTGAGATAGCTCAGCAGACTAAGCTCCTGCTTTGGCAAGCACAGAGAAACAGGGTTGGATCCCTGGTACTGCATGACTATCTGGTCCCACCCCCAAGGTGCGCTGAGCCAGCTACGGAGTCTGGGCATGATCGTGCACACCTATAATCCCAGCACTGGGGAGGTTGAAAATAGTAGGAGTACTACAAGTCTGAGCTGTGTAGTGAGACCCTGTACCAAATACATAAATTTAAAAAAAAAAATACAGTACTTTGAGAAAGGAGATTGAAGTGTATATCAGAAAATGGAAAGATATCCCTTGCTCTTGAGTAGGAAGAACAAATATAGTGAAAATGGCCATACTTCTGAGACCATTATACAGATTTAATATAATTCCAATCAAAATTCCAATAGTATATCTCACAGAATTGGAAAAAGCAGTCCTAAAATTCATTTGGAACCAGAAGGGACCTAGAATAACAAAGGCAATTCTGGGCAACAAAGGCAAGGCAGGGGGCATCACAATACCTGGCTTAAAATTATATGATAAAGGTACTGTGGTAAAAACAGTGCAGCATTGGCAAAAAAGACCCAAAAGTAAACAAAACATTAGAAGATGCAGAAACAACTCCAGAGATGCTGAACCACTTTATCTTTGACAAAGGTGCAAAATATATTCATTGGAAGAAAGATACCCTCTTTAGATCCAGCCCTAGCCCAGTGAGTGTATGGGAGAGCTTCCGGCTACCCTGCATCCATGGGACCTGTTGTTCCAAACCCAGGCACAGCAGGAGTAAGACCCACTTCCGTGCCCCTGGGACCCCCAGCACCACCCCGCAGCCCGCTCATCCTGCAGGTCCCCCCACCACGCGTGCCACCTAGTGAGTGAGACCTTCTGCCACGATATTGAGACCCCAGATCCAGACCTAGCCCAGGCCACATGAGTGTGCGGGAGAGCTTCCCACTACCCTACATGCAGGGACCTATCTGTCTAAACTCAGGCACAGCATGAGACCCTCTTCTGCGCCATTGGAACCCCCTAATCCGGGAGCCTCCCCCAAACCTGTCGAGTGAGTGAGAATTTCTGCCTGATTGCTGAACCCCCAGATCCAACCTTAGCCCAGGCCCTGT
This sequence comes from Octodon degus, assembly GCF_000260255.1. Classification (NCBI taxonomy): domain Eukaryota; kingdom Metazoa; phylum Chordata; class Mammalia; order Rodentia; family Octodontidae; genus Octodon; species Octodon degus. The sequence continues at coordinate 28,446,072 of NW_004524579.1, read as the reverse complement.
GAGTATGCTGGAGAGCTTCCCCTCTCCCCTACTCCCTGTCATCCCCTTCAGACACAGCTCAGGCCTGGTATACAGGTCTGGGGTGAAACTCTGCAGCTGCAGTCCCTGCAGAGAGAGTAGAGAACAGAACCACGCAGCCAGTCTAGAAGCAGAACATCTTGCCAGAGGGGCAAAACAGGTTCACTTACAAAGGCAGCAGCAGGAAGGACCTGAGCACATCCGCCAGACCCAAGCCATGCATAGCTGGATAAATTCAAACGTTGTACATCTGCACCTGAATTTTGCTTGGTACTAAGGTTATAACTGCACCAAAACTGTACAACAAAGGTCAGAGCACAGTGCTATATGAAATGAAAATGAGAAGGAGCAAAATTAAATCTCAGACCGCAAGCTCACCCATAACAAATGCAGAGGACACTAGCACAGAACAAAGTGGGAAACACACAGCTGAAATCAATGAATCAAGAGCTTCTAAAATAAAGAAACAACTGCAGAAAGTAATGAAAAGGGTGTAATTAGCACAGACCAAGTAGAAATTCAGAAGATTATCAATGTCTACTTCAGAATCTATAATCTCACAGAATAGAAGACACAGAAGGAATGGACAGATTCCTCGAAAGGTACAAATTACCACAACTGAAACAACAAGATATAACCACTCTCAATAGCCCAATAACAGACAATGAAATATGAGATGTAATAAAAAACCTACCAACAAAAAAAGTCCAGGTCCGCATGGATTCACAGCTGAATTGTACAAGAAATTTACAGAATATCTAATCCCTATACTCCTCAAACTCTTTCATGAAATTGAAAAGGAAGCAATCCTCCCAAAATCATTCCTGGAGGCAAGTATTATACTGATACCAAAACCAGGAAAAGATGCAACTAAGAAACAAAACTACAGGCCAATCTCCATCATGAACATAGATAGAAAAATCCTCAATAAAATCCTAGCAAACAGAATACAACAAATCATCAAGAAGATCATACACCATGACCAGGTAGGATTCATCCCAAGGATGCAAGGATGGTTCAATATTCAAAAATCTATAAATGTAATACACTATATCAATAGAGTGAAAACTAAAAATCACATGATCATCTCCATTGATGCAGAAAAGGGTTTTGACAAAGTCCAACACTCAATCATATTCAAAGTCCTACAGAAAATTGGAATAGATGGCCTCTACTTCAATCTGGTAAAAGCCATTTATGAAAACCCAATGGCTAACATAATTCTAAATGGGGAAAAACTGAAATCTTTCACTCTTAGATCTGGTACAAGACAACAATGTCCTCTATCACCACTCCTACTCAATATAGTTCTGGAATCCTTAGCTACAGCCATTAGACAAAAGAAAGAAATAAAAGGAATAAGAATAGGTAAAAAAAGAAGTTAAATTATCATTATTTGCAGATGACATAATACTTTACTTGGAAGACACAAAAAACTCCACCAAGAAGCTACTAGAATTAATACAGAAATTCAGTAGCATAGCAGGTTATAAAGTCAATACTCAAAGGTCAATAGCATTCTTATACACAGATAACAAACACACTGAGAGGGAAATTATAGAAATAATACTTTTTACAATAGCACAGAGGAAAATGAAATACCTTGGAATTAACCTAACTAAAGAAGTCAAAGATCTTTTCAAGGAAAATTACAGTACTCTTAAAAAAGAGATCATAGAGGATTTCAGAAAATGGAAAGATATTCCATGCTCCTGGATAGGAAGAACCAACATTGTAAAGATGGCCATACTCCCAAAATTGTTGTACAGATTTAATGCCATCCCTATCAGACTATACTGACATATCTCACAGACATAGAGAAATCATTCCTAAAATTTATCTGGAACCGGAAAAGACCTAGAATAGCAAAGGCAATTCTGGGCAAGAAAGACAAGGCAGGAGGCATTACCATTCCTGACTTGAAATTATACTACAAGGCTACTGTGATAAAGTCAGCATGGTACTGGCAACAAAATAGACCTGAGGATTGATGGAATAGATTAGAAGATGCTGAAGCCCCTATGAACACATTCAGCTACCTTAACTTTGACAAAGGGGCCAAACAAACTCACTGGAAGAAAGATAGCCTCTTTAACTTATGGTGCTGGAAAAACTGGCTCTCTACATGCCGAAAACTAAAACTTGACTCAGGTCTATCACCATATACATATCTAAAGTCAAAATGGATTAAAGATCTAAATACTAAAGTAGAGACACTAAGTCTCCTGGAAGAGAAAGTAGGAGGAACTCTTGAAGACATAGGGGTAGGCAAAGAGTTCATGAACAAAAATCAAATTGTACGGGAAACAGTTGAAAGAATTAACAACTGGGACCTGCTCATACTGAGAAGTTTTTGCACGTCAAAATAAATTACCAACAAAGTGAAAAGACAACCCACAAATTTGGAAAAAATCATGACAAATAAGTACATAGACAAAGGTCTGCTCTCTAGAATTTATAAAGAACTAAAAAACACCAGAGCCCCAAAATTTAAAGACTCAGTCCAGAAATGGGCATCTGAGATAACACATACTTCTCAGAGGATGAAATTAAAGAAATGAATAAATATATGAAAAAATGCTCCACATCAATAGCCATTCATCAAATGCAAATTAAAACAACATTGAGATATCATCTCACACCAGAAAGAATGGCTATCATAAAGAAATCAACCAACAACAAATATTCGAGAAGCTATGGGGAAAAAGGAACCCTTCTCCACTGCTGGTGGGAATGTAGACTGGTGCAACCATTATGGAAATAAGTGTGGAGATTCCTTAGAAAAGTTGGACTGGAAATCCCATTTAAACCAGCTATTCTTCTACTGGGAATTTTCCCAGAGGATCTGAAAACATCATATCATAGTAATATATGTGTGCCTATGTTTATAGCTGCACAATTTGTGATAGCCAAATCTTGGAAACAACTGAGATGCCCATCACCTGAGGAATGGATAAAAAGATGTAGTATTTTTGTACAATGTAGTATTACTCAGCTATACAGAATGATAAACTTGAAAGCTTTATATTGAAGTAAATGCCACTTGAAGATATACTCATAAGTGAAATAAACCAGACACACATGTGAAAATGCCATATAGTTTCCTTAGTATAAGAACTCAAAAGAAGAAAAATTGAAAGATTTAACACAAGTTAAAGGAAAGCAAGTACTCGAGGACTAACTAATTATGAGAGGGAAGGGAGCAGAGCTAGGAAACATGACAGTGACAAGCCATACAGTTACATGTAGAAGATGGGCAAGACAATGATCCTGGGAATCTCCAGAAGATTTTTGAATCTAGTAGTTAATTGGAAAGATTCTCATCCTGACTAACTATATATACTGACACCTGTGAACTAAGCAACTGCACTGAAGATGGTAGTTTGTAATAGTAGGTTCATGCTTGGAGTGCCTGTCATTCTGGTCTTCTGAATATGGGCATCTTTTCATGACATGGTAGTTGCTGCTGTGCTGTCTCTCAGGTAGATGATTGTTCAAAAAGAAGGGGATGATGAAATAAGGCAAGAGACAGGAAAAGGAATGTTGTGGGACTGTCCTGCTACAAAATTATATATGGTTGGATTTCTGGACTTACATGTAAACACATATAATTCTCTATTCCTATCTTTAAATATATTTTAATTTTTTAAATGTTTTTTCATCATATTCTGTAAGGACTTAAAGTTTGACATATTAATATTTGATGGAAAAAATACTTTTTCCATGTTATGCCTAAGATGTTTGATATTGAGACAGATAGTGAGGTTAAACTTAACAGCCTAGGTTGTATGGTAATAATAATAAGCTTCTGTTCTGGAGGGTTAACATCCTATGTTTGAAGGCCAAAAGGGGGGACCAAGGAAAGCCAACATTTTGGCCCTAGTCTTCGAAGGTCTATTAAGACTCAGGACATATGAGAACTTGTACTGTAACATCATGTAACTCGGTAGTGTCCCAAACTTTCTGATCAAGGAGATTGTGGGGTCAAAGAGAAAAGTGATCGATGATGTAGAGTGTGCCTAAGGAGAGTCACATGGAGAGAAAACATTCTCTCAGGTTTTCACAGAGAGCACATTGGCCAAGCAGTGGCCATGACTCATCCAAATGGCTGACACTAACAAAGGATCTACAATCTGAGGTACAGGATCTCAGGATAAATCCTGAGGGGATTTCACTGATCTTATCAGATCCAAAAGCTACAACTCTTGTTTCATAGTTCTTGCTTTATCTTGGTCTTTACCATCCAGCAGAAAAGTATAAAATGAAGTATAAGAAGTATAGCCATGTTGTTATGTTGAGCTGTAGGGGACTCAGGACAATTTCTGACATTGCCAGTCAAGCGGAAGACCCAATATTATTATGGACTACTGGACTATTTTCAAATATTTTGCTGAGTTAACACACCTATAATATTTAAATGACAGCAGTAAACAAAAAAAGAGGATGCAGATAAATGACCTTTTTGTATGAATGTATTTAAAATGGGTAGGATAGATATATAGCTACATTCTCTTGCTGAATTAAGAGATTTTTTTCTTATAGTGTTTGTAAATAGGATATCATGTCTGCATCTTATACAACAAATGACCACTAGGAGAGAGTATTTAATGTGTTAATTACTGGAACTGTACTACCAGTTTGATTTGAACCTGTCTCATTGCTATTTATTTCTCAATAAAATTATCGGAAAAAAAGGAAAGATACCCTGTTTAATAAATGGTGTTGGAAAAAAAAATGGCTATCCATATGCCAAAGACTAAAATTGGACCCAGATTAAAATTGGACCCATATCTTTCACCATGCACTAAACTAAATTTGAAATGGATCAAAGATCTGCATATCAAAACACAAAGATTAAGTCTGTTGGAAGATGGAACAGGTAAAACTGATGAAGTCTTTACTTTGGTGCAAGCAAAGACTTTACGAATAAGACCCCAAAAACATAGGAACTCTCACAAAGAATAAACACCTGGGATCTCACCTTACTAAAAAGTTTTGCACAGCAGTAGTATAGAATGGTGCCATCACTGTGCAAATCATTGTGAAGATTGCTCAAAACACTAGGATTACAGGTTTTACTTGATGCTGCCATTTCCATTTCTAGGCATCTTCCCAAAACAATTAAAAGAGACAACCCATAATGTGGGAAAAAAATATTTTCCAGCTGTTCCTTAGACAAAGGATTGTTATTGAGAGCATATAAAGAACTCAAAAATTCAGACCTTTTACATTAAAGACCCAGTCTAAAAATGGGCATATGTACTTTTCAGATGAAGAAATACAAACATCAAATAAATATATGAGAAATGAGAGCTGGCCAGATAGCTCAGCAGACTAAAACACCTGCTTAGGCAGAGCACAGAGGCCAGAGTTCCATCCTTGGTGTACCATGTTGACCCTGCCCCCAGGGGACGCTGAGATGGTGATTGAGACTGGACATCATGGCCAATGCCTTTAATCCCAGTACTTGGAATGCTGAGAACAGGAGAATCACTATGAGATCTACGTAGTGAGACCCTGCAGAGCCTGTCCATAATATATATATGAAAAATGTTCAGCATCACTGACCATTCAAGAGATACAAATTAAAACAACACTGAGATTCCTTATCACACTGGAAAGAATGGTTATTATCAAGAAATTAATAACAAATACTGGCAGTGCTCAGGAGACAAAAGAACACTTCTCTACTGTTAGTGTTAGTGTAGAATGGTGCAATCACTATGGAAATCAGTATGCAGATTGATCAAAACACTAGGATTACAGGTTTCATTTGATGCTGCTATTTCCATTCTAGGTGTCTTCCCTCAACTAAAAGCATCAAACAGGGCAACCCGTTCATTCAGAACCCCTCCTGCATCTAAGGAGCTGTTCCTGTTCCACATTCCCTAGTCTTCTTCTCCATTAAATTTTCCTGCTTAAAAATTAAAAAACCTCATACCACAATGACATTTGCACACCAATGTTTATAGCAACAAGTTTGTAATAGCCAAATCTTGGAAACAACCCAAATGCCATCAACTGGTGAACTGATGAAGAAAATGTAGTCTTTTTACATGATAAAGTACTACTCAGCTATAAAGAATAATAATCTAGAGACTTTTATAGGTAAAGGGATGCAACTCAAGACCATACTCAGAAGTAAAATAAATCATATACACATATTTAATCATTGTATTGTCTCAGTGTGAGAAGATAAAAAATCATATAAGATCCAAAATGTGTAATAGGGGGCCTGCATCTTAGCTCAGTTCTTTAAGTGGCTGCTTCAACAAAGCAGTCAGGTTCAGGTTGCTGTGATTCAGTCCCCAGGACTCAAATCTGCCCTGAAGGCATTCGGAGCCAGACCCCCCAAAAAAAATCCTTCTGCCAAAATGTGTAATAGAGGGGACATAGTTCAGCAGTATAAGCACCTGCCTGGCAAGTACAAGGTCCTGAGTTCAATCCCCAGTATAAGGGAAAAAAATGTACAACAGATATTGTAAAATAGGAAGAAACTTCAGGGGAAACTGGGATGAGTGAATAGAGAAAAGAGGGAAGGGAAAAGCAAAAAGAATAGATAGATGATAGAGATAGATAGATAGATAGATAGATAGATAGATAGATAGATAGATAGATGATAGATAGATGATAGATAGATAGATAGATAGATAGATAGATAGATA
>NW_004524579.1:28438395-28439289 GCF_000260255.1 Octodon degus | reverse complement strand
GATAGATAGATAGATAATAAGACAGTTAAAATACAAATTTCTCTTCATTTGTTGAGAAGAAAAGTTTATCCTAAGATTGTTTGGACAATTAAATACTGATATTTTGAACTTGAACTAATTTAAAGATAACAATACACAATATATTAATACCCTCCTATTGTCTTGAATTTTTGTTTTCTTTCTTTCCTCCTTAAAAATAGACTGGTAATTGGAAAGCCAAATATTACATTATAGGAGTGAGCAATCAGAGAACAAATACAGGGCCTTGCATATGTTAATCAAGTATTCTATTGCTGAGCTACAGCCCCAGCCTTTAAGCTCACATTAATTTGTTTAAAATACCATTAATAAACTATTGCATGTTAACATATTTTGTGAAAAATAACCAATATTCAAAATGAGAAGAGAAACATTGTTCTACATTTTTTGTAACTGCCCCTTAATAGAAGACAATTAGATTCACAGCTCTGCTTTTCCATTCAATCTGTTGCAATATGTTGGGCTTTTTTTTTTAATAAATTACGAAAATCTAGCTACTTACAAATGCAAAGTATTTTAATCATTTTTTCCAATAATTATGAATATTATTCTCTGACATTAGGCTAGAACTTGATAAGAAATACATTTCTGGGGGAAGTAAGTAGCATTCAAGCAATAACTATTTTCTCACACTGGTAGAGAACAGAAGCCAAAAGTCAGGATGCCAGCAAGGCTGGATTCTGCAAGCATCTGGGAAGTTGTCAATAACACAGTGTCAGCTATAAGGTTTTCTAAATTCTCATTGTTGCTTATAATTCTAATTTTATCATGGACAATAGATAAAATTAGAAAAAAAATTATTGTGTATATTTAAAGTATACAACATGATGTTACAAGATACAGTAGATCAGACAT
>NW_004524579.1:28434658-28438080 GCF_000260255.1 Octodon degus | reverse complement strand
CCCCCTCTCCAGTTCAGTCCTGTCAGAGATGGGTATTCTATTGGCATCTAAATATTATAGGTGCTTGAATTCAACAAAACAATCCAACACAGTCCAGGAGTCCACAATAGTAGGGGGTTGTCCACAGAAGTTGTTGACTAGAGCCTTTTACAGCTTAGTATATTAATATGGCTTTACTTTATATGCCTTGTTTTTTTACTCTTCTGTTGGATAGTTAAGACCAAGATAAAGCAAGACCTATATAAACAAGAAATGTAACTTTTGTATCTGATAAGATCAGTCAAGTACCCTCAGGATTTATCCTTTAACCCTGTACTGCACTTTGTAGATCCTTTGTCAGTGTCAGCCATGTGGATGAGTCACGGCCATTGTTTGACCAATTTGCTCTCTGTGAAAGCCTGAGAGAATGTGACTCTCATTGGGCACACTATACATCATTGATCACATTCCTCTGTGGTTCCATAATCTCCTTGATCAAAATATTTGGGGCACAACTGAGTTACATGATATTACAGTATGGGTTCTCCTATGTCCTCAGTCTTCACTGATCTTGAAAGACTAGTGCCAAAATGTTGGCAGACCTTGCAGCCCTTCCTTTTCTCCAATTGTTGATCTGCAAACTTGGGTTGTTAACCCTCCAGAAGAGAAGCTTATTATTACCCTGCGACATATGCAGTTCGGTTTACCCTAACTATCATTCTAAATATTGAACATCTTAGGTATGATGTGAAACAGGTATCTTCCATCAAGTACTGATGTATGGAAATTTAAGTCCTTACAGAATATGAAGAAAAAAAAATTAAAAAATAGAAATAAACACATATTTTTACACAGAAATTTAGAAATCTAACCATATACAGCATTGTAGCAGGACAGTCTTGTGACTCTTTTCTTTCTTGTGTCTTTTTTTTTTTTTCATTTATTACCCATTTAAAACAAGAAAAACAAAAAACAAAAAAAAAAAACCTTTTTATTATAACTTTTTTTGAAAAGCAGACCGCAGCTTGGATAGACTTAGTAAAATGGTTATCATACAGAAATAAATCAACATATTCATCATCTCAGTTATCTGCTACAGTTCAGATATAAAATAGAACCTGAAAGTTCCATGTATAAAAGATTTTTTTCCCCAGGAAACACAAAGAGGTAGGGACTGGTAGGAAGTCTTTAGGTCATTGCTGGAATCCCTTCCATAACCACTGTGGGACCACAGTCTTTCACCTCCTCTTCCTTTCCTTTCTGGCCAGGAGGGAAGCAACTTGCTCTGTCAAGTGCCCCCCACCACTACCACCCAGCTGTTCCTAAACTGGAGTTTCTCAAACCAGGAGCCCAAGTAAATTTTTCCTTTTCATAACTTGTGTATCTCAGCTATTTGTTATAGTAATGGAAAACTGCCTAATTCATCACCCCCTTTGCTGAGGCAAGAGCAACTATCATCTACTCATTGGGCAAAATTGTTCACACAAGATACTGTTCTTCATTAGGCCCTTTTGTTGCACATCATAGTTATCTCCTACTTGGTGTCCTTGGACCTATATTTCTCCCTACCTCCTAGCTTACCTCCTGCCACTGACAACCACTATGTTAAATTCAAGCTCTACATATTTTTGTTCAGTTTTAGTATATGAGATCATGCAATGTTTTTGTGTCTTGTGTGTTTCACTTAGCACAATGCCCTCCAGACTCATCATTGTTACAGCAAAGGGGCAGAATGCTCTCCTTTTTAGACACTAAATAGGACAGTGGTTTCTTTTTCCATTCAATCAATGGACATGGAAGTTGTTTGTATACCTTGTCTATCAAGAATGATGCTGCAGTGGTCATGGCAGTGGAGATATTCCTATGAGGCAGTGATTTTCTTTCTTTTTTTTTTTTTTTTTTTTTGTATACGGTATGCCCAGAAGAGAAAATGCTGGGTCGTACAGTAATATACTGCAATATTTTTATACTCTTTTGGAACCTCCATACCATTTTCTGTAATTGCTGTAACAACCTACATTCCCACCAATGGGTGATATTGTACTATTTTCTCTACAAATTTTGGTACTGGATGTCTTTGTTTCTAATAAGTTATCCTAGTGAATGTGAGGTAATATCACATAGTGGTGTTGATCTGCATTTCTCTGATGATTACTGATATTATCTCTTCATGTATTGGCTATTTTTCTCTCTTCTGTGGAAAAATATCTAGGTTTTTTGATAATTTTTTAGTCAAATATGTTTGTCTGTACAATTGCATAAATTCTTTTTTTGGTACTGGGAGTTGAACTCAGCACCTCAGGCAGGCACTGTGCCACTGAGCTATATGTCCAGCAGTTATCAATTTTAGACATTAACTTCATTAGATATATGGTTCATGAATATTTTCCCAATTTTTTTCTCCCCTCTGTTTGCTCTTTTATTTTGTTTACAGGTAAGTACTTTTTCCCTGAAACGACAAATTTATCATTTGATCATTTGTAAAACAATGTGTGCCCAATCTTCAGATCTGAATAGGTATAGCCCACCTGATAATTGTGTTTTCAGTAAAAGTGGTATGCCACTAAAAATGGCCATAGTTATTTTTTTTAATTTTATGTCTAAGGTATGTGATATTCAGACAAATAGTGATATTAAGCTTAACTGCCTCTGTTGTAGGATAATAGCATCATTAGGCTTCTCTTCTGGATGTTTAACAACTAAAGTTTGCAAAAAATTAGACAGGTAGAAGGGCTAAAAAGATAGCCAATATTTTGGCCCTAGCCCTTCAAGGTAGTTAGGACTGAAGACATAAGAAAATCTTTCTGTGACATCCTGTAACTAAGCAGTAACCCAAATTTTCTGATTAAGGAGATTATGAGGCCACAGAGAAAAGTGATTGATGATATGTAGTGTGCCTAAGGAGATTCACCTAAGAGAAAAAAATCTCTCAGGCTTTTACAGAGAGCAAACTGGACAAGCAATGTCTGTGACTCATCCAGATGACTGACACTGACAAAAGATCCACAAGGTGCTATACATGGTTCTAGAGTAAATCCTGAAGGGAATTGACTGACCTTATCAGATAGCAAAAGTTACATTTTAGTTATATAGGTCTTGCTTTAACTTGGTCTTAACCATCCAGCAGAAAAGTGTAACCACGAGGTATAAAAGTAGAGCTATATTAATATGCTGAACTGTAAAAGGCTCATGTCAACAATTTCAGACAATTTCCAGTTGTGCTGGTAACTCACTACTATTATGGACTATTAGACTATATTGGGCTATTTTGCTGAATTCAAGTATCTACAATATTTGGACTGGCATCAAGTATAAAAAGGTCTTTTAAAGACTTCTTCAAGTACAGCTTCTCTAACAGCAACGGAACACCCATCTCTAATAAAACAAAACAAAAAGGGGGATATGAATAAAGGACCATTTTGTTGTGAAAAAAAGAAATATAT
>NW_004524579.1:28412014-28433818 GCF_000260255.1 Octodon degus | reverse complement strand
CCCATCCCTAGGGAAGTATGTAGCTGTGTTTCCTCTTTTGTCTTGGTCTTGAGGTGTGCCCCATATGGGAGTGTCTGTCTCTTTCAAGTTACAAAAGCACCTTGTCTTCCATCTTGTCCTTGAGGGCATGGCCCTTAAACTGCCTATAGTATTTCTATCTAATTCAGCTGCCTACAATACAACTAACCTGTTCTGAAACTGTCTCAGTGCTATTTTATTTTTTTCTCATTAAAATGAATAAAAAATTAAAATTAAAATTAAACAAAAAATGACCAAAGTGGCATAAGCTCCTGTCTGGCAAGCACAAGGTCCTGAATTTGATCTCTGGTACTGCCAAAAAAAAAAAATCAATGTCCAGTTAAGCTCAAACAAAACTGCTTTTGCTTAATAAAATCACTGAAATGGATTTATATAGAATATTTAAAATATCATTGTTCATAAGTTAAAATGTAGTTGGGTGTGGTGACACACACATAATCTCAGCAGTCCAGAGACTAAGGCATGAGGATTGATACAAATTCCAGGCCAGCCTGGTGACACAGTGAGTTTATGGCCAGCCTAGACTACATAGCAAGACCCTGACACAAAAAGGAAAACAAAAGTTGAAACTTAATTTAAAAAAGAGGATTTTTTTTAAAATCACTTCATCAAAGAGCTCAGAGATGAAATTGATTTTTTTCTAAAACTGCAGTAGTTTTGTTGTAGGTGACTGCAACTTGAAAGAAAAAAAAAAAAAAAGAAACAGACACTCCCATTTGGGCCATACCTCAAGACCAAAGAGGAAACACACAGCTACATAATTCCCTAGGGATGAGCATCAGAGATTGATATTCTAAATAGATATCAATCACCTTGAAAGAGCCCAAATAAGTCACTAGCCCAACCCCAACAGGAAGAGACCCTGGCCCATATTCATGCCCATTTGCTATGTGACTCACTTCCCCATTTGGTCCTAGATTTAATCAATTTTACCCTAGTAATGGTACTTGTACTCTCATTGGTTGACCATAGTTTTGTCCCACCTCATGCCCACCTAAGCGAGTTCCCATGTCTTCTGCACCACCTTAGACCCACCTCACCACATGGTTTTACTCTATGAAAGTTCCCTAGAAGAAACAGCTTCCCAGGGACCACATGCTCAAGGGCCACCTTCCTGTCCTCTCAGAAAGTAGCCTTCTTTCCCCCAAAAAATACATTCTGCTTATAACCTCCTTTTCTTCCTAAAATTCATTCTTCCGTTTTAGAGAACACAAACTTGTCCCAGGTACTTTTCAGGTCGGGAAATCAAATTTCCCCTATATCAATTTGATGTCACTACCTAAATTCTTGATAAAGTACCAGTTTTACTCGCTATTGTTTTTGCATCACCAGCATTGGAAAATTATGAGCAGAAGTGTTATAGATAGCTGAGTTAGATAGAAATATTATAGGCAGTCAGACAGGGCTAGACCCTGAAGAAAGCAATATGGAAGGTAAGATGATCTTGCAACTTTTGGAAGAGACAGACACTCAAGTTGTAGGCCAGACCTCAAGACAAAAGAATAAACAAATATAGCCACATACTTCCCTAGGGATGGGCATCAGGGACTGATATTCTAATCAAAGAATCAATCACCTTGAAAGAGACAGAAAGAGTCACTAATCTAACCTCCAAGAGGACGGGTCCCTATTCCATATTCATGGCTGCTTGGTACATGACTTGCTTCCCCATTTGATCCTGATTTAATCAATTTTATCCAAGCAATTATATTTGTAATCTTATTGGCTGACCATAGTTTTGTCTCACTTCATGTGGGTGTTTCCATGAGGAAACAGACCTTATCAGATCCAAAAGCTACAACTCTTGTTGCATAGATCTTGCTTTATCTTGGTCTTAACCATCCAGCAGAAAAGTATAAAAATGAAGTATAAGAAGTAAAGCCATGCTATTATGTTGAGCTGTAGGGGACTCAGGTCAACAATTTCTGACATTGTCAGTCAAGCAGAAGATCCAATACTATTATGGGCTACTGGACTCTTTTAGAATATTTTGCTGAGTTTACACACCTATAATATTCAAATAACAGAACTTAACATAAAAAGGGGATACAGATGAATGTTCGTTTTGTATCTGTATATTCAAAGTGTTTAGGATAGATATATAGTTACATTTTCTTAATGAATAGAGGGATTTGTTCTAATGGTGTTTGTAAATAGGATCTCAAGTCCTCATCTTGCACAGCAATTAACCACTAGGAAGAATGTATGCAATGTGTTAATTATTGAAACTGTCCTATCAATTTGATTTGAAACTGTCTCACTGCTATTTGTTTCTCAATAAAATTATGGGGAAAAAAACAAATATAATTGTTTGGATAAAATTGATTAAATCAGGATCAAATGGGGATGCAAGTCATGTAGCAAGCAGCCATGAATATGGAATATGGGCCCTTCCTGTTGGTGGTTGGGTTAGTGACTCTTTCTGGCTCTTCCAAGGTGATTGATACCTTGATTAGAATATCAGTCCCTGATGCCCATCCCTAGGGAAGTATGTGGCTACATTTGTTTATTCTTTTGTCTTGAGCTCTGCCTACAACTTGAGTGTCTGTCTCTTCCAAAGTAATAAGATAGGGCCCACCAAATAGCTCAGGGGCCTGAAATGCCTGCTTAGTCAGGTGCAGAAACAGGAGCTTGATCCCCAGCATGCTGTGTGGGTGAGCTGGAAGAGGACTGAGACTGGGTGTGATGGTGAATGCCTGTAATCCCAGTGCCTTGGGAGGCTGAAAACAGGAGGATAACTACCAATCTGATCTGTGTAATGAGACCCAGTAGACCCTGTATGAAAAGAGTGAATTATCATTTTGTTTCGTGAAATCCTGTATCATTTTGCTGTATGCAGCTGAGTTAGATAGAAATATAGGCAATCAGACAAGGTCAGACCCTCAAGGAGACAAGATGGAAGACAAGGTGACTTTGTAACTTGGAAGAGACAGACACTCCCTTATGGGCCACACCTCAAGACCAAGACAAAAGAGGAAACAGCCCTAGGGATGGGCATCAGGGCTTGATACCCTAAATAGGTATCAGTCACCTTAAAAGAGTCCAAAAGAGTCACTAGCCCAACCCCCAACAGGAAGAGACCCTGTCCCATATTCAAGCCCACATACTACGTGACATGACTTGCTTCCCCATTTGGTACTGGATTTAATCAATTTTACCTGAGCAATGGTGCTTCTAATCTCATTTGTTAATCATAGCTTTGTCCCACCTCATGCCCACGTAAGTGAGTTCCCATATTTTCACCACCTTAGACCCATGTCACTGCATGATTTTTCTCTATAAAGTTCCCTGGAAGAGACAGCTTCTGGGGGACAACGCTCTTGCTCCCCACCCTCCGTCCCTTTCTCGCACAGGAGATTTCTTTCCCCCAGTAAATCTACTCTGCTCATAACTTGTTTGTTCCTAAAATTCATTCTTTGGTTTTAGAGAAAATGAATTCATCCCCGGTACCTTTTATTTTGGGAGATCACTTTTTCTCCCTGTGTCATTTGGAGGTTTCCTGTATCAATTTCTAATTTTTTTTACTATTTTTATTCTCCTTAAAAAATAAAAATATTATGAATAAAAGAAAAGATTTAGTGGGTTTTATTATTTAACTGATACTAAGAAAGTAGGAGAGACACACTATGGGGCTGGCCCTCTGTTACTTTTCACTCATGGTAGAATCATGGGGAAATAATTTCATTTCTCTCTTACTGCTTAAGGTGAAAGTTGAAATCAGATGCTATCAAAGGATCATTGCTATGCTTTTACAGATTTGTTTAAGCTAGTGATTTGTCATAATCTTTTAACTTCCTTATCTAACATGTCCTTTTTTTGAGTAAGTCAATAATGAGACTTATTCCTGTTAGATTTAGGTAGATTCTCTTCCTGCCATTGACTTTACTTGAAGTCACTCAAAAGATTGTCCTCTTTTAAGAGGCTTGAGATGGCAGGTGTGACTGATAGATTTTGATGGTGTCACAGCAGAGAAACAGGCAGAAGGAAAAAGGAAAGGGGCTTTATTATAAAGGTAAAGGGGCTTCATTATCTTAGAGGACATGGAGAGAATTTGGGAAGATAAGGAATTCTCTGGATTGGAACAGAGGGAGGCTGAGGCGTTTATGGTCTGTTGCCAGGGGTGGGGTTTGAGGGGGATGTTTAGATATACCTGAAGAGCTGACTGGGGCCTTTCCTGAGGTGGCAGGAAAGGTGAAAGGAAATTGCACCCTGGGCTGAGTTAGAGAAGAGGGGAGGTAGTCTCTGAGAAGAAAAGCTGTTGTTTTAAGGGCTTCAGCCACATTGGATGACCATCATAATAATTCAGCAATTCATACTAGGGCCATAACCTATCAGTGACTACTTCTTCTCAGAGAACAAGTTATGCTTTTAAGAGTTCTACTACCCGAGTAGAAGTGCTCCAGACCTCCTCTTCACAAAAATCTCAGAAATGTAATGACCAGAGATATGCCTCAGTGGCACAAGTGCTGGCCTGACAAGTGGAGGGTCCTGACTGATTCTTGGCACACACATACACAAAAATAAATAAATAAATAAATAAAACTCAGAATGTGTGCAGGTTGTTACCCTCTCCCTTCCTGTTAACAAAGCTCTCTAAACTAAGGTGCTGAAGGCAATAGCAAGTTGATACTTCCAACATGTGTTTAGGGTGGTCTGTGTTCGTAGTAACACAGTTATGTGATATGTAGACATTTAAAAAATACTTTTTTAATGTTAGCACAAAACTATTCTGACCAATGTCCCCTGAAATCACTGTGGTTTATAAGTGGAAAGTAAAGTCACATAGCAAATGACTACCTTTGGTTATTGTTATTATGAACCATATTCTTTGTCATTAACCTCTCAAATAGGTGGGACTGGAGGAAATTCCAAAGTGAATGCTGAGTTCCAGAAAAACGGTGTCTCCAGGGAGCATTGGTAGAGACCATTGGCTCTGGGGAGATGGCTCAGCAGCATAAGCACCTGTCTGGCAAACGGGAGGTCCTGAGTTTGATCCCCAGTACCAAAAAAGACCACAGACAGTTCATGAGAGGAGTCTTGATTGGTGCTTATTTTTCTTGAGGCAAGGTCTCACTCTGTAGTCAAGGCTGGCCTTGAACTCACTGTGTAGCTTAGGCTGGCCTCAGACTCCCAGTAAACCCCCAGTACTTCCTCTTGCCTCGGTATTGAGATTACTGACATGTGCCACCATGCCTGGCAGGACTCTTAATTGAAAATACCATTTAAGAAGTGAGATTGATCAAATAATTGCAGTATTATAAATGCTTAGTTAGTGACAAACTTAGCATATAGTCAAATCATGCTATGAAATTCCCATTAAGTTGATTACTGCAGCTCTGAACATAAGAATTCATCTTTCATAGGCCAGGACTTAGGAATTCAGTACTTTTCAAAATCAGTGTACCCTTAGAATTCCAACACTTCTCCTTACTCAAAGAATACTTCATCTGAGAATTCAGTGTTTCTTTGAGCTTCCTCCTCATCTTTTCTTCCCCCAAAGGCCAACTAATGAGCACTGGCAGGTCTGGAGTCAGAGGGGTGAAGATGGTTTCCATTTTCCTGAGTATTCCTAGCTTCTTAATAAATACTGGTGTGGTCTGGATCTGCAATGTTCACCCCAGAGTTTCACATATTCAGAGGCAGAGCTTGGGGAAGGTGGGTGGACCATGAGAGCTCTATTCTCATCCACAGAAAAACCCATTGATGAGTTCGTGGCTGAATATGCACTTAATATGGCCAGAGGTGCTAGATCCTTGGGGAATGACCTGAAAGGGTGAATCCTTTCTTTCTTTCTTTCTTTCTTTCTTTCTTTCTTTCTTTCTTTCTTTCTTCCTTCCTTCCTTCCTTCCTTCCTTCCTTCTTCTTCTTTAACAATGTTTTATTTTTGTTATCAGTGCAACTGTGAAGTACACAAAGTTTACCCTCCTTGTGGGGAATTGGTTTATCTATATATCTTAATTCCTCTGTTGTCTCCTTCCTTTCCTCCCTCCCCCTTACATGCTTTCCTTCATCTTCCTTTTATAATTTTTTTGGTTCACCCCTATCACTCCCCTCCCTCCCTCTTGCTACCATTTCTTGACTCTCTTCCTCCTTGAGTATGATCCCTCTCTGGAAGGATATACTCTTGTCCTCTTTCCCTCTGCTTCCTGGCTGCCATGAGGTGATCAGCTTTCCCCCATGATGCCTTTCTGCCATGATATTTCTGCCTCAGAGTAAGCCAGCCATAGACTAAATTTCCCAAAACTGTGAGTCAAATTAAGTCTTTGCTCCATCTGAACCTTTTCTTTGGAGACTCTATCCCTTCTTAACTACAAAGTTGAGTATCTGTACAATGTTGTAGTTAGATATTTCCTGAGTTGGGCTGCAAACTGGAATATCATCTGTATACTATAAAATAGCTCCCTATTTAAGATTCAAGTTCCTCAAGTTTTTCTCTAATGCCTCAACAAAAAATGTAAGGATTGTCTCTAAACCCCTGTGGAAGAACTGGCCAGTTATATTGCTGCTTTTCTTTTGTAATGGGATTTTTCCCATTGAAAGCCAAACAGGAACTAGGATTCTGGGTACAGGGAAATGAAAAAAAAAAAAACTCGGAGGATGTGATGGTGATACAGGGAGAAAAACTGGTCTCGGGTGGATGACCTCCAAACCATACAGGGAACCTCCAAATGACATAGGGAAAAACAATCTCTGGACCTTGATGAAAAAAACGATCTCTAGACCTGACCTGCACGAGTTCGTGTTCTCTAAAACTGAAGAATGAATTTTAGGAACAAAGAGAGGTTATGAGCAGAATATATTTATTGAGAGAAAGAAAGCTCCTGTCCCGAGAGAGGGACAGGAGGGGGGCCCGAGCAGGTAGTTTCCCCCGGGGAAGCTGTCTCTTCCAGGGATTTTTATAGTGTAAAACCATGTGGTGCTAAGGTAGAGAGAATGGGAACTTGCTTAGGTGGGCAGGAGGTGGGACAAAACTATGGTCAACCAATGGGATTACAAGCGCCGTTGCTCAGGTAAAACTGATTAAATCCAGTATCAAATGGGAAAGTGAGTCATGTAGCAAGCGGGCATGAATATGGGACAGGGTCTCTTCCTGTTGGGGATTGGGCTAGTGATTCATTAGGGCTCTTTCAAGTTGATTGATACTATTTAGAAAATCAATCCCTAATGCCCATCCCTAGGGAAGTATGTAGCTGTGCTTCCTCTTTTTGTCTTGGTCTTGAGGTGTGGCCCATATGGGAGTGTCTGTCTCTTCCAAGTTGCAAAGTCACCTTGTCTTCCATCTGGTCTCCTTGAGGGCCTGGCCCTGTCTGACTGCCTATAATATTTCTGTCTAACTCAGCTGCCTGCAACAATGGGGTTATATCTTAGCAGCACAGAGCCTGCCTAGCAAGCACAAGGTCCTGAGTTCAATTCCCAATAAAATAAGAAATAAAAAAACTAAAACTGAGAACCAATTATAGTAGTGTCCCCTGGAATTTGGAGAGAATTATATATGGATCTGCCACTGGAGCATAGATTGGAATGATAATCTCATTAATGAGGCAGAAGTCCTGTACTATCCCATATTCTGTGGAGGGCACTATCACAAGGAGAATGGGAGTATGACAAGAGAACTGACAAGACTTTAGAAGGCTGAATTTGAGAAACTTGTCTATGAGAGGCTTTGCATGCCTTTTCCTTCATTGGATACTACTTGCAGTTAGGAAATTGGTTGGGGTCTTGATCTTATAACTTCTGCTATAACTGCATTTACCCTGCCAGGTATTCTACTATACAATGCAACAGGAGCCTCTTGCTGGCTAATTTGGCTAGTGTTGTAGTTTTTGGGGATTTATCAAGAAAATGGTACAATATAGAACACATATTTGATAAGATTATTTTATAAGGAATCACCCAAAGAATCATATACAAAGAATGCAGGAAATCTATCCACACACTAAAGAACAAAGAATCCAGCCAAGGGCTTAGATCTTAATATCATGCATGAGTCTAGCTGAAAACCTAGAACTCATAACAATGCCTCCCACAAGTCCAACTGGAGGCCTACAGCCCATGACAGTGTCTAATGCAGGCCTGCTTCATGGATCTGCTGTGGAAAGGCCCAAAGGTCAGTGGTGGAAGCTACAAAGTCTATGCCAGTGGGATGAAGGATCCATACTAGCAGGCTGAGGGATCAGAACTGGAGCCAGGAAGCAATGCTCAATGTGAGGACCAAACCTCCCCAAAATAGAACCTCAACCATCCTTAGTGATAAGGAGGTCCTGAGCTTCTCTGCCAATATGAACAACCAAGTTTATCAGGAAAGCCAATGTGACATGCAGCAGAATAGCCCAAGAGAACCAGAAACTTCCAACAATTCCAAAAGCTTCTCCAAAACAGCTTCCCTAACAGCCTCTCTCCTTCTTCTTCAGTTGTGCCTCTTATGCTGCTGGCAATAATCCTCAGGTGGGCCTTCCACTCCCAGAACCATACTATCTCAGTTCAGCTGGGTGTAACAAGTTGACCACCAGTTAGCAATCCACCACATTAAGGAAGATGACTTGCTGGTGCTGTCCCAAATAAAATCCATTTTGACCTTAGGCCAATCTTGAGACTTGTCCCCAATTTTGCTACTAAATATCTTCCTAGCAAGGGATTAAGACATTGTGGGACCACTAGAACATGAGTTTTCATTGATTAAACAATTTGCCTTCAAAGTGATAAGCTAGAACAGGAACAAAGAATTTCCAAGTAGGGATTCCCTCAAACACCAAAGAAAAAATTCCCAGAAAAGGAAACCAACACAGAATGAGCCATTCCTATATCAATAAGCAACTGTGTTGACTCACCCATTACATCTAAGACTATGTAGGGTTCCCTAGAGAGGATGGTGATGTCTGTGAACAGGGTACTGCAGCTTTCTCTAGTACCTTCAGTTGTTAGACCAGGAAATGAGGGTTCTGGCTGTCCTACTCCCTCTCTGGGAGCAGAGAAAGGCAAACTAGAAGTTCAAATCACTTCTTCATAGTTAACAGACTTTTTCATGCACTTTTTCATCCTCATAGTGGGAGTGGCTGGCATATTAGACATCACCTCTAGTGATGAGACAGGAAGATTGTTGCACGTTCAGACCAGTCTGGGCTACAAAATGAGCCTAGTTCATGGCCAGCCTGTACTGCATAGCAAGATCCTGTCCCAAAATAATAATAGTAATAAATAATAATAAGCCTTACAGTTTACAATACTCTACTGCTCACTTAAAATCTTAACAGGGTAGAACTCATGGAAATTTTTTTAACTGCAAAAAAACCCACAAAAGTCAAGGACTATTACTGTTCTACCCCCCTATTTCCATCTCATCAACTCCTATCTGGAAACATTTCCTGTGTTTGATTGATGACAAACTGGAAAATGCTAGTCCCAAATCCCAGGCCTCATTTATAAAGCTCAAGTAACACAAAGTTACAGAATGCAAGATGACTTTTAAATCCAATTTTAATTACCACCAAAGACCCATATTTTCAAAGATAAATGTAAATCTCACTTTGTGCAGAAAACTGGTTTTTATATACATGTCATAAAATATTAGTGCTGAGAGGTCTTATTGGCCAAATCTTTCTTCTTAAAGATAAGGGCCGAAGACTCCAAGAAGTTGTGATTTGCCCAGTCTTCCACCCAGTGAATGACAAAAAAATAAAACAAAATAGGCCTCCTGAACTATAATCCAATGCTTCCTCTGCTTTCCAGCCACCCCAAAGACCCCATTTCTACACCACCATTAACATGAATTATTGAAATATTACTGTAATCCAAGCAAAATATGAAGGAAAGCCTAGATAAGGAAAAAGTAGTGAGATATCAAAGAAGAGAGATATGACAAAAATAAGTACAGACGGCAAAAAAGGAAGAAGAAAATGCAAAGAAGAAAAATATTACAGAAAGAAATAGGTTCAAAAAAGATACTCGCAGAGATAAGTTTCTGGTTATTCTTGGTGCCCTGAACAGCGTTGAACAGCTGCCAAAATTGCTTTTGACCTATATGGAGAATAAAAACTACTTTCTTTATCTATTTAAAGTAAAATCAAATTTCATGTTAGGGAGCATTCGTTTGGATGAGGTAAGTTAAAATATAAGGAAACAGGGTAAAATTATCCAAGCTTAGGCTACTTGAGGTAGGCAAGAGACATTGTTTAAAACAATATCTAGACTTTACTAATGTGCATTGAGGTAAATGGAGTTTGTTATTTTAATATTGCTTCTCAATAAAACTTCTGGTCTCCCTCCATTCATAAAAAAAAAATGTGTGCACACATTCATACTGACTTTAGCATTGTGCTTTTTTAAAAAAATGTATTTAGTACAAGGTCTACAGGGTCTCACTATACAGATTGGACTCAGTGATCCTCCTGTTTTCAGCCTCCCAAATGCTGGGATTACAGGTATGTGCCACCACTTCCAGTCTCAATCACCATCTCAAAGCACCCTGGGGGCAGAGCTAGCATGGCTTGTAATGCCAGTGATAAAACCCTGGCCCCTGTGTTCTGCCTAAGCAGGCACTTTAATCTGCTGAGCTATCTGGCCAGCTCTCTATGTTTTCGTGCTTTTACACAAACACACACACAGACACACACACACACACAGGGTCTTCATGCTGAGAATTCTTACTGAGAAGCTAAATAGCCCAGGTTGAATTTAATCTGCTACCCTCCTGCCTCAGCCTCCCAGAGTCTAGAGAGTACAGGTGTCCATTACCATGCCAAAGTGCACCAAACTTTAACCTCCCCTTTCTCTGAGTCATTCCCTTTCATATACTAACCAAGTTGAAGTAAACTAGAAGAACTCTCTTCTCACCCTCACGTCTATTTCTTCCACCATTTATATATTTGTTATGGTACTTCAGCCTACAATGATGCACAAACCCAAACAAAAATAGCTTTGAGCCATCAGTATATTTCTTATTCCCCATAACAAAAAATCCTGAGAAAAACCATCAGAACAATGAATGTGTGTTGACTTGGATTGCCCTGCAGTGTCTAATCTGGAGTGGTCCTATGAGTTTGTAGTGCAGCAGGGACAGGATCACAACCCCAGTGCAAGACAGTGTGACACACATCAAGTGACACAGACTCTACACAGTTCCCCAAGTGATGACAGGGAGAAGGCTTCTAGAGATGCAGTGGCCATAAATTACTTCACAAGGAAACATTACAATAGGTGAAGATGGTGGCATAAAGGATCCTTCAAGGTACAGAAGGAGAAGAGAAGGTGGGTTTTCTGAAACACACAGGTAAACTGATTTAATTGGAGTAGAATTCGTTCCTCCAGGCACAGAGCGGTGAAGGGCTGATGATATCTACTCCAACCAGGAAGACTGGGGTCAAAACAAATGAGAACCCCTACCTAGGATGGAGCTAGAAAAGACACCCATCAAGTTGTTCAAGGAAGTCTGCTGAAGGAAGAGATAAAATATGTCCTAGATGTTTCTTCCAGGGAAACCCAGACTTTGTTAAACCTGAGTTACTAGGTTGAAAACAAAACAGAGGACCAGAAGTAAAGTCATTGCCTGGAAGAATCTAAAATTGGGCAGAGTGAGCTGTAAGTACAAGATAGCAATTATCATTAATGATTATCATTAATGATAGTCATTGGTATTGAAGAATCCCAGTTTTGTCTCATACTGATATTTTATTTCATGTCTTATCAAATCTCTTCTTCACAAAAAAATCTCCATCTTTGGAATGTAGATGAAGGACATAGAATCAGGAATAATTCTTTCTGAGAACTTAGTTCAATCTTGTGGGACACTGGACAAGTCAATTCGGCATTCTGAGTTTCTGAGTTGGCACAAAAGTAGATTCAGTTGTACTCAAGGGCACTGAACAAGCATGTCCAATGGTCTTGTGGCAGCAGAAATACAACCTTGGTTGCTGGCTAAAGATGAACATAGGGAGCAAGTTCATGCAGGGCAAGAGGGGAAAGACTTAAACCTTTCTGTAGTCTTAACTCTCATCTGTATTTTCTAAGACAACTCACTGAGGGAAGGGGATGTGAGTTTGCCTGAGGATTGGTTTGATCAAAGGGTAGCTAAAGTATCAATCAGAATCCAAGTAATAGAAGACCTAAGTAACTGTGGCCTCTTCAGTTTCTTATTTGATCATTTGTTAGTACACATAGTATCCCATAATATCTTTATATCTTGTATAACAGTGAGTCTGATCATGAGAGACTCCCAAGCTGGTTGAGGTGGTTTAGTGATGTCTGGCCAGTGTGGGTCAGCTCCCTTTTAATGCTTTGAACTGTTCTCTCAACATCCTCTAAAACAAGAAAGAGAATGGAAGAGCCTCTTCAAGCCTTTTTGTTTTAGGAGAGGAAAGCTCTAAGCACCATGTTATACCTCACTGCAGACTCCATGACCATCATGCTATGGACAGTGCCAGCTCACAGGCCTACACTCTAGGTTCAGCTGAGCTGGGAAAATGAGTGTTTGGTGCTTTTGCCTTCCCTCTTTGGTGACAAGCTTTGCCAGCCAGAAAAGGAGGGTCAGGAATGCTTGGGGGTAGATAAGCAATTAAGCCCACAAAAACCATTGCACAGGAGGCAGGAGACAGTGTCAGGAGACATGCTTAGGTTGGATCACAGAGTACTTGCTGTACTGTGCTGAAGACATTGGAATTTATTTCATAACCTTGAGAAACCGAACTCAGTTGGGAGGAGGGTGCTGAGATTTAGAATTACTCTATAGGTGTAGTGGAATTTTAACTGGTGGTCAACTTGTTATACTCAACTGAATTGAACAAGGATGGTGCTGGGTGTGAGAGGCACACCTGAGGATTGTTGCCAGCAGCATAAGAGGATCAACTGGAGGAGTCAGAGAAGAGAGGCTGTTAGGGAAGCTGTTTTGGAGAAGCTGTTGGAGCTGTTGGAAGTTTCTGGTTCTCATGGGCTATTCTGCTGGAGGACTTTGTCATGATGGCTTTCCTGATGAACTTGGCTGTTCTTGCTGGAGGGGGAGCTTGGGACCTAATTGCCACTGAGAATGACTGCAGTTAATTTGTGGGGAGCCCTGGTCCTCACCTTGAGTATTCCTTCCTGGCTCTGGTGCAGATCCTTCAACCTGCTAGCATAGATCCTTCATTCCTCTCAAATTGACTTCCTAGCTTCCACCACTCACATTTGGGCCTTCCCAATACAGATCTGTGAAGAGGCATTGCATGAGACATTGTAATGGGCTATAGGCCTCCAGTTGGACTTATGGGAGGCATTGTTATGAACTGGACTCATGCAAGTCTTCAGCTGGACTCATGCAGGACACTACTGTAGGATCCAGCCCCTTAGTTTGATTCTTTGCTCTTTAGTGTGTAGACAGATTTCCTGCACTCTTTATATATTCTTTGGGTGATTCCTTATAAAATGATCTTATCAAATGTGTTCTGTATTTTTATTGTTCCCCTTGCAAAAACCCCAAACCATTACAATAGACAAAGGTAAATTAAGATTTGAAAATCACTGGACAGGTCAGTTTAGAGCATGGATTGGGTTGTTTAAGACATCTTGAGGATTTATGAGGGAATTTTCAGTTTATACCTCATCTAGGCTGTTTAGAATTAACCAGTGTACATCCAGTACTTGGCAAAAACAATACATAGTAGGCTCAGGTTTGTTTTGGTTGTTTTAAACTAGGTAGGTAGTTAAAGCCTCTGGCCTCCCAAAGAGCTGGGCTTACAGACATGCACCACCACACTCAGCACTTTGTTGTTGTTGTTATTGCTGAACTACTTTGTAGCCCAGGGCCTTTACTTTGAGCTGCATTCCCAGCTGTTTGCTTGTTTGCTTGCTTTCTTGTTTGATTACATGTTCACTTGTTTTTAGAAAGGATTTTATTAATTTAGCAGGTTCCCCAAACTGGCTCAAATTTGCAATCCTCCTATTTCAGCCTCCCAGAGTTCTGGGATTACAGATGTGCACCACCTTGCACCACAGACCTGCCTCTAGCTTTTCTATTAACTGGATGCAGCACATAAGGTCTTTTCCTCCCTGAGTGGTGGTTGCCTGATCCCTAGAACAAGAACAGGGTCACAGAACTAAACATTCCCCATACCTCTCTCTCCTATGGCCAAGAGTGACTCTATAATAAAGATGTCCATTTAAGCAAATGCCATCCACATGTCCTATGAGCAAGGAAGCTGGAATGGTTGAAGCTGAGGCATTCCCACTCTGTCACCAGTTAAATGTGACCACTTTTTTCCATAAACATCTGTACCATAATTAGTTGTATCTATACTTCTAAACACAATGGGGTTTATTATCATTAATGATAGTCATTGGTATTGAAGAATCCCAGTTTTGTCTCATACTGATATTTTATTTCATGTCTTATCAAATCTCTGCTTCCCAAAAAAATCTCCATCTTTGGAATGTAGGTGAAGGACATAGAATCAGGAATAATTCTTTCTGAGAATTTAGTTCAATCTTGTGGGACACTAGGCAAGTCAATTCGGCATTCTGAGTTTCTAAGTGGGCACAAAAGTAGATTCAGTTGTACTCCTGGTTCAAAACCATGAAAGATCCTCAAAATCACATGATCCTCCTTTTATTTGGTAGCAGGAATTGAACTCAGGACCTTGCGCTTGCCAGGCAGGTGCTTATGTCGCCAAGCTACATCTCCAGCCCCGTGGGCCTCCTTTTAAAAGTCAGATCCAAGAGCACCATCCATACCTGGAGAAGTCACAGGTGGGGCCTGCAATGAACATATTGAAAATTGTACCCAGCAGATTCTGGTGGGCCTCTACATTCTCTTCATTAACCCTGGGAAGTAGATGTCTATGCAGGACTGAAATCCAAAGGCTCCAAAATAGAAAGAAAAAGATTTTATCCACCCTCAAGGAGGTTAGCAGACAGAGAAAGAGACATTGCCTCCCTGGGGAAAGCCCTTCAGAAGACAGAAGTGCTGACTGCTATGGCGTCCCACTGCTCCTGACACACCCTGCAGGGCAACTTCTCCGAGATGTTCAGGATTTAGATGATAACATGGGAAGAGGGAAACCACTAGGAAAGCCCAGGAGTTCTGAACTACCATCATGTTGGGGATTAACTTTACGCCAGCATCATCACAAGTACGTCAGTAGTGCAGTACACTACTGTGCTACAGCAACTGCCTCACCTGTGCTAAAGATGAAGGGAGTATTTCAGCTCCATTGTAATCTCAAGGGACCCTTATTATATGTATGGTCCATTGTTGACAAAGAAGTCATTATGTGGTACATGACTACCATCATGTTGGGGATTAACTTTCACCATGTGAATGTAAGGATGGGGCACAAACACTCCATTTATAGGAAAGATCCAGGACGCCCTTCTAGTCTGCTAATACTGCTTTCTGAGCCTCAGGTTTTCCCCTCACCTCTCAGTGCTGGGGTTGGGCTGGTGCTCTCTGGGGTGCCTTCCATCTCTGACAGCCTAAGAGAGACAGGCAACTGTCAGCCTTCATGAATACAAAGAACAGGAATACCAGCTTTCTGCCATAGAGAGCAAAACTTTCTTCTGCATGATCCATCCAAGAATTTTTTGAAATAGGACCTCTCTGTATCTAGGCTGGCCTTGTATTTGCTATGTAATTCAGTCTGGCTTTGGGTTTGCCATCCTTCCACCCCAGTCTCCCAAGCACATAGGTTACAGGAGTGTGTGACCAAACCTGGCCCACAGGATGTTTGCAGTCTTGGCCTTACTGGCATTTTGAGCCAGATCATTCTTTGTTGGTGGGGCAGGGCATCATAGAATACTTAGCAGCATCCTTGACCTTTACCCCAATGCCAATAGCTCCCCCTCTACTCCTGATTGTGACAATCAATCATGTCTCCAGACATTGCCAACAACTTCAGAGGAGGGGAAAAAAATCTTTTTCCAGTGAGAATTACTGTTCTACCCTAATGAAATTTTCATAAAATCTATTCCCACAGCATAAAACTCTTCCATCAAGGAAACCAGGCAGAAAACCACAGAACATGATGCTCTCTAGAGTTGTGAGCGCTGTGGACTGGATTCTGCAGGCTTAATAGCCTCTTCATTGTGGGTTTCCCAGGAATTTTGTATCCTAGAAACTTCAGGCATTTCTATTCCTCTGTATTTACTCCAGTCTCTAGAATTTTTATTCTGGCCACCTTACAAGCAGTGGTGTCTACTCAGGGTCTTGAAGCTCTAAAAATGATTGATGTTTGATTCATACAACAAATGTTTTTTCTTACTTTTTGGAGAGACAGGAAAACTATAAATCACCATAAGAAACCTACCTTAGTGTAATCCCAAACAACTCTAATCTTTGCCTGCATGGCATGTGGTACCAGGGATTGAACCCAGGTCCTTGTGCTTGCCAGGCAGGAGCTTAGACCACCGTGCTATCATCACAGCCCCTCATTCTATTAAAATCTTTTTCCTATAAACAGTGTGCTGGGTTACCCCAGCAGCTGCCTGGTCCATCTCATGTTTTATGCCTCTTGAGTGTGTCTGGGGGCCACATGGAGTGATGCCCCTGCGCCATGTAGGTTTGTGTAAGTGGATTCCATGACGTTCACATAATGAGGAAATTGTCAATGACACACTTCTAGAAACATATCCTGTCATTATTAGACACATGTATTTGCAGATAGGGGCTTTGGAGGCATTGGATCTTGAAGGCGGGTGTGGATGGGACTAATTCCCTTATCAGAGGCCTGAGGGAGCTGACTTCACAGCAGGAATCACTGCCTATTATAAGGTGGTGTGCTGGCACCTTGCTTGTGGACTTCTGGCCTCCAGAACTGTGCTGCATAAATGTCTTCTGCTTCTAAGCCATTCTGTGCTATTCATTATAGCAGCGCTGAGTGATAAAAATGCTCCCCAGCCCATTACACCACCACACCTCTCCATTACACTGTGTCCTTCAGGATCAGACCTTTTCAGCCAAGAAAATTTGAAGGGCTGGGAAGGTGAGATGGGACTGGAACACAAAAAATTCAATAAAGGACCCCAAAAGCACAACGCAGAGAAATTACTCTTGTTTCTTCTTCAACCCATTGGGGAAAACATTTAACAAAACCACCTTTGATGTATTTCAAGATGACTAGAAAAGTACAAAATTCCCAATGTGTACAATTATTAATGCTTGAAGGAGGTGCTTATTGCCCTGATTTTATTAATACATACTGCAAACATGTATTGAATGTATCCTATATTTTCTAAACTAAAAAGTAAAAATTAATTTTTAAAGTCTTGATGTTGCAAGTTACAAAATGAAGCTTATATTAGAAATAATTTGTTTCCTTTTCCAAAAGTGTTGAAATTTGGAAAATTTCAAAATAGAATTTTGCCCATAGATGTGTATGCAACAGCTACCAAGGAGAGAAACTGCAAACCAGAGCAATAGGGACACTCATCTTGAACTGGAACCTGCAGAACATGAGTCAAAATAAATCTTTTCTTTTTATAAGCTAATTGCCTCAGGTATTTTGTTACAGTGACAGCAGCAGATAGGTAGTATAACAGTTAATGTTAGGTGTTAAATTGGTTGGTTTTAGGGACACTCAGATGGCTGGCAAAGCATTATTTCTGGTGTGTGTCTGTGAGGATGTTTCTAGAAGAAAATAGCATTTGACCCAATTGACTGAGAAAAGAAGGTTCATGGCAGACATCATTCAATCCACTGAGAGTCAGAATAAAACAAAAAGGTAGAGGAAGGGCAAATCCACTCTCACTTCTGGAGGTGGGACAGGTATCTTCTCTCACCCTCATATTTTGAAACTCCATGTCTCAGGTCTTTGTACTCAGGAATTTACCACCAGGATTTTCCTCACTACCTGCTAAGCTCTTGGGCCTTCTTCTGAAGACTGAGTATTATACCTCCAGTTTCCATAGTTCTCCAGCATAGACTGCAGGCTGTGTGATGTCTGGCCTTCACAATCAGTTACCTCAATTCCAATAATTCTCATTTATGTCTATATATGCTTGTTCCATTTCTCTAAAGAACTCTGACTAGAATAGGGTGTTAGTCAGCTTTTCACTGCTGTGACAAAATTACTCGAAGAAACTACTTAAAGAAAAAAAAAGATTAGTTTGGTTCATAGATTTGGAAGTTTTAGTTCATGGTTAGATGACTCCACATCTTCTAGGCCTGTGGGAAGACAGAAACACCATGGTGGAAACATGTGGTAGAGGAACACATATGGCATGCATACCTCATGGAAGCCAGGAAGCAGATACAGGAAAAGAACCAGAGATGAAGAGGCCAGAGACAATACATAGTCTCTAAGTCTGTAGTCTCTTGATCCTCCAACAAGATCTCCTGTCTCCATTTCCTCCTAATCATGCATCAAACTATGATCTTATCAGTGGTTTAATCCACTAGGGAAGTCCAAGCTCTCATGATCCAATTACCTTCAAAGCCCACGTCTGAATGCATGAGCTTTATGGGGGGTGTTCCTGGTTCAAACATGCAGTTACTGGAGAAGATAGAAATCCTCTCACTTTACTTGAAAGTACGCATTGCTCTTATGGGCACCATTAACACACAAGAGGACTTTCGTCTGTTCACTTGGCTCAGACTCACTCTACAGAGCTTGCTTCTTTTCCTACCTTTAATAAAACTTTGCTTACACTGGCCCTGCAAGTGCACTCTTCTTGAACTTGCCAGCCTCTGGAACCATAAGAAATAAATTCTGTTATTCACAAAAAAATAAAATAAAATAAAATAAAATTTTGCTTACTATCTGTGCTTATCTTGACCAATTCTTTGCTCAACAGAAAAAATCTTGAACCCACTCTAGAAAACTCCAGCACCCCAAAATCTGGTAACATATTTGACTTAGCCAGCCAGGAAAATAGGTAAAGCCCATTGAGAACTCTTTTTTAAATTCTAAAATATTACAAAGAAATTTTTTCCTCCTCCTCCTCTCCCTCTTACTCTTCCTCTTCTTCTTCCTCTTCTTCTTTCTCCTCTTCTCCTTTCTCCTCTTTCTCCTCTTCCTCCTCTCCTTTCTCCTCCCTCATCATCTTCTTTCCCTGTCTCTTATCTCTCAACTGAGGAATTCAAAAGACTTCTCAGGGCATGGAAATATTTCCTGTTTTCCATCATGTAGGATGTATTTACATGGCTTCTGTGTTTTTCTTCCAGTCATGGAGGCCTACAGACGCATGCAAAGTTTATCTCCCTTTTTCTTCTTTTTTTTTTTTTTTGGTCACTCATTGCAGATATTTTGTCAGTAAAGGACAGCCAGAGAGACTGTTACTAAATCATTGGCAAATAGACCATTCAGGTACCACGTGTCCAACCTGGAGTTCAGTATGCATTTGCGACCTTTTTCTGTGCTCTGCGGTACTTTGCTCAACTTTCTCACTCTTACAGGGAAAAATAGCTGTTGGTAACTTAGCCTTTTGCCTGGGTAGCTGCCTAACCAAGTTCACTCTTGTTGAGCTCGAAGTCTCTTCCACAATTCTCCTCTAGGTAACATTTCTTTCTCAGTGTGTTATCTTACTTAAAGCTGTTGCTTGCTCTGTCACAGGACTGGCTGCCTTTTTTGGATTCACATGAGATCCACCATGTTTGTTTCCCTTCTTTGTTTCTTCTAACAAAATGCAATTTAGAAACATAGGACTGATGGCCTGAGAAGAACAAAAGAATAGAGTCCAAAGCTTAATTCAAGTGACTGTGAGCCAAAGATAGATCCATCCTCATTCTTGAGATTTTGAAGATTTTTTTTTCATAAAAAAAGAAGTTTCTGTTTCTACTGCCTTAAAGTGTTAAGGGTTTTACTGTGGGGTAAATGTAAAAGGTATTGTTTCTCAAGTGACCCCACCCTGCTTGAGTAGAGCTATTAAGAGGCTCAAAGTGCCCAACAGAGTACCTAGATAAGTTTCTCAAGTGCATCTACCCTGCTGAAGTAGCGCTATCAAGAAGCTCAACTCTGGCTAAGGGAATGGGAGAAGGGCAGATGTTCTACCCTGATCTTTTGAAATTTTCAAAGGACTAGGCAGAGCCATCAAGTGGTTCAACACCCTCCACTAAGGGGTTAGTGGGCCCCACTGTAGAGGGAAGAAAAATAGGACTTTCTTTTATGCTTCTATGAAAGATTCCAGCATCATTCTAGCTTCAGAGTTGTCTGTCCTATGCATCGGAGAGTCTCACAAGAGATGCTTTGTGGGTTCATTGCATCTACATTTTCTGCATGGAATGTTACCTTAAAGACCAAGTTGTTTCTCTCTACAGGCTTCAAGACAAGCTATAAGAAATCCTAGAGTCCATTGACTTCACCACTTGATCAATGGGAAAGGTTTCACCCTGACAATTAAATGAAAAAGAAAAAGAAAAGCAGCTTATCTACAGTTGCAACATATTTTGGGTTCAAAATGAACTAGGAAATGGGACAAGAAGGGCATAGGATGGCAGTTAAATTATGAGGCTCTTTTTCTGTTAAACTGTTTCTGCTTAAAACATAGGTGGAGTGAAATCCCTTGTGTTCAGGTTTTTATGACCTTTTATCTCAAGAAAAGCCCAGAAATTATTGCATTTAAAGTGATCCAAAGAGAGAAATGTCTTTGATATTACTGTCCATTGATCCCACCTGTCTCTCAAAGGGTAAGGGTCTCTCCCATCTAATGAAGAAACTTCAGATGGGAGCTCAGACACCTGTGACTCAATTGCTGGACATGACCTTTTCTGTGCTCAACAATTGGGATGTGGGGCCAGAAAGATACCTCAGCAGACTAAGTGCCTCCTTAGGCAAGCACAGGGACAGGGGTTCAATACCTAGCACCACATGCCAAGCAGGCCCCACTCCTGGGTACACCTATAATCCCAGCAATGGGGAGAGTGAGAACAGAAGTATCAGTATGAGTTCAAGCTGCCTAGTGAGACCCTGTACCAAATATATTTAAAGGGGGGGGGGACCACATGTGGATCTGGAAGTAAGTCAAAGGAGAAAAGCTAGAATTGTAATAACTGTTGCAATTTGTAATGTTGTAAACTCACCCAAATTATCTCAGACAAAACCCAAGGATGACTGGATGCAAGAAGTTGAGGACATGTGGCATGTAGCCACACCATGCCATTGCCTGGTCTGTGTTCCAGGTGTGAGATAGCCAGTGTCCGTCCCTGAGTCATTGCAGTAGGGAGTTAACAGTTTCTGCTCCCAGAGAGGACCAAGCCAACAGAGCACATATTTTCTGCTCTAAAGAGACCCAAGGGAATCTATAATACACCTGTCTGTGGATATTAACATCTCTTTGAGGATCGCTGGGTAATACTGGACATCAGGGATGAGCCAATTTGATTATTTCTATCTCTTTTACTTCTCTGGAAAACTTCTTCTAGATCTATAGTCACAGTTGGTGTATAGGGGAGCACTAGATGGAGATTATTTACTTCTGCTCTGATGTGTCACTTTGAAGAACTTTTTTTTAGTGCAAATGTTTAACCATAAGTTTCTAATTTTTCAACAATGTCCTATTCCCTTAATAGGAAGAGACTGACAAAAATATTGCGGGCAATTCTCAAACTCTGGCTAACACCAAAAGAATTTTACCTGTCAGGACTATACCAGGTCTGCCTGATCAAATTAGCCTACAAGAAGAGACTACTTTATGGTATAATGGAATACCTGGCTTATTTTTTTTTTCCAAAATTTAATTGATAAACAGCAATGAGACAGTTTCAAATCAAATCAGAAGTACAGTTTCTACAAATAACACACTGCATATATTCTTCTTAGTGGTTAATTGCTGTACAAGATGCGGACTTGAGATCCTATTTACAAACACCAT
>NW_004524579.1:28406938-28408304 GCF_000260255.1 Octodon degus | reverse complement strand
TTGTCAAAGATAAGGTGGCTGAGTGTGTTTGTAGGGGCTTCAGTGTCTTCTAATCTGGAATACTTGGCTTATGAAAACCTTTGTGACTCATTGTGTTAGAAAAGTGACTGCTTTGAGCCTCTTAACCCAAAGAATCAACAACTATGATCTCATCTTATTAAAAAGCTTCTGCATCACAAAATAAATCCAACAGTGAAGATACAACCCACAGGGTAAGAAAGATTTTTCAGTTCCTTCTATAAAGGACTAATATCCAGAATATGTAAACAGTTCCAAAAATCACATCCCCCAAATTTAAAGATCCAATCCAAATATAAGCATCTGAAATCAATAGACATTTTTCAGATGAAGAAGTAGAAATGACAAATAAATACTTGAAAGATGCTCAACATTGCTGAAATTTGAGAAATGCGAATTAAAACGATGCTGAGGATTCCATATGCCTTCAAAAAGAATGTCTGTCATCAAGAAATCAACTAATAACAAACACTGGAGGGGCTGTAGGGAAGAAAAGAACTCTTTTCTACTGTTGGTGTAGACTAGTGTAACCCCTATGGAAGTTAGTGTGGGAATTTCTCAAAACACTAAAACTAGGGGTTAAATTCAGCCCAGCTCTTCCCCTTCTAGTATCTTCCTGAAAGAGCTAAAAGCCTCACACCACTGTGATACATGCACACCCATGTTTATAGGGACAGTTTCTGGAAAGAGCCCAAATGTCCATCAACTGAAGAATGGCTGAAGAAGATATATACTGAACAAGTACAAAGACTACTTGCCAAAATGGATAAGGTTGAGATTCTTCTGGGTAAATGGGTCTACCTTGAGACCATATTAAGTGACATTAATTAGATACACATGTTTTACTACTGCACTATTTCTCTGGTGTGAGAAACTGAAACTTTAAATAAGGACAAAAATGAATAATAGATACTGAGAAATGAAAAGAAAATGCTTAAATGGAAAGGGGAATGAGCCAGAGTGGAGGAAGAAAGAACAAGAATAAAATACAAAACCATGGAAAGAAAGTTTCTGTAAACAAGGAAGGGAAGAGGAGCTAAAGTGGGGAGGAGAATGGGAAGAAAAGAAAAAGTAAGATATATCATGGACAAGTATAAATTCCTTATGATGAATGGTATCCCTATGTCTATCTAAAATGTACTAATAATTTTTTTTTTCCTTTTTGATACAGGGTTTTACTACACAGTTCAGGCTGGCCTGAAACTTGCAGTGATCCTCCTGTCTCAGCCTCTTGAGTTCTGGGACTATAACTGCTGAACCACTATGCCTGGCTATACATTTTTTAAACAAACAAACAAAAAAAGAATACAAATAGAAAGGTATAATATAAGTAAAAGGAAAGCAAGAA
>NW_004524579.1:28402916-28405958 GCF_000260255.1 Octodon degus | reverse complement strand
CTTATCAGATCCAAAAGCTACAACTCTTGTTGCATAGGTCTTGCTTTATCTTGGTCTTAACCATCCAGCAGAAAAGTATAAAAAGGAAGTACAGGAAGTAAAGCCATGGTGTTATGTTGAGCTGTAGGGGACTCAGGTCAACAATTTCTGACATTGCCAGTGAAGCAAAAGACCCAATACTATTATAGACTACTCAACTATTTTAGAATATTTTGCTGAGTTAACACACCTATAATATTCAAATGATGGAATTAAACAAAAAAAGGAGATACAAATGAATGTCCATTTTGTATCTATGTATTCAAAATGGTTAGGATACATATATAGTTACATTCTCTTAATGAATAGAGGGATTTGTTCTAATAGTGTTTGTAAATAGGATATCATGTCCGCATATTGTACGGCAATTAACCACTAGGAAGAATATATGCAATGTATATTGATTATTGAAACTATCCTACCAATTCAGTTTGAAACTGTCTCATTTCTATTTGTTTCTCAATAAAATTATGGGGAAAAAAATAAAAGAAAAAAGAAAAAAATTGAAATGTGCATAAAATATTTATTTAAAAAAAAAGGAAATTTAAGAGACTACAATAATGAATTTGCCTAGGCAACTATCCTGTTACTTTCTGTACTATTTAAGAGCATTAAAAAGCATGGCAAGATTTTCTTGAATTATTTTTTGAGCAAGGATAATAGTGATATCAAAGTCAAACAAAATATCATGGTAAGACTTCACATCAGTCTCACATTTAGTACCAATTCAAAAAGAAGGCAGTTCATAAAATTATAATATGCCAGTACACTAAGTAGGCCTTTTTTCAGGAGTGCAAGAATAGCTACTCACTCTTAAAAAATATAATACTTTTTACCACGTCTTGGAAAGAAAAGAGAAAATAACATTATTACCATTGATGTTGAAAAGATATTTGATATTTAATTCTTAAAAATGCAATGTATGGTCTTAATAAATCTTACTAGCTAGTTTCCTTAATAAAATTAAACAAATGTGGTATTTGCTGAACATTATAGGCCACATAGAGTTCTAGGTACCTGGGGTAAGACAGTAAAAATAATAGAAGTCTCTGCTCTCTTGAGACATACATCTCAGTGGAAGAGGCAGGTAATAAGTAATAAGCATCATAGTTAAATGACCTCAGACATTAGAAGGGGGCAAGGGGTGTGGAAAAGCAAGCTGGCCAGGGTGGGGAAGTGAGGAGGGCTCAGAATGGAAGGCAAGTTTGGCTTTAGTTTGTGTGGTTAGGGTCCTAGTGAGAAAGGGACTTTCAGCAAAGAATGGAAGGAGCAAGGGAAGGAGCCAGGAAGCTCTCTGGAAAAAGGGATTTCAAAAGAAGGAGCTGGTTGAGTTGAATAAACAGCAAGAAGGCCAGCAGGACTGGAATTTCATTAGTGTGAGGTATGAGATAAGGTGTGGTACCAGTAGTGAAAACTGTACCCCTTCAGAACCACATCAAAATGCAGAAAGGACAATATCTGCTACCACATTTCTTTTCATCAGCAAGGAAAGTATGATATATCCTAAAGCTCTACAGCAGCTCTTATAAACTGTTAATCCCTCTTTATGTTAATCCATATATTTAACACAATTTCATTTTCATCTTTTTTCTAATGCTCAAAGCCTTGTGCCTGCTAGGCAAGCACTCTGCTACTGAGCTTGTCTCTAACTCCAATATCCCATTTTTTTAAAACCAACCAAATTTTCTAATGCATCAGCTGATTCTCGAGTTGATAGGAGGGAAGAAAGCAAAACTAAATACCAAAATTCCAAAACAAAAGCACAAATAAGGAAGGTATACCTTATCCCACTAGTAGAATACCTGAACAGGTGTCTCAGTTACTTTTCTTTGCTTGTTAAGACAAAATTCCTTATGCCCAAAATTAGAGTAGGAAAGGTTTGTTTAGCTCATGATTTGTATAGGTTTCAGTATGTAATCAGCTGGCTGCATGGCACGGTGGCATGGGATAAAGTCAGCACTGCAGGGTAGCAGAGACAGCAAGAGCAAAAGGCGAGGGAACAATCCTCTTTTCCTCCTTACAGTGTAAGCAGCCTACCCTTCCCCTCAGCGTGGGTGTAGTGCTCACACAATCGCCATGCCCTCCTTTAACACAGGATGAGGATGTCTCCAAATTAAGGACCCTGCTCCATGCTGAGTTGCTTAGTTAAACTTCTAAACTTCTCAAGTTGATACAGTGTATCAACCATTACAACAGGCATCTGAAAGAAAATAAAGTTGGATCTCTATCTCAAACCTTAAATCAAAATAAATTCCAGATTGGTTGGGAGTGGTGACCCACCATCAGTTAGGGGCTGAGGCAGGAGGACTGTTCTGAGTTTGAGGCTAGTCTGGGCCACCTAGTGAGTTCAAAGCCAGCCTCACTACACAGTCTGTGTCAAAAAACAAATATTCCAGCTTGATCAGATGGAAGAGATCTAAGTGATTAGAGACAACAGTTAGGAAACTTTTCACTATGAACCCTTGTATCTTTTAAATTTTTGTAGTGTGTCTTTCACATACTTAAAATTAAGTTTTAGTACACAGGCTCTTGTATGACCAGTACAGTATAGGAGAAAGACCATAGACCTGAGACTTTAATGGCATTGGCTGGTACTGACTTTGTTCTGATATAATTGACATGTAACCTGTGGCAATTCATTTCATCTTAGGATAGGTCAGATGGATTCCAGGCTCTTTGAATTTTGAAGTTCTCTAGCACCACATGTTTAAGCATATACTGACTTGAGTCCTTTTATCCACTGTAACTAGTTTTGATGGCTCTTCTAATAAACAGAAAAAAGTCTATGGCCAAACCACCTGGAACGTGCCCAATCTCATCTAATAAGCAGAAAAAGTTAATGTGAATTTAGCATGAAATATCATTCAGTGCCCACTCTACATTACAATGGAATTAAGACAGTAAAAAAAAAAAAAAAAAAAAAAAAGTGTATTTCAGAGCTCAGCCAGGAATTTCTGGATTGTTAGTAATGAAAGTAGTTAGTCCTCTCATATAAAAATAGAG
>NW_004524579.1:28400376-28402058 GCF_000260255.1 Octodon degus | reverse complement strand
ACAAGTCCGCATCTTGTACAGCAATTAACCACTAAGAAGAACATATGCAGTGTATTATTTGTTGAAAAATAAATAAAAACTAAATAAAAAATAATTAAAAAAAAAAGGAATGCATTCCTTCCAGAAGCTCTGAGAGGATCTATTTCCCTTCCTTTTCTTGCTGTTAGAAGGTTCTGCATCCCTTGGCTCACAGACAGAAGGGACTTCCCTACCTCATTCTGCTCCTTGCTGCCATCACATTTGCTTCTCTTCCTTTGACCCTTTTGCTTGCCACTTACAAGGACTTTGGTGATTGCATTTGGGGTAATCAAGGATCATCCCTGATTCCCATCACAAAACTCATCCAGGATTTAATCACAACTGCAAATTTGCTTTCACTACATGAGGTAACATACTCTAAAGTTTTCTTGATTAAGATAGGGTTCCAGCCCTGGCACCACATGCCATACTGTCCCCACCCCAGGGCACCCTGAGTCTGTGATGGAGTCCAGGCATGGTGGTACACCCCTGTAATCCCAGCACTAGGGGGGCAGAAATCAGGAGAATCACCAAGAGTCCAGGCTGCATAGTGAGACCCTGCACAAAAAAAAAAAAAAAAAAAAAAAAAAAAAAAAAAAAAAAAAAAAAAAAAGATTTAGACATAGGTAGGGATGAGCATTATTGTATCTGTCACAGTATGCTAAGAAATTGAACAAAGGCCACTAGGGTAGGTTGCAAAGGGCAAGGAAGAAATAGGAGAGTTATGATGATGGTGGGGTATGAAGAGTGGAGGGCAGAAATGTGTTGGCCATAATAACTAGTTTTTTCTGTATTTACACTCAAGGAAAAGGGATTGAATTTATATTTTGAAAAACTGTATTTTAACTCTAAAATGAAAAATAGATTTAACAAAATACAATCACATGTAAGATGAGTTGACAAACTGTATAGTTAGATGATTGAAGAAAATGGTTTGGGTTAAAAATGTAAGAAGAATTGGAAGAATTTGAGCACTACTGAAAGTCTGTAGCTCTTGGTAATCACCTGAGTAATGAAGGGGTAAGACAATGCTTACATTTCTATCTTGCTGAGCTGTATCACTAGCACTACAGTTCACTGCAATAAGAAGCAATGTACTCAGCACAGTTCTGTTTGAGGGACATGGTTTTAAACATGGTGAGTTTGAAGTGGGAAAATGGTTTTCCTCTTATTTCGAAAGAAAGTTTCAAATCTTAGTTTTTAGTCATTAAAGTGCAGGGTCTGAGTCAATGCTCAGAAGGGCGTCCAGGAAGAAGAGTACTTAAGCACTTCACCTTGAGAGACTAAAGGAGTGAATGAACAGAGAAAGGAGACAATAGCCAGAGGCAAGAGGAAGAAAGCTGGAAGCACCATAAAAACCAAGGAAATATATGAAAAGAGGTTGTGGTCAACAAGGCTGATTGTTTCTGAGTTTGGTAAGTGGATATCCGGAAAAGCAATATTAATTCACCCACACTATCAATTTTTAAGATTCTAGAGAGGCAGGTTACATTTATGCCTAGCCTGACTCCCCACCAATTTTAAGTAAATCATGATAGTCAAGATGACTATCTTATTCCATGGTTTGGGAATAAGTACATAACCTCTGAGGGCCAATAAAATGCATAGACTGGGCTGATGAGATGGCTCAGTGGTCTAAAGCACCTACTTAGAACAAGCTTAGC
>NW_004524579.1:28393822-28400276 GCF_000260255.1 Octodon degus | reverse complement strand
AAAAAGTGTATTTCAGAGCTCAGCCAGGAATTTCTGGATTGTTAGTAATGAAAGTAGTTAGTCCTCTCATATAAAAATAGAGAAGGGAAGGACTGCCTGCTGGGGTTGGATGCTAGGATGCTGATGTCTGTGGCTCAGAGCAGTGCTCAACAAAGAGAAGCTACAGTCCATGGCCAATCAGCAGACTGCAGTTCACAGGCCCATTTTCTCCTTGGGGTTTATTTGGATCTTTGAACTTTTCTAAGCCCCAGCTTTTGGCTCTTCTATAAAATATTTCCTTCTAAGAAATGAATCAAGGGTCGGTCAAATAGCTCAGTAGATTAAAGTGCCTGCAAGCAGGCACAGGAGCCAAGGGTTCGATACCCAGGCCTGCAATGCCCGGCCTGCCCCCTGGGTGCACTGAGATGGTGATTGAGACTGGGCTTGGTGGCACAGGCCTGTAATGCCAGCTCTTGGGAGGCTGTAAACAGGCTGATCACTACGAGTCTGATCTAGAAGTGAGACTCTGTACACCCTATAGACCACTCCCTAAAATACAAAAAATAAATAAATAAGAAATGAGTCAAAAGAAACATGTCTATCTGACTGCTTGCTCACAATTTTATTAAATAATATCCATTATTAGCTTTCTTAGTCATTAGACCAATTAATTGATATGTTTCAAGGAATTTCAAATCTGGTAGGCAACTTACCTTCACGTAGTTGAAATTTCCATTTTATAGAAGAGAACTGAAGATTAGAGGAGTCTTGAGGTAGACAGTCAGTTCCTGGCAAATCCAAGATAAAACTAAGTATTCTAACATTCAGTCTGGAGTGCTTTCCAACATGTCATCTTTCACCCTTAAATTATTTTACAAACTATGCTGTCACTTACATGTCTGAGTATCATCAGCTCACTAAAAATGTCAATGGTGATGATGATCTTTTTTTATGAGCAGAATAGATTTATTGGGGGAAAGAAAGCTCCTTTCTGACAGAGGGACAGGAAGGGGGCCCAAGTGGGTTGTCCCTGATGATTTTTTTGGTATGTTTTTTGCTTACTCTACTGTATTGGAACCTGGTATTCTTTAGACCTATGGCTTTAGGTATAGAGCTTCTAAGCAGGAAGCTGAGGAAGGGAACTAGGCAGAAGATCTGAACTCCATTTAGAAGCACCCTGAGAACTCATCTCCTACTCAACCCTCCCTGTCACTGTCACTTTCCAATCTCTTTTGCAGGAACACTTGTCTGACACATTTTTTTGGTAACCTTCTGTCCCCCACTTCCCACTTCCATCCCCAACCAAAATGATTCTTAGAGCTCACAAGCTTCTGTCAGACACATGCCCAACCTCATTCTACCCAGGAAACAGCTGTCAGCACATTTCCGTGGGGATTTGTATTTTCCTTCAACTTAAGTAGGTCATTGCACTAACGGAAGCATAAAGACCAAGTGAATGAAAATAAGCTGCTGGATTTGGCTTGTGTTCATGTGCAATCTGTGGAAAACATGGAGAGTTGGGGAGGTGGCAGGGCTGCAGGCTGGCCCAGGAAGCCCCTGGGCACCTTCTGATGACTCAGCCCTTACAAGAGACAGACAGGGAACACTTGACAGACCTTAATCATAAAAATGTGAAATCACCACTAAGAAGAATATATGCAGTGTATTATTTGCTGAAACTGTACTTCCAATTTGATTTGAAACTGTCTCATTGCTATCTGTTTATCAATAAAACTTTGAAAAAAAAAACAACAAAGGAAAAAAAAATGTGAAATCACTGTCTTGCCTACATCTATATGTAATTCCACTCATTGAGAGAAGAACTGAGCAGAAGACAGGAGACAAACTGTATGAGAGAATGTCATTTTCCATGTTGAGAAGGGTGTTTGGGGCTGAAAAGGTGGAGCTAGGAAGCATGAAATGTAGGGGTGTTACTGGTATAATTGACTTTCTTTCAATAAAAATAGAGTTATTTATTTCTCATTTCACCCAAGCTGCACTATCTCCCTTTAAAGAGTCCATTTAAGTGAGCAGAAACCTATTCTCCATAAAACAAAAATACCCAGGTGGATATGGGGTCTTAGGTAAGGCAGCCTCTATTAAATGGGGGTGAAGTAACAAGAGTAACCTTGTTAGATAAAAGGGAGGGAGCAAGGGCTGGGGACCTAGCTCAGAGGCACAGTGCTTGCCTAACATGCACAAGACCTTGAATCTGATCCTCAGCACCAAAAACAGAAGAAGAGAGCAGAGTGGTCAGAGGAAACACAAACACTGTGGGGAGGGAACACTGCTGGCAGAAAGCAGCCCAGCCGTATTCTTATATATGTTCTCACCTGTGTGGAAGTCACCTAGAAACTTCCAAAAAGTGCAGCAAAATCTCTTTTGCTACTACTACCAACACACACCCTGCCCCATTACCAAGTGTGACATATACAACCCTAGGGCATTAGTACTAAACCTACCAGTCTGTAGGTACTATATCTTATCTTCTAGGAAATAAAAACATTCTGAAACATCATGAAATTCACAGCCCTTACAATAGCTGTCTTTATTGTTTTCCTCTTTTGGCTATTCTGGGAACTGAACTCAAGATCTTGCACATGCTAGGTATGTGCTCTATCACTGAGTAACAACCCTAACCACGCCCTGAAAACTTACACATTGAAGACAGTAACACAGACCGGATATCTGTTGTTACTCAATGTGAGGTTACTCCCTAAGCCTATTCTGCTTGTTGGGACACATGCACTTCCATTTGCTCACTCATTCATTAATTTTTGTGGGGCATCTAGGAAGCAAGACAGTATATGAAAGGACAGAAGACTGAGAAAAGTGGTGGGCTGAGGAGATAGCTCAGTGGAATAAGTACTTGTCTGGAAAACCCAAGGTCCTCAGTTTGATCCCTGGTACCACCGAGAGAGAGAGAGAGAGAGAGAGAGAGAGAGAGAGAGAGAGAGCCTTGAAGTTCATGTTCTAGAAGCACTGACCCACAGGGATACATGAGCCATGCATATAATTTTAAGCTGATAGAATTTGTAGTAGTGATAATTCAAAAATGTATGAAGGTGCTGGGCACAGCAGCACACATCAGTTATCCTAGCGCTTAGGAAGCTGAGACAGGCAGATCACCATAAGTTTAAGGCCAGCATGCACCACATAGTGACTTCAAAGGCGGCCTGAACCTGTCTCTAAATTAATTAATTAAAGTAAAAAGGGAATCAAAGAGGATATCAGAAAATAAAAAGACAGTCCCTGTATTGTGGTAGGCAGAACCAATATAGTCTAAATGGCAACACTTCCAAAAGTGTTATACAGATTTAATACAATGCAAATAAAATATGAATAACATTCCTCACAGAACTGGAGAAAGCAATACTACAGTTCATATGGAACCAGGAGAGATCTAGAATAGCAAACACAATTCTAGGCAACAGGGACAAGGCAGAGGGTATCACAATCCTGGCCTTCAAGTTATGCAACAAAGCTACAGTGATTAAAACAAAATGATATTGACCAAAAAAAAGCAAAAAACAGACTTCTGGATCAATGAACAAACTACAAGATGCAGAAATAACTACTGGCATACTCAGCTACTTTATCTTTGACAAACAGGCCAAACTTTCTCACTGAAGGAAAGACTGCCTCTTTCACACACTGGCAAAACTGGCTATCCAGATGCCAAAGATTGAACATAGACCCAAACTCTTACTATGCACTAAACTAAAATCAAAATGGACCAAAGAGCTAAATGTTAGAACAGAAACACTCTGCTGGAAGACAAAATAGGTAACACACTTGAAGACCATAGGTCTCAGCAAATGCTTTCTGAACAGAACCCCAGTTGCACAGGAAATGATACCAAGAATCAATAATGGGATTGCATCCAATTAAAAAGTTTCTGCCCCACAAAGAAATCAAGAGTGAAGAGACACCTACAGAATGGGAAAAAAAGTTTGCCAGCTGTCACTCAGACAAAAGATTAAAATATATATCTAGAATATATGTTGAACTCAAAAACATTATATCTCAAAATTTAAAGACCCACTTAAACCTGGGGCCAGGCACAGTGGCACATGCCTGTAATCCCAGCACTCAGGAAGTTGAGGTTAAGAGGATCACTGATAGTTTGAGGCCAGCCTGGGCTACAATGTGAATTCAAGGCCAGCATGAACTGCATAGCAAAATGCTGACTCAAGAAGACAGAAACAAACAAACCAAAAAACTCAGCATTAGAAAGGAATATACACTTGTCTTAGTTACTCTTCATTTGTTGCTGAACAAATACCCAACACTCAAAATGAAGGAAGGAAAGGTTTATTTAACTCACTGTTGCTGGAGGCTTCAGTCCATATTCAGCTGGCTCCAAGGCAGAGCAGCACATGGCAGAAAGCAACATTTCATGGTGGAGGCAAAGAGCAAGAGCACAGGAAAAGAAGTAGCAGCAGCTCAAGCAGCTAGCTTCTCTCCCCTCTTTACATTGTAATGCAAATTACCTGCCCCAGGGCAGGTGCAGCATCCACAGCAACAATAATCAATCACAAACTCCAGAAGCTGCCCCAAGACTGCATGAGGCTTTGGGGGGACACCTATACACAAATCATAACAACACTTCTCATAAGAAGCAGCACAAATGGCCAATAAATACAAGAAAAGAACGTTCAACATTGCTGAAATTTTGAGAAATACAAATTAACACTGAAATTCCATTTTACTCCAGAAAGGAGGTCTGTCCTCAAGAAATCAACCAAAAACAAATGCTGGAGAGACTACAGGGGAAAAAAGAATCCTTCTTCATTGTTTCTGGGAGTGGAAAGTGATACAACCACTATGGAAATCTGTATGGAGATTCCTCAAAAAACTAAACTAGAAAATTCCACTTGACCCAGCTATTTCCCTTCTAGGTAGCATCCCAAAAGAGTGGAAATCATACCACAGTGATGTACATCCACCCATGTTTATAGCAGCAAAATTCATAGTAGCTAAATCTTCAAAGCAGACTTATCTGTCCATCAACAGATGAATGGATAGACAAGGTGGTATTTATACATAAGGGAAAACTACTGTGCCACAAAGAAGGAAAAACTTGAGTTATTTGTGTGTATGTACCTTGAGATCATAAATTTAAGTGAATCAGAGACACAAGCTTAAATATCCCAAGGTTTCTTTCATGAAAGAGAAAGGTCTCTCTTTCTGTATTTGAAAAGCTCAGTATAAAATAAAATTCAAAATAAGAGACTGGAGGAAAAAGAG
Source organism: Octodon degus (assembly GCF_000260255.1). Lineage (NCBI taxonomy): Eukaryota > Metazoa > Chordata > Mammalia > Rodentia > Octodontidae > Octodon > Octodon degus. The sequence goes on along the minus strand of NW_004524579.1, from coordinate 28,395,047 downwards.
AAAACAAAGTTATTGTAATCCAGCATGGACAACGTCTCTGAAAGTGTACCTTGATTTGGTATAAAGACCTTATGTGTTTCATGTTTTTTGGCCTATCAGTCTTGCTGTTAATCTATATGAATATTAATTAAATTTATAAGGACTTATAAATAAATGAGTCTGATGCTGTCAAAAAGGGAGATGGAGGGAAAGAAGAAATAAAGAATTGAGATGTGTTGTGTACTTATCCTAATTCCCCACAATAAATGTAATGATTACATACTGTAAACAGTATATAATGATTTTTTAAAAAAATTTTAAAGAATAGATTTTCTCACATGGCCCAACAAAAAATTAATGAGACATTTTACATCCTTTTTTTGTACTGTCTTTGAATCCCAGTGTTATTTTATACCTAGTCCATCTCTGTTCAGACACTGCTCTAGTTTGATCTGGAATGACCCACCAAGCTGCATGTAGTAAAGGATTGGTCCCCCATTTGTGGTTCTATTGAGAGGTGGTAGAATCTTTAGAAGGGAGATTTAGCGAAAGGAAGTTAGGTCACTGGTGTCATTCCTTTGAAGAGAATACTGAGGCTGGGTGTGAGGGTGTATACCTGTAATCTCAGCATTCAAGATGCTGAGGCAGGATGACCCATGTGAATTTGAGACCAGCCTGGGCTACAAAGTGAGCTCAAAGCTATCCTGAGCTGCCTAGTGAGACTATGACTCAAATGAAAAAAAAAAAAGGGATATTGGGATCCTTGGCCCCTCCATTTCCAGCAGCTGTGAAATGAACCAGTTTTTTCAGCCACACAATCCTGCCATGATATACTATGCTGCCACAGGCTCAAAAGGATGGGGCCTACCAGTTATGGCCTCCACCCTCTGAGACTAGATGAAAATATGTCTTTTTTTTAAAAGTTGATTATCTCAGGTATCTTATTACAGCAATGGAAAGCTGACTACAACAAATACTAAAGATCATCAGAAATACTCAATCTATATTTAGAATTCATAAATTTTACTGTTGATTAAGTAAATGTGCATACCCAAGTAGTAACAAACATGAGTACAAATTTTCTACTAGCTTTATGCTTTAGTTATTAAATATGAATTAATTAAAATTAAGCAAAATTTAAAACTAAGTTCTTTGAATATGCTCAGCCCAACTCAAGTGTTAAGTGGCTATAATTAAGTAGTGTCTGCTATGTAGTATAATAAAACTTTAGAAAGAAAAGTAGACA
>NW_004524579.1:28392066-28393722 GCF_000260255.1 Octodon degus | reverse complement strand
AATAGAATGATTTTTTCTAATGGTGTTTGTAAATAGGATCTCAAGTCCGTATCTTGTACAGCAATTAACCACTAAGAAGAATGTATGCAGTGTGTTAATTATTGAAACTGTCCTAGCGATTTGATTTGAAACTGTCTCATTGTTATTTGTTTATCATTAAAATTATTTAAAAAATAAAGAAGAAGTAGCCCTATTGTGGACTGGAGGAAGCCCTTGATTTCTGTGTCTAATTTCTTTCTCTTATTTGTACTTTAATTGATATTTTGTATATAGAGAATCAGGATAAACATCATTAAATATTTATAAAAATTAAATGTGCCAAAGAACATGAGCCAGTTTTTGGTTTTGTTTTGTTTTGTTTTGTTTTTGTCTATTCAGAAAGATTAAATTTTCCTAGGTGACAGAGTAAGGGAATGTATGAAAATTTTTTCTACATTTTTTTTTAATTTTTTAAGTCTTTATTTCTCTACAATCTTTGTTATCAACTACAAACGTGGATCATCCATTTCTCAGGTGATGGGCATCTTGGTTGTTTGCAAGATATGGCTATCACAAACTTTGCTGCTATAAACATAGACACACATATATCCCTATGATATGATGTTTTCAGATCCTCTGGGAAAATTCCCAGTAGAGGAATAGCTGGATTAAATGGGATTTTCAGTCCAAGTTTTCTAAGAAGTACCCACACTGACTTCCATAATGATTGCACTTGTCACCGTTTTTTCCAAATTTGTGGGTTGTCTTTTCACTTTGTTTCAAGTGTTTCCTGTGCAATTTTATTTTTGTTCATGAAATCTTTGCCTACCCCTACGTCTTCAAGAGTTCCTCCTATTTTCTCTTCCAGGAGATTTAGTGTCTCTGTTTTAATGTTTAGATCTTTAATCCATTTTGATGTTACCTTAGTGCATGGTGATAGACCTGGGTCAAGTTTGGAGTTTTCAGCATATAGAGAGCCAGTTTTTCCAGCACCATTTGTTAAAGAGGCTATCTTTCTTCCAGTGAGTATGTTTCGTCCCTTTGTCAAAGATAAGGTGGCTGAATATGTTCGTAGTGGCTTCAGTGACTTCTAATCTATTCCACTGATCCTCAGGTCTTTTTTTTTTTTTTTGCCAGTACCATGCTGATTTTATCACAGTAGCCTTGTAGTATAATTTCATCAGGAATTGTAATACCTCCTGCCTTGTCTTTATTGTACAGTATTGCCTTAGCTATTCTAGGTCTTTTCTGGCTCCAGATAAATTTTAGGGATGATTTCTCTACCTCTGTGAGGTATGTTGGTGGTGGTTTGATAAGAAATGCATTATATCTGTACAGCAATTTTGGGAGTATAGCCATCTTCACAATGTTGGTTCTTCCTATCCAGGTGCATAGAATAACTTTTCATTTTCTGAAATCCTCTACAATCTCTTTTTTAAGAGTACTGCAATTTTCCTTGAAAAGATCTTTGACTTCTTTAGTTAAGTGAATTCCAAAGTATTTCATTTTCCTCAGTTATTGTAAAAGGTATTGTTTCTGTAATTTCCCTCTCAGTGTGTTTGTTGTCTGTGTAGAGGAATGCTATTGACTTTTGGGTATAGACTTTATAACCTGCTATGCTACTGAATTTCTGTATTAATTCTAGTAGCCTCTTGGTAGAGTTTTTTGGGTCTTCCA